>NC_143200.1:28348750-28665000 GCF_051530095.1 Phoenix dactylifera | reverse complement strand
GCAGGGGTAAGATGGGGGTTGACACGCCGTCCGACGACTTTAAATCACGACCTTTTACTAGAGTCAATTTAAAGTCGCTGTGAAGAGTTTCTACTAGATCCAACTATCTTAAAAAAATTAGAGAGATAAAGTCCAGGTAGAGAAAGAAATAAAGAAACAAAGAGATGGATGGGCTCTTTCTCCTCTCTTCTTTCTTTCTTCTCTTTGGTAAACTGGGAAGGAAGAGGGTGGACTAGTGGCTAATCATGGTGGTTCGATGAGGTGGCAGTCGGAGGTGGTGGTTGGCAGCAAAGAGTGACCAGCGACGACAGCCAGTCGACCAAATTTAGCCCAAAAATAGAGCCTCAAGAAAGGCGATTGTTGGCTCGATTGTCCTTAGTTCCCAGCCTGCTCGCCGGCGGCTAGGGGTTCGGGTTTCGGGTTTGGTTAGGGCGGAGTGGGGAAGGGTTGGGGCTCTCGGTGACGAATGTCGGCGGTGGCAGTGGTTGAAAAAGGAGAAGGGAGGACCAGTCAAAACAAGGGTTGTGGAATAGAAGATTTTTCGGTCAATTTACGATGGGTTTCCCAGCTGGCAAGTGATCCTGTCATAGCAAGGAGGAAAGTAGAAGGTAAATCCGAGCCTTATCTTGCTTTGGCGAGCTCTCCGGCCTTGATTTCCGACGGGCATGATGAATCCAAACCATGGACTCGACGGGAGAAAGGAGGGAGAAAGGAGGCAACAGTGGTCGGCGATCTTCTGTGGTGTTTAAAGGAGATTTGGGAGGACTTTATATAGCAGTGGAGGCTAGGCTCATCCTAGCCTACCATGAAGTTCATGGTGGAGGAGGACTCATCCTCCTCCGCCAGGTTCTACTAGGGTTTTGCCCTATTTTTGATTTAAATGGGCTTTTGGGCCACTGTTTTGCATCGGGCCTGGCCAACAAGCCTACCCAATAAGGCTGGGCCTCACATGATGAGATATCTTGCTATAAAATTTGAATCCTCTCTTCATCCATGATTTGTTAATCAATCTACCGATCGATTGCCTTCTCTAAATATATGAGGGACCTAGAAAGCAAAAAGAGCACGTTTGATCTGCCAAATATCTTTCAATACTAAGATGTGCTTGGGGCAATTAGTAGATGATGTATTAATCTATTCAATCAATGTCATAGAGTCTCCTCCAATCCATACTGAATCTAGAAATAAGGATAGCAATTTATGATTGAACCCATCAATTTAATCCACGAATGACCCATTATAAGTAGCTTTGAGTTTGAAATAAATAGATTTGGGTCGTAAATGAGCCAATCCGTCTAAACCTGTTTATTAAATGGATTGGATTCAGATTTAAACTTTTGATCCGTTTAACTCATTTAATAATTGACTCGGGTTATCACTCGATCCATTTAACCTGTTTAATCTGTTTAAAATCTTCTTAACCTAATTTCTGACCTATTTAACCTAACCCACTTAATCTGTTTAAATCTATTGAATTCGTTAAAAATCCGTCTAGTCCGTTTAACTTGTTTAATAAATAAGTTACGTGGGACAGATCAGAGTATCTTTTTAATAAATAGATTAGATTCAAATTTAAAATTTTAATCTATTTAATAAAAATTAAATTTGAATTAATAAATTTTTAATTCGATCGGTATAGATTACAATCTCAGAACGTGACTTGCCACGGCCTCCCCTCCCACCACCGTATCTTTGGATTCATGTGAATTGGATTCCGAGCCAACATTTCAAGAGGGAATTGCATGTGGCTCATTCTACGTGGGGCTAAATGCCAGCCTGCAATCATGTATCGCCCAAGAATCCATCAATCAAATACTATAATATTGCACATTGTAGAGATGCATGCAACTTCAAAGAACAAAAATATTCGTGTCACTGGCTTCTATATGACAATTAACACAATACAATAATGATGATGATGATAACAGAAGTAGGTTTGATCCACAATGGGTTGGAACAATGTTATGTAAGTTAGGACCTAAACACTTGACCCAACGAGTCTACGCTTTGCATACTTCGACCTTATCCCAGTTGCATACATAATTTGAGATATCTTTTCATCTTATTAATATCAATAGACAGGGGCGGCTCAATGCATTTGGGGGCCTAAGGCGAACTTTCTAAGAGAGGCCTTTTTTTTAAATAATAATAATAATAATAATAAATTTTATTTGTGACAATAAATCTATCTAAAGCACCTTTTTGAGATTGAATGAGTTTTTCGATTTTTCTTTTCTTTTTGAGTTTTTCATACCCACATTCAAACTTTCTATTAGACATTTGAATCCAAAAATAATATTATCAAACCAAACAATTAAGACAATCACTACAAACAAATCAAAATAGAATAGAGTTGAAAATGATAAAACCCGAAATGCCAATAGAAGGGGTGCCGGACTCGACGACGAACTCCAGTCCCAACAAGCGGTGCCGGACTCGACGACGAACTCTGAACTCAAATCCCAACAAGCGGTGCCGAACTCAATTTTAATGGAGACCCTAGACATGAAAAACTATTATCAATTTTTAAGAATAGACATAAATTTATTTTCAAGAATCCGACAATAAAAATTTTGATAGCATTGAAATATAAATAGTAAAGTGGAAATGGGTGCCGGGCTGCCGGCACAGTTCCGGCAGCCGGCACATTCTGCCCAAAAAATAAATCCCCCGTTCCCCACTCCCCAGACGGCCAGACCCAGACTGCCAGACACCCAGGGGCGGAGCCGCGGAAACAAAGGGGAAAACGGAAAACAGGGGCGGAGCCGCAGAAACAGGGGCGGAGCCGCGGAACGGAAACAGGGGCGGAGCTGGACTGCTGGAGAAGCCAGAAGGAGAAGGAGAACTCACCTGAAATAGGGGCGGAGCCGCGGAACGGAAACAGGGGCGGAGCTGGACTGCGGAGCCGCGGAGGGCCGAGAACGAGAAGGAGACCTGGAGAAGAGACGCCGGCGTCAAGTCTCAAGAACCGATTTATCGAGATTCGAGGAACGGGAAGCCGGGAAGGAAGAGGAAGAACTGTTGAGTGACTTGAGGATTAGGGATTTAAGAACTCAAGGATGAAGAAGAAGACGCCGTCCACTTTAGTTATTTGGGATTTAAGAAGCAAGAAGACGGTGGCGTGCCAGGCGGATGGTTGGATGGAGAAGATGGGCTACCTAGTTGGCTACGCTAGGGCTTGGGCTAGTTGGCTACGCTAGGGCTTGTTGCCGTTGGCCTGGATGCCGGTTGCGGAGGACCGTTGGTCGCTGGCTCGCTGCCCGCTGGTCGCTGCCCGCTGATCGCTGGAGCCTGGAGGAGGAGCTCGCTGGGCGGAGGCCGGAGGCGGAGGCCTTCCTTTGGTCCGAGGCCCTAGGCGACCGCCTCGATCGCCTAGGGCTCGGGCCGGCACTGTCAATAGATACATCTCACATATTGTTGTCACAAACGGAAAAAGATGGGTTACCAAGTTCGAAAATAAAAAGCAAACATCTAAATATAAGTGGGAACTTATGTAAACCACCAGAAAATTTGCCAAGAAGCTAGTACAGAGGATTACCGAGAGCTTCTCTATTATCTTTTAATATAGTAGAAAAAAAAACTTGTACCAGTTTGTTGCTTGTACGGCAAATTCTCTGCAGCTTCTTCCTAGGATGAGTTTATTTTAGAAAAAAAAAATTAATGCATCATTGTTTATGATATTATTTTTTTTTTTTTTGGCTGAAGCAGATATTTCATACAGTACGTGTACAAATATATCCAATAAAATCAGAAATTTCTTTCTTATTTATCTCTCGTAAGGACAACGAACTGTCCAAGTTGTAGATATTTGATGAATTTTTTTCTTTTTTTTGATAGGATGGATGAATCATACAAATTTTATCTGAATAGATTCCCAGAAGTTAGAAAGGTGGCATGGTTGCATGGTTGCATGGTTAGCCCATAATATTTTGTCCAGTAATCAATAAATTCTACTGTAAGAATATGTTCTTCTTAGGATGAGTTAATTTAGAAAAAAAAAATTAATGCATCATTGTTTATGATATTATTATTTTTTTTTTTTGGCTGAAGCAGATATTTCATACAGTACGTGTACAAATATATCCAATAAAATCAGAAATTTCTTTCTTATTTATCTCTCGTAAGGACAACGAACTGTCCAAGTTGTAGATATTTGATGAATTTTTTTCTTTTTTTTGATAGGATGGATGAATCATACAAATTTTATCTGAATAGATTCCCAGAAGTTAGAAAGGTGGCATGGTTGCATGGTTGCATGGTTAGCCCATAATATTTTGTCCAGTAATCAATAAATTCTACTGTAAGAATATGTTCTCCCTGTTTCAACCTAGACTCTAATCCAAGCTTTATCACCTTCTATGTTTAGGGATATCTTAAAAAATTTCTAGTTCTCCGTGTTCTACTCCACTTGTGAAGGCTCGTGGCAGTTAAGACCTACACTCGAACAACCCTACAGCTAAAAGAAACGCAACCAAATTTTTCTTAAGGGTTAATGGCATGCGACCCTGTCCATGAATCAAAAGAACACACGGAATCAAATCAAAGACAGGAGCAAAAGCTTCGAACAGACCTCTTTTTTAATGCAAATGAATCACCCGTATCCATCTTGGATAAAATAAAAGAAGAAAACGCAAAAAAGAAGAAAACAAAGTAACGAAGAAACCCAACATCGGACACTTTAGACTGGTTGGTTGGTTGGTTCGGCGTGCCCTTTTTGCAAGCCTCTTCTGGCTTCTGTCCTTCAGTAAATAAATAAATTAACTAAATTATTCGTCCCTATTCAACCCTTTTTCTATTACCTTCTTTATCCCTCCCTGTTATTCTTATTCTCTATTCTATTCTTCTCGTTCTTATTCCAGTCTCTTCTATGTTATTTGTTGTTCTTCTTTTCTGATAAATGAATTGGGTTAAGATCGTCCCTTTCTCTTCTTGCAAGCGGGATTCCTCTTCTTCTTTTCTTTGTGTTCTTTTTGGTGGATTCTCTTGTCGTAAATTCGGAATGAGACGTGCGGCTAGGGCTGAAATTTGATACGGGCGCCGGCCGAAACGACAAAAGATGGCGACTTGGGAGATGGGGATTGGCGAGGTCGGTGGATGATGACAGATTTCGATGGGCTCTCGTTTGCCAGGTGAAAAATGGTTTTTTTTTTTCTTCCATTCTCGTGAAACAAAAAGGGATTCTTTTTTTTGATCTTTTTCGGGTTAGGTTTTTGATTCGTCTTGGGTTCCATCGAGATTGGTCTGGGTAATTGTCTTTTCGCTCGAAGGTTTCAAGGTAGATGTGTCTGAAGGGGATAGAGGAAATTTTGATAATCTTCTCTCATCTATTCTTCTCATATTATTTGGGTTTTGGGGGGAAGAAGGGTGTTTCGTGCAAAAAAACAAAAAGCAGGGATTTTCCCCCAAATTTCTTGGATTTTGGTCTTGTGTTTGAAGGTTAATGGGATTCTTGAGCATCATGGGCAATTCCTTTGGGTGCTCGGCATCCGGGGAGCGGCTGGTCTCGGCAGCAAGAGACGGCGACCTTCAAGAAGCCAAGGCTCTCTTGGAATACAATCCCCGGCTTGCCAGGTACTCCACCTTCGGTGTCCGGAATTCGCCACTCCATTACTCTGCAGCACAGGGCCACCATGAGGTAATCAGTTCATCAGTTAGTGTTCGGTTTGATATCTTGATCCCAATTTATTAGTCACTTTATGGTTGTTATTGAATTTGGAATCTTGATCCCGATTTATAGGTCAGTTTATGGTTGTTATTGAAGATTTATTTATGGTTTGTACATTCAGATTGTCTCTCTGTTGCTCGAATCTGGTGTTGATATTAATCTCCAGAATGTCCGAGGACAGGTGAACCTGAATACCCAGTCCCTATTTATGCTTAATTAGTGTTTTTATTACTTAATTGAGAATTTTGTTATGTTGCTATTCTTTTGCTGTAAGATCTTCCAGAATTATCGAATTCTCTCTTTATTTTTACCCTTCGATTGATTGTCTTGTGAAATTTTAGTAGGAAATTTGCTTTCACATGATTTATATGTTCTAAAATTAAACACTTCTATTATGGTTTCCAGACTGCTTTAATGCTAGCTAGTCAATATGGTCACTGGGAGGTTGTTCAGACTCTCCTGCTTTTTAATGCCAATGTGAGTTGTTTTCATCCCCTCTCAATTTGCTTGTGATCTTGTATACGTGGTGTTGTTTCTTGCTGTTGTTCTCAGACAATTTGTGGAATTGGGCTATAGATTCACAGAACGGATTATCTCAATGGTGGAACAGCTCTTCACTTTGCAGCTCTAAGTGGTCACACTCGATGCATTCGTCTTCTTCTTGCTGATTATGTGCCAAGCATATCTGACTTTTGGAATATGATGAGGAGGAAACCAACCCTAAAAGTTCCCATTGCAAATTTTGATGAGAGGTCATGACATTATTTTTAGTCCTCATTCATGTTTTCTATTTTTTCATATGACTGTAACATAAAATTTTCTTCTTCTTCTTGTTCTTCTGTTTTTCCAGTTCTCTGTGTAAGATAGTTAACAGAAAGGCAGATGGAGGCATTACAGCTCTTCATATGGCTGCACTAAATGGGCACGCAGAGAGTGTGCGGTTACTATTAGACTTGGGAGCTTCTGTTTCTGAGGTCACAGTGGGAGATGGGACGACAATTGAATTGATAGGTTTTCTTTTCTCATATTTCTCATTTCTATTCTTGTTTGCCTTTGTCCATGAACACATGTTTCATCACTTTGTTGTTCTGGGACTGAGGTTTCAAGGTTCTCTTTTCCCAGTCGACTTGGGGTGATGAACTATATATATGTGAATGACCTGTTTGCTGTCTTATACAAGCCTAAAATAACTTTCCAGGAGCCATATATATACAGTCTTGCTTCATGTTTACTTATTTATTATCCTTCAAAGAACTTATATGTCTACTGACATGCACTTCTCTAATTTTATTTTATTTTGTTTTATTTTATTTTATTTTTGGTTGGTGACTGCTTGCATATAGTTAAAAGTTAACTCCTTGATTTTCCATGTTAGATATCTAATCTTTGCATAGAAAGTTAGTTTATCCTTCCCCTTTTCATTTTCTTCAGTGTTGAATTGTGTAGGCCAAAATTTTCACACTAGACTGGTTTTATTTGAGAGTTCGATGATCTGTGTACTCTACCGTTGATTCATTTATTAAGTTGTCCAATTATAATCAAAGGGTTCGCTGATGTGGTGGTGGAATGATGAGTGGTACTTGTGAGTTTTTTCTTTTCTTTTTTCTCAATACAAAAACAAACTTAGAGGTTTCTTTTCAGTTTTTAGGATTTTCATAAGTTCTCATATATTAGAATGTTTCTAGAGCTTTGGTGAGTATTGTGTTTGCTTTTCTAATCATATTCTCTTTTCTTCAGTGGCACATGATAATGGGCCTCAACACTTTGTGTTTTTACTTACTTGGTTTGATGAGTATATTGATAAAGTTAAAGGAGCAGGAAATAATATATGTTAGTTGGAAGAGAGTTTTAATAAATATGTATAACAAGCAAACTGGCTGATAGCCCAGTGGTGGTATCCGTGCTCCAAACTGTAGGAGGTTTTTGGTTTGAATCCTGGTATGCTGTCAAGTATCTAAGTTAGGTGTTTCTAGTCAGTTGTGCTCCCACCATTATTTTCCGGAAAAAAGTAATGCATATAAGAAGAGGAAGCAGTAAAACTTGGATGATATTGTATACCGCCATCGGTTTTTATTGTCAAATGTTTTAACATACTAAAATCAGAAGATTAGTATCATCTTAGTGATATGATGAGAGAACTATTTGCTCATGAGCTTTTCTCATGTTTATAGACAGAGTTTTGCAGCTGTTGTTGCTTTTAAAAAGGAAAAAAAATTAAAACACGTGTTTATATGCATGATTTGTGAGCATTAAGACTTTTTGTTGTTCTAGATAATTGTCCTTTATCCCATGACATGAGGACTATGGGTGATAAAAGTCTTTCATGTTTTTAGTTGGACATAATTGTTACCAAAAATGGACCACAAATGAAAAATTAGGCAAAATTTGAAACTATGGTTCCTTTAAAATGGCCATCAGGCATGGCTACACCTTACTACTCCTCTATCAGAGTTTTCTCCTAGGACTGCATGCTCTGCAATTTTTCTCGCACCCTGCCTCTGCTTGCAAATGCTTCCACCCTTTCTTTTAAGTAGCTTTTACTAGTTCACTGTTTTATGAAAATGAATCCTAATGCAATCTGAATTTTGAAAAGTTCTATATTTCCCATATTTTGATTTTTCAAATCATGCAACTTTGATATAAAATAAAAAAAAGAGTATTGCCTATATTCTGGAGTACTTATGCTCATTTTGTGAGGATGCTTTTTAGGTGGTTTTGCATCTAATTTTTTAATTATTCTGATTCTGCACTTCCATGCTCTGCTCCACTTTAAGAGTCTTTAATTGGAAAGAGAAGGTTTGATTCATCGTTGCTATGATCGATTTGAATTTTTTTTATTGGTACATACATGACATGTTCTTCCCTTTTGCATTTTCCTTAAAAATTTAAGCATTTCGCATACTACAGTTAATTGTTGCATTATATTAGTTTTAGCATCCTGATGGTTGTTTTCATAGTGACACCCAGTTCTTATAAGAAAGTTGTCCTGTTCCCATTTAGCAGGTGCAGGAAGCACACCCCTTCACTATGCTGCTTGTGGTGGAAATGCTGCTTGTTGTCAGGTAAGTTAGTTTGATTTCCTTCTGTTTGCTGCCTCTGGAAAGCTGCGATACTTATTCGGTCCATGTGGATCTGCAGGTTCTTATTGCCAGAGGTGCCAGCTTAACTGCTGAAAATGCTAACAGGTATGTCTCTGACATATTAAACTAGTTATTTGTCATATGACTTGTTTCGATCCATATATAAATAATGCTCAAGAACACTGTGTGATGTGAGTTAGTTTGGTTTAGTGAAGTATTACTTGCTCACAGTCTCTCAAATAGACCTTTAGTGACATAGAAAAGCATTCACAATGAAGGTTTTTTTTATAGGATTTTTTGCATGAATATCCTTCAAAAAATTCAAATTTGCGTGAATTCCCCCTTAAATTTATATTTATTTCTGTACCCTTATAAAACACTATTTTTACACAAATGCCCCTAATATAACGGTTCTTCTATAATAAAAACCATATTTATTTTAATTAAAAATAAAATAAAGTATTGAAATTATTTTTTATCCTCCATCGCGATCGTCTTATAAATGTTTTTTTTTGCACATCTACCCATTAACAGTATTTTAGTCATTTTAATTTGAAACTGTTAATTTTTTAACGGCGTTAGATAGCATGGGTACATATGCAAAAACAAGGATAAAAAAAGGATAGAATAACAAAACAAGTGTTTTACGAGGGTATACATTCAAATATCAATTTTGGGAGGGTATTCATGCTAAATTTGATATTTAGGAGGGTATTCATGCGAAAAATCCTTTTTATAAAATAATATGAAGTTATAAACAAGGGTTCAAATTATTCAATTTTTACATATGGAGTCACTTGAAGGAAGATCAATGTTGCTAGGACTCCTAGAGCTATTCGTGGAAATATCTAGAAAGAAGTTGCATTGAGATTGGAAGCCAACTACCCAAACTATAAAGTTCCAAGGTTTTACTAGGTTCTGGGAAAAAATGTTTGTGAATGATAGCATGGATATTTGTGCCAATGCAGGAGAATCAGATGTTCCATTTGGGATCTCTTAATGCTCTGGTGCCTTGTGATGTCAAATTATTGAAGAATTTATATATTCCAAGAGAAAATGTCAAAAATTGGAACAACATATTTTGAGGATATATTCCAAAATGTCCACTTAGAATAGGCAGTGAACCTTTTTCATGGCATGATGTTAAAAATGGGCACATATCCATAAGCTTTCAATGCATACAAGTGTTACTGCAAGATTAGCCTTCTATCTGAGAAAAAGGTGTTCAAAATAGAAGTGACCCTCAATGGTAGCTGCACAGAAACTGTTATAACATGGTTGGAAGCAGAAGCTTATAATCCTACAAGAAATAAAACATGAAATCTTTGGCAATTCTTTCTTTATAATGTTTACTAAGTTTTCAGAAGTGGATTCAAAGAATGCCTTTGAGAGGCAATAAATGATGATGTCTTGTGCTAGTCTGAATCCTACATGGAAGGAGAGTTTGTCCTTGAATCCTGCGGACTATTTGTTATATAGCTGAGGATTCGTTGAGTATATCAATGATTCACTTGTTCTCAGTATGTTAACCCCAAGTGGCTTTTTTAGGTGCTTTATTCCTATATACTAATGGTCTCAATTGTCTGCTTAATCTCATATTTTTGCACATTGTTGTCACAGTTGGACTCCTTTGATGGTAGCTCGGTCATGGCATCGAAATTGGCTTGAGGGTATTCTAAGTAAACAAGTGGAAAGCCAAATACATATTCTTCCTTCACCATATCTCTGTCTTCCACTTATGAGCATCATGAGAATAGCCAGGTTAGTTAATTGTGCATGCTTTTGTTGTTTTTGATTCTCTTAACTGGATTAGAGCCAACATTGTTTTACTAACTTGGTATTTTTCTTAATTTGTGGTTAAGTCTATTTCATAGTTACTTCTTCATATGTTATGCTCATGGCTGCTACCCTGCATGAGATATTCACCACTGATAGTATACTTGCTTCTTGTCCTCTTACATTTGAAATATTCACCATTGGATAAGCATTGTTTATCTATTCATCTCTTCCTTATATCTTTGCTCTTTATTCCGTGGTGTATTTATGATTTATTTCTGTGATGCATATGCAATATTATAGTTGTTAATGATGATGTTTCATCTTCTTTAGTATGGGAACATCATCTAATAATTTAATATCCTTCTATCTAATCTGATGCTTTTGTACGTACACACGTATAAAATTTACATACATATGTACCATATATACATGTGCACATACATATAGACACGCACATGGTGGAGTGTGGCATATGTAATCACTTGTTTTTCTTTTTCATGAAATGGAAAAACAAAAGAGAGGATGAGATGCATTTGAATAAATAATAATAAGCACCAGAGGAAGGGCTTGAACCTTCAACCTTATGATTAACAGACACACTCTCTAACCAAGGTACTCTGCGTGCGTGTTCTTAAAAACACAGAAATTGGGATGGGAAAATGCAAATGAAGGGACAAATGGATGGTCAAACATGCTTCACGAACAAGCACATCAGGAGAGTTGGCGTTATATACTAAATTATACACACACACACACACACACATACATCTTTGCATGCATGCATGCAAGTATGTGGTGCTGAATAGTTGTAGCTCTTGGAATTTCAAGCGTGAAAATAACTTCAAACCTGCAATTTTTCCACTAGTTAAACAAAGCTCAAATTTGCTTCTTAGATGGGGCATCTTCCTTTCCAAATGTTGAATATCATTCTCACGATCTTCCGTGCAGTCTGCCTTAATACAGAAACGGGGATTGGATATGGAAGTTCTTCAATTGCCTTTGCATCTTGTTTGTCTGCAATTAGAAATAGATACTAACCCTCATATATGCAGGTGATGATTACTGTCACATGTTTATCTGCTGTGCTTCAAGCAACAAATGTATTTCATGCATTAGTGTCCCCGCATATTTGAGTTAGTTGTTGCTTTAGTATAAGCTATTTGTTCTTTGGTCAGTAATGAAGAATCACTTCTAAGATTTTAGAACAGGCACTGCTGTTTCCATGTGGTATGTCAAGGGTGTTGGTCACAATAAAAGGAAAAAATTCCTGAGCTTTGAAGATTTTGTTCCTTCCCCTTAAAGATCCCTTGTTATATCTACACTCTGCTAAGTAGGTTCTCATAAATGGAATATTTCTTAGACCATGAAGGAGTAGATTTACCCTGGTTTCTGATAAGACCGAGGGTTTGCAGGTTTCTTTTTGAAAGTCTTGCATTGGTCCCCATTGCTGTTATAGGTATAGGACCTAATTAAGAAGCTCGCCTAATTTCACCTTCTACAGTATGTTACACTAGAGAAAGTGAATAGCCTCAGATGACATCAAGCAGAGAAGTACTTGATTTTGACCCATCTCCCCGTAGAATATTGCTCTCTTCATTTACCTAAAGAGCTTTCCTCTCACCATATGAGTTACACAACCTCCATAATATGTCAGCCGCAAGACTCTTGATCAACTGATGCTAGTGAGCTGGTTCATGAAATGAGGCTCACCATCATCTAATCAAGCTTCAAATGAAGCATAATGGGCATATGAATGGTCCTAGAGAATATTGAAAGAACAAAATATTTTGCATTGTACTGTATATTAGTTTAGACAAGGTATACATGGATTTTGAGTATTGATTTTAATCTAGATGGACTAGGCACATAGCTGGTAGTCAATTGAGCTAAAGTCCTTTTTTAAACTTTTTTTTGCCTATGTCCTCCTTAAACTATGTTCTAAGCTGGTCACTGAGGAAATCAGAGATGTGTCTAGGATCAAACTCTAGAACTATGGACAAACAGGACAAACAGTTATGTGAAAAATAGCATAACAGAGAGAACATACATGTTGAGGTGGATGAATTTCTTAAAATCAAGCTAGTATGATGGAATAAATGAAGTACGGCCATGATAGCGGACAGTTGAAAAGTTGTCATCTTGGCATGCAAAGCAAAGAGTTTTTCTCACAATAAAACTATGATCTTAAGTAAAACTGTATGTCAGCAAATGAGATTTCTAGCACTCTATTTGACCATTTTAGCAGCTCTTCATTTCGTTAGTGTACTTGCATGTATCTTACCAAATGAGATTTCTAGCACTCTAATGGACCGATTAAAGTGGCTGTTCATTTTGTAACCGCACTTGTGTGTATCTTTTTTTTTATTTTTATTTTTTTGTGGGGTGGGGTGGGGAGGGGGGGGGGGACTAGTGTGATGCTTAGGTTGTTGAATTTAATTATGTTTCTTAGTGTTGTCCAGTAAAAATACAGGATGATGCATTAGCTAATGGGTAAGCTAAGCTTTGCCGCAATGTCTCAGTAATTGCAGAAGGCTTGGTAAGGGCTGCAATGTCATGTAATAACAAGAGCCAGAAAAGAAGCATGAGATGCATATAATCTACTAAAGAGGTAAATGGCTAATTATATGTACATAAGGTGGCGATGTCACTAAATAGTAAGTACAATAACAAACACAAGTTAAAACATACATAGTATGCATTATATCTTAAGCGATGGCGTATATGTCCAATGATTGTAGTTCATTGCCATTGCTTTATTCATGTACTTAATAATATTAATATACCACTGGAGTGCACCTTTCTTGACCCCTGTCGCAATACGTTTGAAGTACTATAACATAGGTCTTGTCCTATAGATGTATGATTTTCAAGTCTGATGTGACTATATTGAATGATACATACTTTTCATTTGTAGCCCTCTCAATTGCTTTTGTCCTGGTACTGATTATTATTTTCTCCTCCTCTTTTTAATGGCCGATAGCATGGAAGAATGAGATTAATTTATTTTTGCTTGCTTAGTTCTGATGGAAGAAACCTCATCTGAGTGCGTTTGTAGGGGTTTTGCCTTAGTTTTAAACAAGTGGACATTGTTGTTTACAGAAAACCTTTTTTGAGGGGTTGGTTACTTGTTTTATATATTGCAGAGAATGTGGATGGAGAAATAAAAACCAATCACCTGCATGCATTGATCCATGTGTTGTTTGCTTGGAAAGGAAATGCACGGTGGCTGCAGAAGGTACATAGTTTTGAAACCTTCAACTGTATCTTGCTTATTTAAATCTACAGGAACTGAAAACAAACCCTTCATTTATGAGCGCTTATGGAATTCAGGGTTTAGCCTTTCTTCTTTTTACCCATAAAAGCAAACTTTCTTCTTCTATTACTTTTTTTTTTCAGACATCACTTAAACTTCTTTAGTTTGTTTTATATACCAGTTCTATAGGTTAAAGATGCAAACTATCTGCATGTTGAGTTATGGATGCCTTGCCAGCTCATGATTTTAGATTCTAACAACTTCCCATGGTAAAAAAAAAAATTATGCTTGTTGCTCAATTTTATATCATAACCTTTCACCATTAAACTGGAAAGTCATTCGGAAAGTAGTAGTCTCTTTTCCAGATAACTTCTACGGATTCTTTGTACCCTGGAAACATGGATAGTTGCTTGTTAGTAATCAAGACATGATCCATCAAAATGTTTGACAATGTTTTGTAGCCTACTCTCGACCTGCTGTTATCCCTCGGAACTAGTGCGGGGGTCCTTAGTTTAAAGGCAATTGTGGACTCTGGATGGACTGCCATGAAATCTAAAAGGCTATCTGGTTTATGGGAAATCTACCTTCTTGGTTGCATGTTCAAGCATGCAACAGGGAGCAAGATCTTCAATTTTATAATCACGAGCATCGTTCATGTTGCAGGTTGCGATCATGAGTTCTGCACTAGGTGTGCTCTGTACCTGTGCTCCACCTATAGCACTTCAACCATTGTGGCAGGCCCACCTGGCTCTGTACCATGCCCTCTTTGCCGGCACGCAATTGTCTCATTTTTCAAACTCTCTGGCACGAGCCCAGTCAGAGAGTTGCCTAGGACGAGCCTATCCTTATCTCTGTGCACTACTTGCCCAGCTGTGGGCTCTGATTTAACCGCTTTGATGAGTACTCAGTCATGCAAGCCTGATTTCCACTGCACTCAGATCCCTCCTCTGGGTTCATCTTCTTTTCGGTCTCTCAGCTGCCAGAGGTTCCCATCAATGAAGCTGAATTCGACTCTTTGCATGGGAGCTCCAGAAACAAGCCCGTGCCTTGTAAGGTGCTCGAGATCAGGATCACTACGGCGGTCAGCTTCACAAGGGGAGAGCAACAGAAGATCATGGCTCTTTGCCCTTAACCAAATTGTTACTACTGGAAGCGGTTAGAATTCTCTGTGTACTTTGTTTGGGTTCCAATTCATCCCTATTCTTTGTTTATATCGTTCTCTTTTTATCCTTTTTTTTTTGTGCGCTTGCCTTCCAAATCCTTTTTATGAAAGTGCCAATTGACGTGCTGTTGATATTAGTGACGTATCCCATTGTTGTAAATAGAGGATTATGTGCTCTTGTTCTGTTGTATATGTGGGATCATCAAGCAGGCTATTGTTTTCATTTCTTCTTCTTCCTTTTTTTTTTTTCCGGGTTCTTTCAATTTGTAAGTGAAGAAGGATATTGGTGATGCTTTTCTAATGCACGTATTTTTTATCCTTTTTTTTCTTCTGCGTGCCTGCCTTCCAAATCCTTTTTATGAAAGTGCCAATTGACGTGCTGTTGATATTAGTGACTTATCCCGCTGTTGTAAATAGAGGATTATGTGCTCTTGTTCTGTTGTATATGTGGGATCATCAAGTAGGCTATTGTTTTCATTTCTTCTTTTTTTTTTCGGTTCTTTCATTTTGTAAGTGAAGAAGGATATTGGCGATGCTTTTCTGATGCAAGTACTGAAGGTGAGAAGGTGTTTGTTTGATACGTTGCTGTTTGTAATTGGAACCGCCATTTAGGTTTTGTACTAGTGTCAAAATATCGCAATGAAATCTTATAATCATTAGCATTACTGATAGGAAACAGAATGACCTGTCATTCTCTCTCTGACACACAACGCACGCATACACAATTCGTTTCAGACTAATGAGTATAAAGTTAAACTGAGCACATTGTTTTTAACTAATGCAAGACAAGTTCTCAAATGAACACTAGCTGGAAAATGTTAAGGTTGATATTCATAGACTTGGGTTAGAAACTCACAGCATGTGATATAAAAGAATTCTAGTTTTAACCATTAATTTCAGTTGAGATCCAGTTCATATCAGATGCATGGACTGAAATCCACGGTCGCAGTCATTGCATCCCACTGGTAGCTTGTGCTGATGAGGTAGTTTAGAAACACATTGGTATTTGTGAGGAAAGTGGAGAATTGGTTAAGATGAAATGGTTATAGGCAATAGCCATTTGAAGCGAACATGGTAAGCGTGTTTGAATTTTGTTTAGATGTAAGGAAGGCAAAGGGTGATGCAAATAGGACATTTATGGAAGATATGGGTCACAGAGAACATGGGGAAAAAGCTTGCATACTTGTCACTAGAATTAGAGGTGCAAATGAACCAAGCAGAATAGTAGATTGCTTAAGCTTGGCTTGTTATTTGTTACATAAAAAGGATAATTGAGCTTAAGCCTAGCATGCTCTTCTATCATACCAACAGAACTTGAATGAGATTTTAATCTAGCCAATCCATGCTCCTATTCAGTTTTTTCCAGGCTTAAGGTGCTTGTGCTCGGCTATCTGTGAGGTGAGCTTCAAAATACGTTCAAGCTTGACTCTTTTCCTAGCTGAATCATGCGCGAAAAAGTTCGTCGTCAAACCGAATCAAAGCTTTTTATGAGTAGCTCCGTTTGTTTTCAGGCTACTTTCAACAGAAACCGAGCAATATGGAAAGATCTATGGAATAGGTCCTAAGATAATTGGGACAAATTTGTAGATGTTCACAGATTATTTCGTTTACTTTTTTCCGAGTGATGTTACATAGGCTATTTCGTTTGAGGCAGCGCATCGTGCAATTAACAAGGGTTGATGTTATAAAACATCAACAATATCATGCCATGTGGCACCTAGCTCTGATAGGAAGCTGTTTGGTAACAGCGGTGGTTTTTTTTTTTTGGCCCACCAAACTTTAGTTTAGATGGAATTATGTCTACCTAGTCAGCATCGATCAGTGTCGACTCGGACTTTGGTACAACGAAGCTAATCAAATTGAACTCAGCCCGACCAAATTGAACTAAAACCAAGCATGCCATTCCAACTCGTTCCAGTAAGGCCCAATTTGATTCAACTCAGTTCAACTTCCTTTCTAAATTATATTTAAACTCATATGGAGTTATGGGAAATGCAGTTCGGCTTCAATAACATCCATCAGAACGCACTATAGTTTGATAGACCCTACCAATTCCGCATACACAACCAAGTTTATCTATGTAAATGAAATTGCTGAACTTTGGCTACAGTTTAGCTGAATCAGAGTTGGTGACAAAAGGGATTGATGCTGATGTAAGAATTGACCATCTCAAAAAAAAAAGGTTCGAAAGCCTAATCTGCTGCCTTGTTCTCGCTCCGACGATGTTTTTTATAAGGCCACAATTGTCAACCAATGAAATGGTTTTGATCCTGGACTTTGGCATGCCCACCTCTTTCCATTTGAGGTGTAACTTCTGTAGGAGTCCGTCAAAGAGTTGAAATAATGGCTGTCGGAAGGTCCGGCTGACCAGCGACCAGTTAATTGCAAGCACTGTTTCGGCCACAGTCAAATTAAGACCGTAGTCAAGCTGATCACGTACGTCATGTGGGTGGCAACAGTACAGATGTTATGCTGCAACCAGAGGTTTCGAAACTTGGGAATGGTTGGGACTTGGTGTCAAGCCATGCTGCTGCATGTTCCAAAGCTCCTACAACCCGATCATAGCCAGTGCAATTCTTGTACCATGTCCCCTTCAAGTGAGAGAAGTTTTGATCAACCATGCATGGCTCTTACAACCTGATCACAGCCGGTGCAATCCTTGTACCATGTCCCCTTCAAGTGAGAGAAGTTTTGATCAACCATGCATAGGTCTGAACGTAAGATGGAAGGACTTTTGGGAGTCCGTTTAGCATCACCCATGCAAATTATGCTAAAGCAGAGAGTTGCCAGCAACGGATGACACCGAGATAAATAGCCTCAGAATAGGGACCCTACTCATGACTTAAATAAGAATGCTTTCGGAACTCAACTGTGCTACATAATGAAGCGATGTGAATGGTGGAAGATAGTTGAGTGACTTTTCTGAGTTACCATAGCGTTGCTCCTCGCTCGAGTTCGTTCGCCTGTACAACAGCAGTCGAGAAGAGTCGGGTTCCTATGGGATCCTTTCATGGGCATCCATAGCTTTGCTCGTTGCTGAGGCTAACCGCACCATTGAGACTCGGGAGGATCCCTGCATTTGCGACCAGAAGAGCAACGTGGGACTCAGTAGTTTGATGGCAATTGTTAGATGCATGGAAGTGATCCTGCTCTCAGTAACCCCACAACACTCAGTTTTTTGTCTAGAGAGGGAGTACCGCAAGCGTACGTGAAAACTTGTTTCAAATTTATCCAGTTGTTTCAAATTAACCCCTCCATTGCAGATACACACATAAGAATTAATAGCAACAGCTCAATTCATTTACGAATGCAGCGATGATCATACGTTGAGTACGTAATCCTTGCAGCTACTGCTAAGCAAGACTTACAAAGTAAAAGAAAAAAAAAAGAAGAAAGAAAACAGATGCTAAATTGAAAACAAAACAAAGCATCAAAGTACATCACTTAGGAGTGAAACTTTATAGCAAAATCTTACTTAGACATTAAGCTTGAAACAATCCAATTACATAAGCAATTATGTTTCTATCACGATCAAACTAAGCTCAGGAGGGATAGACAAGAAAAGAAAAGATGGGAGGATTGACAAGAGTATAGATGATCATCATTGATCAAAACGGAGTAGAGAGCGGCCATGATTATCATCTATTTCTAAGAAAGTCTTGCAAGGTCAAGAAAAAACCTCACAAAAAAATATAATAGAAAAATATTTGAAAGAGAAAGAAAAGAGAGAAAAAAAAAAGAAGAAAGCTCAGCAAGGATAGCACCAACTATAGGTAACACTGCTGGTGGCGTAATCCTTCCACCTCTTCTTGTAACATCTAGAACCAGAAATCAGAGAGAAAGAAGCTCTCCATCTCAAGCAGTGCGAAGGAGTAGAATAAGGAGCAAACGGAAGAAACGCGCAAGAAGATGGAGCAAAAGGCATGATAGGTTTGGCTTGTGGGTCTCTCAGAGACAATGGGTATGGAAGCAGGTGGCAGTGTTGCATGTTGGAGGGCTAAAATGGCCTTATATAGAAAAAAGATACTGTTTGAGGTCAATGTTGACGAGATAGAAAGTGGTGCCCTGACAATTCCCGATCGCTTGTGTGTTTCTCGCACTGCTATCAGCTTAAAAACCAACCAAACCCAAGGCCAAGAGGGGCAAACATGATAACAATTGGTGAGGAATGGTGACTGTGGCTGGCCTTTTGAAGGGCTGGTGGAGTACCAGACAGAGTACAGTCTTGTGCAGCTGTGGTTTGTGTTACTTCCACATCACAAAATATCACATCTCTTATCTCCCATCTCACGCAACGGAGGAGATGGGAAGATCTCATGTATGAAAACCGAGTATAACCAGAGTAGGGAAAAAGAAATATAAAAAGGTTGGCTCTCTTTATGTCGACTTATACTTCTTTGGAAGCAGGAGCAACTGTTAATAAATAGGTTATGATGAAGGGCTTTTAAGTCTCAGAAAGCCACCACCCACTCCTCTGCATCCGCATGTTCTTTCACGAACTCTCTTGACGCTTCGTAGGGTATGACCTGTCTCCAAATGACAAGTGCTCGCTAGTCTGCTTCTACTTCAGATGAACAGTCTTGTATAATATCCATCCTTAGGGTGGTTTCGAGAGGGCAGGGGCTGCGGGTCTCTCAACACCATTCTGATTTCCGCACTACAGCGGTGGGCTCATGCAACGATCGGCCTGGACATTTTGATGTAACCCACCTTACAATAGCTACCTGAAATTTAGTTAATTAACCAGAGTAGTCTTAAATTTTGGAGTTACCCGAGGTAGGTGCAGTACAGGAGGAGCACTGGAACCAGTCCCAAAGACTCTGTGGTCAACGCCCGTGTGAAGACTGGAGGCCCTTTTTCTTCTTTTTTTTTTTCTTCTTTTTTTTGGTACAATTAAAACTGGAAGCTTTAGTCGATCCCCTCAATGCTGTGAAAGAATGAATCAAATTCTAAGACCCATGGAATAGCAATGAAAGATATACGGAATATAAGGCTGATCGATGCAGAGATTTTTCTTTTCTTTTTCTACGGTTTTTAGAATTATATACAATTTTTATTTTTAAATAATTTGGACAAAAGAGCTGTCTTACGACCAGACAAAAAGAGTTCTACGTATGCCCTAAAGCTTACTCCCTATAGATGATATATTTTAAAAGATATAAACCATCAGGTATCCACCAGACAAAAGTGTGCACCAATTCATATTGATAGAATTTTCAAATGCATCAACGATTAAAGAAATCACAGGCATCCATCAGGTACTTCTCCTGTAGCTAGTTTCTAGTCCACCCACCAGCTTAATTATCCCAGTACACAGACGAAAAAAGAAAAGGCCGAAGCATAATTGAAGAGGCAACATCGACAATAACAAATAGAATTAATTAATCAAAAACCACCGAGTATCTGTTTGAAGATATAATTATCAAAACCACCAAGCATTTGCCCGTATGGATAATAAGGCGAGGGTTCAGTTTACGTTGGAGACAACTTTCCGCGTATGAAATGGCCCCAAGAAGGCAAAAGATAAAGATTAATCTCTTCTCATCTTAAGAATAAATTAAAGAACTATAATTATTGAAAAATATTTAGAATTGCCTCAAAAAAAATGGATGGAATTATTTTATTTATAAACTCATGAACATTTTTTCAAGAAAAATTAGCTAATTAGCTGCAAACGAGATGTCCCCAAGGAACTTGAAAATTCTAGCGGTCTGAGGATTGGGTGGTGGTAACCCAAACTCGAGCTGCCCATAGTTCCAGAGAAACTTACGTAAGCAGCCCCCCCGCCGTGCATGTGCATGCATGCACACGTCCACACGCACGTACAAGCGCACAGGCACGCCCCGCACAACAGCCGAAGGCAAAGACCGCAGCGTGGTGTTCAAAGAGCCGACGTCCCCAGTGTCGGGCACCAAACCTCTCGAGTCTCGACCACCATATCTTTTACTTGGTTCTTAGCCTTAAAAGTTAAAAACCACGCCAAGGCTCTCTCCTGCGAGCCACTGCCCTGTTACAGGATTCTGGGGTTCATTTCCTCCCTTTTCCATTTTTAAATTTCTGTGCCCTAGGCTTCTCAGCTTAGCCCTAGGTTTCTGTAGGGTGTAATTATTCGAGTGCACAGAGAATCCCTGCAAAACATCACGACACCTCATCATCACTATTTTTCTCAGAAGTGACAACACATGAGCGGGCTTGCAAACGTTTTTTTTTTTTTTGCCCCCCTATTTCTTGAAGGAGCATTGTTTGCTTTTAATACCAGACTTATTCTACTGTCACTGCAAGCTCCAACCACCAACCCAAGAGATGGCTTCATTTGTACATGAAATGGGGGTGGGGAGAATTAATGGCGTTTTGACCCCTCACCATGTTAGGGACCTCCCTTTCCTTGGTCGTGGTGGTGTGTGCTCCTGGCCTGCAGCCTTTTACTTGTGGGGTGGGGTTTCCCGTATTCAATTCATACAGAATTGCGGATGGGATCTGTGCTAAGTTGTTAGCTTTTTTTTTATTATCTTACGTCGTAGGGTGGGCTTGGAATACTGGGAGGCGAATTGGTAGAGGTGCCGGCCGAGTGGTAGCTTGTAACGGCACTCAACACACAGAAAAGATTGTTTGTCGACATGTGAAATATCTTGTGCGTCGAATATCTAATACGAGGGCATGCCGTTAGCCCTTGGGTTTGGAGTCGCATTTGAAAGATGTGATTTGCCTTAAGATACTGTTGGGTAATAGAATGTACTGGTACTATTGTAGATGGCGCGCCCCATTCATTAATTCAAACTTTTCCGTTTTAGTTGATGTGTCTCTGACAGTAGTTTTCCCTTTCATTCGTATGCACAGTTTTCCTTTTTAAGAAAATATAGCAAGAACAGTCTCATTACTCAGGAGTGAGGTAATTGAGGTCCAACCTTGAATGAACTGCCATTCTGGAATTAATCCTTTGCTGACTGAAATATTTATATCTACTTCTTTATTTAATTGACTATTTTGTGTTTGACTCCTGATCTATTTGTAAGCGTGCACAAAACATAGGTCTTACTGTTTACAAAACACCAGCCTAAGAGTGTAAAAAGGAATAATAATAAGGTGCCAACCATGTACTACCTGGTTGAACATATTTGTCATGTAAAATTAATATTTATTTACAAGAAAAAAAAGTTTTTGCTGCTTTGCCTAATAGCCAAGCCAGTAAATTTCATTTTTACCTAAGAGTGTCGGCATCAGTAAAATTTACAGAGGACAGGCATAAGCGAACATGAATGGGCATTATGTTCCGCACTATTTCAAAACATGGCTTGTTTGATAACATGGCAACATATGGATGACACTATGCCTGATAAATCAAAAGGTTCACCTTCTTCTCTTTTATTTGTTTTATTCTTTTAGGGAAGCAAAGGAACAATTATATATAAATTTTTATCTCGAGTTTTTATTTGTATACCACCATTTCCTAGTTTAGATCTCATCCATCAATCGAATCATCACCTAATTTTTTTTTAGATAGAAAGATCCATTTGGCACTATAACCACAGTCGAGATGTTTAAAGATATAAGGTGATGATGAACTAATTATAGAATTTTTGCTTGCTAAGCGAAAAGCGTAACTAGTAGAGCAAGTCTCACTTGAGCTATATGCTAGATTTTGAGCATTCGTCTCTCTAGAGGGATCACATTTAAAGCCCTTACAGTGGTTTCAAGTGGCTCGGTCAAGTCCAACTCCACCTCGTAGACTTGAATCAAGTCCGGGTCAAAGTCCAGATTCCTTTTGGTTCAGTATGATAGGACTTGGTATCCTTTTGGGACCCGACGCTATCCATACCTTTGCGCGTGAACTTCGGGTACGGGCCCGATCCAAATTGGATACGTCACGCGGTGTGAACCTTGGGGTCCGCGACACACGTACCATAACACGGCAATACGTAGATCTCGTGTAACAAATCCACAGCAACAACGGACGGTCCTGATCGACCTAATTTCCTGAATCCCCTCGCCTTTCCTTCTGGTAATCACACCCCGGTGAGCATACCGCGTTCCCCAAGCGAGAAGAATCCAGGAGGTGGCGCCGCCGCCAAGCCTTGATCCCTCGGCGGGGCCGCGAGTGCTTCAAAACCCCAGCGTTTTGCGTCCAGGGGAGAGCTATGGCCTATCCGTCTTCGCTTCTTGGAAACGCCGGCATAGACTCCGGCCCACCTCGTCTGGTCTCTGCGAGAGAGAAGCCGTGACCTTGGATTTGGGATCCCAGCCATGGCGAAATCCTTTCTCTCTACGAGCTGCGGCATTGAGGTGAGCAACGTTGAGATCGAAAAATTCCTTCTTTCTCCTTGCCAGTGTCTCCGATTCTTTAAATTTTAGGTTTTTCTTATGCCCTTCGTTCGATTTTGTATTACGTCTGAAATTTTCTGACAACAGTATTGGAGGCCATCATTTAAAGATGGGACCTTGATTCAAGTCGTTACGGCAGCATAAGCTTTCAAGAACTTTAAAAACTTTTAATTTCTCGTTCTTGCTGGATCACGAATTGATAGAGCTGATGAAACTATCGGATATATTTCTTGGCTAATTGGTGTTTCTAAATCACATGACAAAGTATATATAAAGGAGAGGGAGAGATCTATTTGTACTTCTTTTTGTTATAAAACTCGTTGGAAGCATCCACAGAATCGTAAAAGAAATGTGAAGGATGGGCTTTCGAGAGGTAAGTGCTAAATTAATTAGAAAGAACTAATCCGAGATGATGATCTTGACTTAAGATGGCACGCAACCTTACGAGATTAACTCTTATCTCCCAAGATAATTCTAATTCGTTTTGGGCCCAACTGGCTTTAAGTAATACAAACTGAGTCACTCGATACTTGAAATATGCTTCCATAAGATGCCTTGGCCTGTGAATTAGAACTGATTTTCAAAAAATATGCTCATTAGATTATCTGTCATTTTGGCGCAGTGAGGTTTGCCATGCTCCATAGCTTACTGTATCATCCTTCTCTAGGTTAAAAAAAAAAGGCCTTCTTTTTGTATTCGTCATTGAAATAATCACCATAAGAACGAACGAAACTGCTTCTTGCAGTGCATGTTTTTATCTGATTGATCCATGTTCCCTCTCTATATGTATGTTGTCAACTGATTTCATACTTGTCTCTGGTCATATGACTTAGAAAGATCATTTTGCTTCTATGAATACCTAAAAGTATGAGGGTGTGCTGCTACCTACCCATTTGATTTTTGTATGGATGATTCAGTGGCATCTGTCGGCAAGAACGAAATACAGATGTCTGAGTACATGCATGGTGGTTGTAAAGAAATATTACAAGTTTAATTGTTTTCTTTCTTTTGATTTGTTTGGATCTTTGAATAATTACAGGAAGGAAAAGTTGAAAATTTTTATGCATGGTAGTTGGAAAACAGTTGCAGGAATATGAAGATTTTAAGATGATTGTATGTCTTTATAGTGAACCAATTAAGAATGGCCTTTTCATGCAGATGTTTGTGAATCCTATTTATTCGACGCATCTGTTAGGATAGAAGCCTAATTAATTACATAAAGATTAGTTGTGTGGCTTCACACTGTGCTGCCTGCAGCTAGTTTAGTCTGTATTCTGAAAATATTCGTTCAAGAGCTTTTTTCCATAGTCATATTGGTTAAAAAGCACCAAATTAGCTTGTGACCTTTAGGGCTTATTTGGTTGCCATATTTTACTAAAAACTGCTTCATAAAACATCCAAAATAACTAGGTTGTATGAAATTGCATGTTTGGCTTGCTTTCCATAGAATCTGTCCAGGAAAAAACAGACAGAACATAAAACCTTAAAAATGAGGTTTTAAATGCATGAAGTTTCCCCTTATTTTCTAGTCAACCTTCTTCTACAACAAATCAGGTTTTACGATCATCTGTTTTTATTATGATTTGTTGAGGACAAAATTGCTCCTTAATGTCAGTTATATGTACCTTGTATTGCATAGATGGTATTGAGGGTATTTGAGCAGTATACGGATTCACACAAACTGCTTCAGATTATAGTTTTAGTACTCTACCTCTCAAATCTGTTGAATAGCCAGTTAATTTATTGTGCATGGGGTAGTGCTTGTAGCATATAACTTGTGTTAAATTTAGGAAATTTGTTATTGGATCTTGATTTTTTGAACGAACAAAATAATGTTCATGTTACTTGCGATCGACATTTACTTGTATGCATAAGTTCTTTTCCAGGTGAATCCAACTGTTTGCTCTTTTGAAATCAGAGAAAGAAGCAGCACAAATTATATTACACAACAAGATCGACTGCTTTCATTATACAACATGAAGATTGAAGAACTTGCTTTGCAAGCCGAATATCTAGAATGGCTTAAGCAATATTGTATATCTACCCCATGCATTGTAAGTTAACATTGCTTGTTTGTTACAATCATTTATTGTTAATATTCTGGTGCGACATGTTGTTTTTATATCCTGGATATATATTGTATATCTACCCCATGCATTTGTATCCCTATGTTTACAATTCTAATCAATATCAATATATGTGCTTAACCTGCTTTTATGAAGAAAGTATTGGGGAACCAAGTATATTCACATGTCTCAGACTCATTATTTAATCTAACTTAGGAGTAATCAAGGATCATGGGCATTCATTTTTAACTTTAATCATACTTAGGCTCATTCCTCTAGCATTTAGCCATCTGATACATTGCTCAGGCAGAACTGTGCAGTTATATAAGCTGATCCATTGAAGGTTATTTGTCTCTTCTTGTAAGATGAACAATATGCTATGTTTGTACAATGTAAAAATAGGTAGAACTTGGAGACCAAAAATCTTTGATCCTTTCCGAAAGTCATCATTTTGCTCGGGAGAAAAATGGAAGTCAAACTCAGACATATGAGGTAGAATACATCGATCCAATTAGGCTACCGCTTCATTCACTTCTGTCCAACCAATGTATGTGGACATGAAAATAATTCGTAAAAGAAAATTTATTGATAAATATCTGCTGTATGGATAGCAGTGAAAACCACCGAGTACTATGAAATCAAAATGGTTATCGAAGAAAATAGTTGTGGCTGTCCTGGTAAACGAAAATGGATGAAGATCGAAAGGAGTACATTAGAGATGAGTAATAGGTTGCTTAAAAATGATGCTGATAGAGAATAAAACGAGGGACAATTGTTTGAGATGGTTTAAATGTCTGCAATGTAGGCTATAAATGGTGACAAACTCAAAATAAGCAGGAAGGCTCATTGCATGTGCTGAAACAAAATGTAGGGAATCCAAAATTTTCAAGGAAAAAAAGTCTAAAAAATGAATTTGAAATAAATAAAAGAAAAAATGCACGTTAGACTTAATTTAATAGAAATCAGAAGGTGGTGCCCTGTGAGTTCCTCCTCGAATCTTATTATAAATACGCATCAAATTCCCATTCTCTATTTGCTGTATGATGAACGTAAAAAAGAGAAGGGTAGAAGCTGCACAAACCATTCCCAACCTCTCTGTTTTGAGGGCCAATGGGATGCATAATCCTTGCCAAGATCGAGAGGCGCAAGGTAAGAGGGGAATTTGGGCCTGAAGGCATGAAGAAAACGGGCTGTGCTCGGCCTAGACCTGGTTGATTCAGAACACATTTTACCCAATAACTAAGGATGGTCCCTCTACTCTACTGTTCATACTTGATGGGGTACTAATTGGCGAGAGTCCAAAACCAGCTTTGTTCTGCTGTGCAATACCACGGAAGGTTGGAAAAGCCGCTGGTTTGCAGGAGGCGTCCCTGCGAGCATTCTAGCGAACACCTGGGGAATGAAGTGGTTGTGCCGTACGTGCGCAATTCCGTGTGCATGGAGGATAACTCGGGCCTGTCGGCCAGCTTGTGCTTGGACCACCATAATATGCCTGTTACTAAGGAAGGCTTATCACTTATCACATATCTCTCTCTCTCTCTCTCTCTCTTCTTCTTCTTCTTCTCTTTTTCTTTTTTTCTTTTCTTTTCTTTTCTTTTTTGGTCTTTGGTCAAAACGGCTTTTTCATTTCATAAAACTCTAATATAAGTACAATTTGCCTGATCAAGTGAAAGTAAATAGGGCAATAGGTGTGGAATACATGCTAAGCTTGTCCAAATAACCTCCCCAAAATGCCGAGCAACATAAGAGGCGACGTGTCTGTTGCACTGTTCGCCTCCCAATACACATGAGCTATTGACACGAGGCCAACTCCCTAACCAATCTGCGGGTGTCCCATATCAATCGGTAGTCATCCCCGTACTTGTCCGCTCTCCAAATCCAGTTAATCATCATGGAGGAGTCGCCATTTAGGAATAGTCTGTCGGCCCTCAACATCCGTTTCGCATATAGAATATCCTCCCCGGTTGCCCGTAGTTCCGCTCCCACTACCGTGAGACCTGGTGTGCTCCGACCTCTCTCTCTTCAAGATACCACATATAGATCCAAGATAAAGGAAATAGATGTTTGAAAACTGCCTCTTCTGCATCATCATTAATAAATACTTAGGACATTTCGAAAGAATATATATATATATATATATATATATATATATAAGCAAAAATTTTAACAAACTATCGTATAGAAACTAGAAGTTGGAACCTCTCCGGTTAATTTGGACATGGATCGGAGAAGTCCAATCTCCCATTCATGTATTATTATTAATGAGAATGGCCCTGCATGATAACACGGGTCATGCCGCCCAAGTAACATAAGGAGCCTATCAAATCACTGCCATCACACAATACATGGACGATCGTGATTTATATTGGGACTCTTCAGCTTATGTCTGCACTAGAGAGAACCTCAATTCCAAAATTTTTTGAAGCATTCGCATGAAAGCACTGCAGAAAATAAAGTCTGTGGCGACGAAATTTAATTAACACTCAGCAAAATCATGAGACCTTATAACGACTATAAGAAATTATATTTTATATTAATAATTTTAAAAACTTTCTTAAAAGAGCTATAATATTACAATAGTTATTTATGGATGTTGCTAAATTTTTTTCATATTATGATAGTACCCTGTAATGGTACAGAAGGCGTTATTTGCTACTATCTATTTAGAGAAAACTTTTCAGATATAAAAGAAAATTTTCTTAATAAACACTCTTTTGAGATCATCTTTGCTGGAATATGTAGATAAATGTTTTACATTTATGTACGAAACAATTTTTTTTATTTTTTTATAAGTCCTCTTCAGAGGAGGCCAACACATTCTCGGCTTAGTCCGAGGAAAATAGGAGCTGTGTACGGTTGAACCCAAAGAACAGGAGCACCAATAACAAGAGGATTGTGCACCTCCTTGCGCAGCTTAAAATATAGGAGGCCGCACGTCGCATTACATTCCACACGTGTTTACTTGACCATGCACCCCCTCTTGCCCAAGTCCAAGCATTTCTATTGTCTCAGTACATGGAACATAACGCCATGGGACACAACTTTGTCACGCAGAGTTTCGTTTGACCGATCCCATGACTCGTATGTAGCATGAGCAAATTACTGCAAGCCATGAGGTTGGTGCATGCCATTTATGACGGGTTCTTGATATGAAGTCGCAACACTGTAGTGCCACATGCACTACAGAAAAAGTTTTTTTTTCTGGCATTTTTTATATTTTTTTTACCGACGCTTATTAGCCGATAAATATTCGGCCGACGCTATCAAAAGGGTCGCAAAAGCATCAGTGATACCCGAGTGAAAATTTTTTTTTTCCGATGATTTCGCCGATGCAAAAAAACGTCGGCATAAACTATCACTTTGGCATGTTGGATTACTGTAGAGATTTTTTCCGACGCTTTAGGCATAAACTATCACTTGGGCGTGTCGAACTACTATAGAGGTTTTTTCCAACACTTTAAGCATAAACTATCACTTAGGCGTGTCGGACTATTGTGGAGGTTTTTTCTAACGCTTTAACGTGTCGGACTACTATGGAGGTTTTTTCCGACGCTTTTAAAGCGTCGGAAATAGCGTCCACCATAGGGTTTTAACCAGCGTCGACGAAAGCATGCCAGCCCCGTGCCACGGCAGTTTTTTAACACGCTTTAAAGCGTCAGGAGTTAATTTTTTTTTAAAAAAAATATGAGAAATACAAATGCATATCATAAATCACATTATAACAATATAAACCTGCATTACATTTACATTGACACAAACATTGAGATCATTCGAAACATTAATATTGTCATATATGATTAAATTTACATAATAAGTTTTTACAATATACTTCGAAAAATATAAAAAAGATTCATATTAAACTTCTTAAAAAACAGTCTAAAAAGTATCAAGGACCGGATTCAGCACCATCATCATTTCTACGAGCAGTTGAAGTATCATGAATCTAGCAAAAAAAAACAAAAGCTATAAAAGTTAGGAATACAAAAATTATTAACTAATGCAAAATAAGTGATAATTATATAAAATCATCAAATATATATAATTATTTACCTGAGGAGGGAGAAATCGCTGTAACATAGATGAAATATGCTCAAGCTGAGACTGCAAAGTTTGTTGGTTCTGCTTCAGTTCTGCCAACTCTACCTGATGGCTATTCTTCATATCTTCAATAGTTGCCCGAAGACTACTAACTTCTGCATTGCTACTACCTTCTCCAGCATTTCTTGTATACATGCCCACTGCAGATAATTGAGTGGGGGTAACTCCAACGCCATAACCCCTCACTCGACCATAACGCTCTGGGCCCAATAATTCAGCGAGCACCTGAGCTTCGACATGACTGGTCGCATCGGATGATGATGACTTCCCGACGCGCTCTGAAATAAGAGTTGTTGCCCTGTCCTATATCTCTCAAAAGAAAAAAATTATATTAATATATGGCAATAATAGAACTAATAAAAATATCGTTGCAGAAGTCAGATGAATACATACAACTATATCTCTTGACTCCTTCCGAACAAAGCTGCCATCTCGGTGGGTGTGAGTTATCTTATAAAACTCCACCTTGCCAGGCTTCCTTCCATTATCACTCATCTACAACAAAAAGTATATTGGTAAGCTATATATCATAAAACATGCTATATGATAGAACAGTTTCCGATAGTTTCAAAGAGTTTCCAAAAAACTTACGAATTCAGCTTTACGCCTCGCATAACTCATCGAGCCTGAAGTATGAGGAACAGTCTGAGATGCTCGTGCAGCTCTACCAATGTTGGAATATGTCTTCCCAAAAAAAGAGTAAACAATATAATATATTTAATGTATAAATTTGTAGTTAATATTTTTAGTAAATTTAATCTAAGGTATTGAAAAAATATACACAACCTGAGCTTTCTCGGAAAACCAGTAGTGGACAAGCTCCCTCCACTGATTAGGGATTACATCAGGAGGACAAACACGGCCAACCTCCTCTTCTGTCATACCATCGTGCTTCCAGTCCACCTTTAACTTCGCCCTATATTCTTTCCACTTGCGGTTAACAGACTTCAACACCCAATCATGGCTCTCTTTAGGGAGCAAAAACTTGTCCTACACCAAAATAAAGAATGCTATAACAATATTAAATCAAAAAATAAAATTGTGATAGTAAGCAAATTCAATTCTTTACCTCAATAACTCTAAGAAGCTCAACCTTATACGAAGGAAGCATTTCATTCCATTTCGTATAGTTGAGCGGACACAACTGACCCTTCCGCGCAACCGATCCTAGAAAAGTCGATAAGATGCTTGCAGCCCTCTTGATGGGTTGCCCCAGTTCATTGCATTGGACGACGATCTTCTCATCCTCACGTAGGCTCCACACGTCCCGTGCTCGAGTAGGTCCTCGTGTCTTCCTCACTCTCCCCAGTCCATCTATAAAAATAAAATAAAATATTTATTAATTAAAACATTAAAGGCAAATAATTTAAAATAATTAGATTGTAAAAAAAAAATTAATATATAAAATGTAAATCAAATTACCCTGGATGTGCATGTCATCGGTGTCTGGACAATCAGCAGGTGGCACGTGCTCAGACTGGGACTTGTGCTGAGTATGAGACTCGTGCTGAGTATGGGACTCGTGCTGTTGGAGCTCGTCGGGCTGCTGGGATTGCAAGGAATGGTCAGAAGAAGATTCCACTTGAGAGTGTTGAAACTCAATATCTTTAAATCGTTTTCCTCGCGGCATGTTGTTACCTATGAACAAAAAAGAATCAACATTAGTTAAATAAAGTTTAACTAATATTCCTTTAAGCGCATAAGAAACCTTCAACAATAAACTTTAATGCTCAATACCAACATCAAAAAGATAATATGATACACCCATATTAATAATAAATATGGACATTCGAGTTTAGAAAAATCACCTCTCAATAGGATATATCCATCGATAGTAAACCGATCCACCAAGTTTAGCTTTCGCAACCAAGTGAATGAATAGATGAATCATAATAGTAAAAAATCCAGGAGAAAAGATCTTCTCTATATAGCATAGTATAAATGCAACATTAGACTCCAATTGTTCAAGCTCCTTAGGATCAAGAACTTTGGAACATAATGCTTTAAAAAAGAATGATAATTGAGACACAATTGCAATAACATGTTTCTGAGATGACGATCTTAAAGCCAATGGAAAGATATCTTGTATCAAAATGTGACTATCGTGACTTTTAAGATTTGAAAGTTTTCGCTATTTAAGATTAACACAACTTGAAATATTCGATGCATACCCATCAGGAACCTTCATATTTTTTAGAATCGTTAGAAAAATATCTTTCTCTTGAATAGACATTGTGTAACATGCAGGAGATATAAAATATTTATCATTGGCAAGTTCTTTCAGATGAAGCTCTCGTCTTATGCCCATATCTTTCCAATCAAGACGTGTTTTTAAGTTGTCTTTGGTCTTTTCTTCAAGATTTAACAATGTTCAAGTTATCACAAACATTCTTTTCTATATGCATAACATCAAGATTATGTTAAAGAAGATTATACTCCCAATAAGGTAAATAAAAAAATACTATGTTTTTTCCATAACTGTTTCTGTGTAGATACCGAGTTTGTGCCATCATCATTTTTCTGTTCATAAACGTTGTCATCATTCTCGAAGTTATCAGCATCCTCAAAAACATGTTATTAACCCCGACTTTATTGAGCTGCCAACATCCCCCCTTCCCCTCTTCTTTGAACAGTTGGAGATCTTACCGGGTATATAGTTAGTGTCATGCATTTGTTTAAGAACTTCAGTTCCAGTTAGTAGAATAGGGGCAGATCGCAACTTTATAGTACCATCAAACATATTATTCTGAAATCGAAATGGATGGTTTGCTTCTAACCATCGACGATGACCCATATAACAGAACTTTCCTCCATGTTTTAACCAATATGAATAGGTTGAATCTCCACAAAAAGGGTATGCAATGCGCCCCTTAGTGCTCCAACAAGATAAATTACCATATGTAGAAAAATCATTGATTGTTTAGATAAGAGCTGCACGCAATTTGAATGTTCGGCCAGTGAAAGCATCAAATGCATCAATACCCTCCCATAATTTTTTCAATTCATCTATTAAAGGTGGCAAAAAACATCTAAATCATTACCTGGGCCCTTATCATCTGCAATAACCATTGACAGAATGAGTGAAGATTGTTTCATACACATCCATGGTGGCAAATTATATGGAACCAAAACAACTGGCCAAGTGCTGTATATAGAACTCATCGTTCGAAATGGATTAAATCCATCAGTAGCCAAACCCAGCCTTAACCCTGCAAACATCATAAGCAAATTCGTAATGTCTATCATCAAATGCTTTCCATGCTAAACTATCCGCTGGGTGTCTTAACATTCTATCCCTTATACAGCCTTCATCATGCCATCTCATCAAAGAAGCCGCATACATTCTTTTTAATCTAGATATGAGAGAAAAATACCTCAAAACTTTAGTCGGATTTTTTTTTAGCATGTGCAGCATCCACTTCATTCGACAAATTACACTCGTCTTCATTTTGTTTTTCCCATCGCGAAGATCCACATGTTCAGCACGAATCTTCATTAATATTTTCAACACGATATAAAATACAAGACAATTGTGTATTTTTTCAAATCCAAGATTCAAGTTTTTTACTAATTTTTTGGCTTCATAAGAAGATGATGGCAAAATAACACCTTCTGTAAATGCATCCTTTAATAATCGAAGAAGCATAGTAAAAGACTTGTTAGACCATCCATTCAAATATTTCAAATGGAATAAATGAACCAAAAAAAATTTCGTAAAATTCTTACAACCCGGATATAGTTCTTGATCACAATCTTTCAGCAAGTTATGATATCGAGTTGTGTTATCTTTAGAGTCTATAGGTTCCTCAACATGTATAGATTCAGTAACGGTATGCTCATAACCTATTGCAGCTGCTTCTTGCTCTCCACTGAAATTTGTTAAATTTCTAATATTATATTCAAGAGCATCTCTGAGTAAGCCCCTTATATCATCTTCTCCAACAAAATTTCTGCCCGTGTTACTAGATCCAATATTAGTAGTGTGTTCTATAATTAAGAGTTGGTTACATGAAGACGACAACTTAGACTTTCCATAAAATATCCATTCTTTATAACCCTTTAGAAAAACATTCCATACCAAATGTTCTTCAACAGTTTTTTGACTGAAAGCAAAATAATTTACATATTTTTGACATGGACAAAAAAAAATCTTTCCATTCATATCAAATTTCTCAAAAGCAAATTTAACGAAATTCTAAACTTCATTCAAATATTCAGCACTAGATCTCAATTTATTTATCCAACTTTTGTCCATTCTATTAAAATACTAATTGAACTGCAACTAATATAAAAAAATAAACAAAATTAAGATATGAATCACCAATAATAATTTAATTATTATTGGTGATCTTTTTTCTACCATAAAGTATATTTTACAAGCTGTTTTCCCTGCAACTCATCTATCATTCTTCGGTCTTTAAGATTTCGTTATTAACCAAAGAAGATTAGCTTACTCAAACTAAGATTTCCTTTTCATTGTTTTACATACTTCCAACTCATCTGCCTCTGATATCATTTATCAATTCACATGCTTTTGAATAAGACTTCATTCTTACATTATTTTGCCGGTTTTAAACATATTTCAACTTCTTGGACCTTTCTATTTCACTACCATTTTCTCTATGCACACCTTCAAATATAGAACATCGAAACATCTCTCCAACAACCAACTATATTTAGCACATATATGGACCATTGATATATCAAACATATTCAAAAATAGACCATCGATATATCAAGCATGCAATCACTTTCAGGTCCCAGTAAGGAACATTTAGCAGTTTCTATAGTTTGCATCCACCATAGGCATAATTAGCAAGCCTTGTTCTAACTTTTTAGGCTGGGCATTATTCTCTCTATAGAATAATAGATGCAAGCTCGTGCCTAGATTGGCACCAAGGCAGTACTTGGCCACCTAAGTCTCTGCATCAATTATTGAATAAACTGACATTATTCTGGCTTGTGAAAACTGACTCATCTGGTATGGTTTAAACCATGAAATCTTGATCTTTTATGTAAGAAAGACAATATAAACGAAGAAAAGCAAATGAGAGAAAGAGAGAAACGGAGAGTAAACTAAACAAACTGAATATCATTGATCAGACATAAACTAGGTCAAAAAGACTGGTAGGTGCGGCAGCAAAACATCCATTTCGAGTATTCTATTAATAATGTCACTTGATACTAGATATTTTAATACTCAAAAAATTTATAATCAATTTCTATTTGGGGTTTTAGCACTCAGATGTCTCATCCGTGTCAAGGGTTATTGATACAAGATCAAAAAATTTAAAATTTGCCTTAATTAAAGACTGAGATCACGTTGGTGCTATTAAAATAGCTTAGATCTCTTTTGAATTATCTCTTTCTCAGGTGGAGGGGGATGGGGTCGGCCAGTTGGCGCCGTAGAAGAGGGAGGAGGATAGGAGGATGCAGACGGTCGCTCGGCGCCTGAGAGAAGGGAGGAGTAGAGGAGCTTGGCGTCGAACGTTGCTCGGCGCCGGAGAGGACAAGGGTCGATCGCTCGTCGTCGGAGAAGAGGGAGGAGGAGAGGAGCTAGGACTTGATCGGGATGCAGAATGAGGAGGAGGGGGTGGCCGCTGATTTTGTTGTGAATTTGACTTTTGACAACGCTTATAAGCGTGGTCGTAGGCCAGTCAAAACGACGACGCTTATTAGCGTTATCTATTGGCGTCGGCAAATTTTGGCGCTAAACCAAAAATTACCGATGCTTGTAAAAAGCATAGGCAAAAAGCGTCGGTAAAGTCGACTTTTTCTATAGTGTACCCATCATCCTATAATTTTAAGAATACATAATAACTGCCGCAGAGAATCATATCAATGGCATTGCATTGAAACCCGTGAACTGAAACTCCTTTGTGACTCAAAAATTAAGAAACAAATCTAAAACACCAAGTTGCATGGCTGCTTTGCCATTGACTGAAAACCAATAAAGAGATGAAAAAAGAGAAAATGCAAAATAAAACATAGAAAAGCAAGCAAAACTTAAAGCAGAGAATAAATACAAATCAAGAAAAACAAAATAGGATCTAAAATTAAGACAAGAATGCAATATTCTTAAACAGAAAATAAAATATAAGCAAAATATTAAAAATATGAAACAGGAAATTAAAGCAATATCAGAAAAGAAATACAAGTAAATAAAAAAAATACAAACAGAAAGAAAAAATAAAATAGCAAAATAAGCCAGAAACCTAAAATACTAAAATAAAAAAGTAAAAATTCAGAAAGCTAAGACAATGTGAAGTAAACTAATACAGATGTTCCTACATAAACATTAGATATTGACATTAGGCAAGTCTAGTAGATTCATAGAGCAGATTGATGGCATAAATTGAGCTAGTATTGCCAGTCCAATTAAAATTTATGATTAATTGGAATGAGAGTTACATGGTGCAAGGCTTTTACAGACCACAATGCACAAGGAATAGAGAGGATATTCGACTGCCAACTGCTAAAGAAGGTACTGGAGTAGCAAAATATTATACAGACCACAAGAAGCCCTAGAAAACCTAAGCATCCGGTAAATCATACAAGCATGAACAGGACAATTGAAATCAGCTTTTCGTTTTCTCAGGTCAGATTAGTAGAACATTAGTTATGCTCTTGTATCTCATGTTTAAAGCTCCATAAGAGCTCACTGTGGTCCAATTAAAAATCTCCCTAATACTAAACAAGCTAATCAGGGGAAACCCAATAACAACAATTTCATCATTCCGCGATCCTTCACATGCTGACTTCATTTCCAAAACTTAAACAACTAAAGGGGAAAAGAAGAAAGAAAAACGATCAATTTCTTATTGTCTAGAGCTATGTCTCGACAATTCTGAAGAAACCTATTCAATGCAAGAACTCCAAGAAATCAAAAAAAAGGGGCCTGACCTTTTATATCTCATACTAGTTTCACATTTGACGCACCATAAGCTCTCTGGTCGTCATCCAACAACAAATCCCCCCAGCATCAGCTAATCAGGCAAAACAAGACAACCAAAAAAAAATTCTACATTTGCGACATCCATCAGATGCTGAAAATTTCTCTTATTGATCTCATTCGCATCCAATAATGTAAAGATTCAAGAAAACAAAAGAACCGAACATTGGAAACTGTACTCGGGGGAAACCTCAGGAAAACGGTGTCGAGATCATAAAGAAATCAAGAAAAGAGATCCGACCTGCGGTAGGAGGAAAGGCGATGGCAGTGGAAGGAGGAGAAGCCAGCGGCATGGAGGCATCGGAGACGAGGTAATCCGCCGCCGACTTCGCGAATCCTCTGATCCTCCTCCTCCGCTTTGTCGGCTTCCTTCGAACTCCCGGCCCTCGCTCCTCTTCCATCCGGCTCGAGCTCCGAAACCCTAGACGGCCCTTCTTGGGGTCCTTGGAGAGGAAGCGTGGAGTCCTGCGGGAGATTTATGGCATCTATTTTTTTTAAATATATTAAATATTTATTATATTTTTAATAAAAAAATTATTTATAGATCTGATGGCTTAAACATATATTTTTAAAAAATAACTTTTTTTATATCCTTTATAAATTTTGTTTCATAAAATATAAAAAATTTATTTTCATAAAATATAATTTTTTTAAAAAAATCTAACTAAATTAAAAAATTGTTTTTTATGGATTTTTTTTTTAATTTTCCCGTCAACCAAACGATTCCATGCTAGCTGTCGAGGCGGTGGAGCCTTAGAGGCCTTCTCCACCTGTGGGCTTACGGCCTACTCGCAAACTGGGCTGAAATGTAAGCACCCTCTTGCAGTTGTACATCTAAATCATTACACCATTTCAATTTTAGGACTCTTATGATCAAGGCCGGCCCAATTCTTAGGCGACCGCCTTAATCGCTAAAAGCTCCGGCCCAAAAAACGCCCACTGTAGAAAATTCCTCAAAGATATAATGGAAAGAAAAAAATGTCTTCTATAAGTTCGCCTTAGGCCGGCCCACTGCAGAAAAGGCCTCAAACATTAAACGGCCTTAAACCCTCAAATACATTGGGCCGTTCCTGCTTATGATGAGTGCCTCTCGTTTCAATACATGGAGAAAATTTCTGCTAAGAAAATCTCAGTTCGTCATTACATTCTAGAACTACAACACATTAAGCAACACTAAAGAAGGTATTAGCTTTTTTTTTTTTTTTTCCTTTTTTTTTAATACGCTCTCAGCTTAAACCATGCCCACAAGTACTCTTCTTTTTTTTTGGTTAAATGGCAAGTACTTATTTGAAGAATGCATTTGGATTAAAGATTATTTTCAGTAAAAGCTCAATTATATGTCTCAACATGGAGGATGAGGAAACAAATAGCATGGCCACCACAATGAATTATAAAAGAAATACCTAGCTTTCATTTATCTTAATCTTCTACTAAGCAACAGGAAAATTCCCAAGCAGCTATAGATGCCTCTTCTTGAAAAATTTGCCTCGAGACTTGCATCATGAAATGGGAGTCTTCTCTCTATCGGTGGCAAAATTATTTTGATCATGTGGTCCTAACTACTCTTCCATCCTATTATATATTTGTTTTCAGGCTTCCAACCTGGGGTTGCAAGAGAATTGATCCAACGAGGCAAGCATTTCTTTGGAAAGGGAAAGAAACTATCGGAGGCTTCCATTGCCTAGTTACTCTCTACAAGAAGAAGAAGGAAGGTGGATTGGGACTTCAAAGCATCAAAAATATAAATCTCTCCTACCTGCAAAGTAGACTTAGAAATTGACTAAAGGTTCTGATGCTCCATGGTGGAAGCAGATTAACAGCTTTTACTAATCCAGAAGGAAACTTGGAATAAGAGTCTTCTTGCAAGCTTTCATCAATTTGGAATGATATCCCCGAGGAGCTAGGTGCATTTTAAAATTGCACATTCTTTAAATTGGGAGATGGTAAAAGGATCCATTTTGGGAAGATTTTTGGATTGAATCGGTTCTTTTAGCTTCCATGTTCAAGGAGTTATATAAAAGAGTAACATAGGGAAATTCGACAATAGCATCTTAATGGAATTGGCGACAATTAAAGTGGAACATAAAAGTATGGGATCCCCTCACTCTTAACTGATTGATCTCCTATTGCCTGTAAGACCTCCTAGGAATGCAGATGAGCCGGTTTGGAAGCTCACTAAGATCAGAGTTTTTACAGCGAAATTCTATTACAAATTCATCAACAATGGAGGCATGCTATGTCCATTCTACAATCTTATTTGTAAACCCGGTGCATCGGAAAAGGCTAAAATCTTAATGCGGCTAGTTCTAAAATACAAGCTACACAAGAGAAATATTAGCAAGGAAGGGCTAGGTAGTAAGAATAGGATGCCCATTGTGTGGTGTTCCGCATGAACAGAGAATACAATCCATTTATTCCTCAAGTGTTCCTTCACAAAAAAAATATTTGGTGCTCTCTCAAACTCTTTCTGAAATTTAGAGGGTGTCCAACTAGTCTTCAATCACTTTGGTCATCACGGAGAAAGACGTAAGTGCAGCCAACAATCAGAAGAGCTTGAGATCAGTAAAATTTTGAGGTCATTTAGCTTCTTTTTCGAGCATTTGTTCCTCTTCTCTCTCGACAATGTAACTCATCTCTACCTCATCGCTGTTGTAAATATAATTAATTTTCAATAAAAGTCGGGTGGCTCCATTTTGCCTCCTTTTATATTAAAAAAAAAAAAAGCTTGAGATTAGTAGATGATTTTACTTTCTCAACAGGTTTAGCAAGAAAAAAATGCCCATATCTTCCTTTGAAAAAAAAAAAAAAAATCTATTCTTGCGGTTCAGACCTTTAAGTTTTGTGAAAACATATATCCAATCAAGTGGTTGGATGGCCACAAAAACCTTTTATCCACCCTCATGTCTCCAATGTTAGCATTTTAAAGACCATTACCATCTTGTTCTTCTCTTTTGCTGATCTCTATATTTTTTCTCTGCACGGACTTTTTTTATTAATAAATTTTAGAGGAAGCGTTTTTCACTTTTTTTTTTTTTTTTTTGTTGAAAGCGGGTTATCATACACAACGTATATGAATACACCCAATAAGGTCAAAATACACTAGCTCACGGAGTGCCAATGGCATCTCCGCCTCCCCCACCCAAAGGGTGTACCCTGAATGATGAACCGCAAAGGCAGCCACCCAATCAGCTGCCCCATTGGCTTCTCTGAATATATGTTTGGCCTCGACGGCCACCCCAACCCCACACATCATCCCAATGTCCCGAATCAAGGGGTGGTCTGTGCCCACACCCCTCAGTCCCTCCTGGATCCACCTGATGACTGTGGCCAAGTCGCTCTCCAGGACAATCGAGCCAGCCCGCAGTACCTGCCTCGCATATCGAAGACCCGCCCAAGCAGCTCGTAGCTCTGCCTCGAGGACCGAAATGCCGAACAACTGACAACCACCTGCTGCCACTACTCTGGAGTGCGGGCCCCGTATCACAAAACCCGCACCACCCCGCGCATCTCTATCCTGTACAGATCCGTCGAAGTTGATCTTGAGAAAATTCGAGGGTGGGAGCTCCCAAGCGTTTTTCACACTTCTCCATTACATCTCGAGAGAGAGAAAGATTGCAGTGCTTGGATGTGGGTATTAATTAAGCGGGTGGATATCATGCATCATTCTCAAAACCAAGTAGACAACGCACGTATTCTAACCCCAACTACTTCGAGGCTGACATCTGTCGACTTTAGTAGAGAAGGACTCGTCTGGGTATTCTCCTGCAACAAATGCGATGGTGAGCTCCAGCCGTTTCCCAACCATCTCTCCTTGGCCTCTAACCACCTTCTCGTATCTTTCTCTAGCCTACAAAGAGCAATGTTGCAAGGCACCATCCTTCTTCAACCCTCCCCTCGCCCCAGCCCATCAGAACAAAAGTTGCCGTATTACGATAAAATTCTTCCTACAAAATGAAGTTTGTCCATTCCGTGACTAAACAAAATAGTAGAAGACAGGATGATATACAGTATATGGCCAAATAATATACAAAATTATCATCTAGTATCTTAATACACATCTTTAAATAAATCAATATATAATTTTAAGAATATAGTGTCTACCAGTACACACTGTATTGCTATGTAATGCACACCTAGCAAAATAATCATCCAACATCCGAATACATACTTCTGGATAAATTGATACACAGTTTTAGAATATAGTATTCACCAAGAAAACAATATATAGCTTTCCGATACATATTATAAGCTTCTTTGATACACACCCAGCAGAGCTCAATACACACTTTTAGATGAATTAATATGCAGTTTATAAAACATGGTATTCATCAATACATATTTTATTGTCAGATGATACATATTTAGCAAAATAGTCATACAGCCTCCCAGTACATATCTCCAAATAAATTAATATACAATTTTTAAAATACGATATTTACTAATACACATTATATAGTCAAATGATACACACCAATAAAATAGTCATCAAGCATCCCAATACGTACTTCTATATAAATTGATACATGATTTTCAGAAAATAGTATTCAGCGACACATAGTACATGACTAGGTGATACACATTCATCGGTTTCTGATATACACTATAAGCTTATTTGATCCTACAAAAGAGAGAGATATGGAGAAGGAGAAAGAGACTCAGAGAGGAGAAGGAATGCCTCATGGAGGAGAGAGATAACTTGACGAGGAAGAAGATGGATGGAGACAGATGGCTTCTCTTTACGTACAATTTTATTATTTTTTTTGTTTATTTTTTTTTAAAATTATGAAATTAAGAGATTTTGTTAGTAGTAGGGCTCCAATCCCGATATAACTTTTAGCCCTGTCTCTTTTTAAAGTTGCAGAATTGACAGCCTTTGTTAGTAGTAGGGCTCCGATCCCGATATGACTTTCAGACCGTCTTTTTAAGGCTCTTTTTAAGATGGGGATCTTACCCCATGCAAGCACGAGAATATTTTTGTTCCATCCCATCCCAACATGATTGGGACACATACCAAGGTGTTGGTAAATCTTTTTATTAATTAGAGTATAAAAATAAGAGTCCTCACTTATGCTCAAATAAATCGCAATATGGCGCGAGCCACAATACTATTGGATTTCTTCAACACAAATCCCCATCCATGCGTGTCCATTACATATACAGGTAGGAGAGCTTAAAGAAAACAATGGCGAGATAAATGCAGGTGGGTGCGTTGGTTGGTTCGAATGGTTCTCCATCAAACGGGCGTCAGTCCGTGCTTCAGCGCGGCTCTCCACACGACATCAATTCGGTCGACGTCAATCGCACCAACCTCGTGATGAGTCCATCCTTCCAAGAGATGCACCACCCCTCCCGCATGACAGGCATGAACCACACCTCGTTCCAGTGTGTACTGTTCCATTGAATCCACATTTGCATCATCATGTATCAGAAATTCGAATCGATCCATGGATCCAAATAGTGCGAAAAATTCGTTCCTTATCCCAAGACACATTGGTTGAAGAATCTTCCAACCATTTGAACGAACTCAAGGAAGAGAGGTTTTGAATTGGTGATGAGAAAACTACCTCACACGATCCTAGTGCTTGCACATCCTGGGGAAGCCTCATGGCAGCCAGTTTTCCGTAGGTGCAGTCCCTCCTGAAGCCAATAATAGGAGGAACCACAAATTGGTGGAAGTGGGTTCCCGGCGGTGCCCACCGCTGCTCGCGAGGTGATGACCACTTACCGACGATCCATGTCTGTGGGAACCCAAAGCAATGAATCATATAATCAGGTTGTGGAATTAATCAAGCCACCAAGATTAGCAGGAGCCATAGAAATATCCAATCAACTAATTATACCTTACAATTCTGTGCTGCTTGGTATTTCGTGACTTGAACAAGATAGTGTTGGCATTCTGGTGGGGCTTCCTTCTGAATTTTCTGAAATCTTTCTGCTGATAGAGTTAGCATCTGTAAGACCAGCAAATTTTGATACGTGTCAATAAGCACATGACCCTCACTAAGAAAAAGCTTGGTTTGGAACCAATAGAGTCATTGCGAGCTCTTTTATAATCAGGAGATGGAGGGTTCTACCATGGGTACGTATAGCTTACCAAGACTCGGATTTTTTTCCGACTCAGGTATAATGCGATTGCCCGTCCTAGCTTGGATGTGGCACCCGTCAAGAAGACTTCCTCTACGTCCTTGGGAATCTCGTTGAGGATGACGGCCGCTGTTAAGGTGTTGCCATGGACAATTCGCACTTTAAGATCTGGGTGTTTGCTCACGAACAGCGTTCCACCACCATTGAGAGCTTCGTTCTGAAAAAGAATTGCTTAATTTGTTAATGATCATTATACATGGTTCATGCATGCTTGGATGAATTAATGACCAGAATACTTCACAGTTCACAGAGTTCAGCAATCTCTTTGGTGAGTCTGGCTATTTCAGAGTTTACAGCATCTAGTTCTTGTATTCGAATCTAGCTTATTTTCAAGTATGAGTAGTAGATAGAGTGGACCTAACCATGAAACAAATCTTACGAGTATTGAGCTTTATAAGTGTTTTTTCTTTTTCTTTTTTTGTGGGTCATTTGACATGTGGTGGAGAGGATGGGATGGGAACAGTGATGCAGACCCTCTCTTACAAGATGGGATTGTGGCATAGCCACCCCATTTTTATTATTAAAAAGAAAAAGAAAAAAAAGATATTGTAAACTCGAGCACACTCACTATGATGCATGGAAATCATTTTTTGATTTGATGGAAATCATCTTTTTCAGGTCACAAAAGGTTACAGTAATAGCTTGTATTTGTTTTAGTCTTGGTAACTCATGAGAGAGATTGGTTATGAGTGATGGACAGTTTTCTAAGACTGTCAAACAACCAGAATATCCAGCTCTGAACATGCAGCGAAGTAATGAACTGAAGTAATCAACGTAGGTGCATGGTTTATTCATTGTCTGTCCAAACTAAGATGGAATTAGAATCCCAGATGCCAAAGTTGTGGGTATGTCTCCCATGCAAGTACCATAAAGTACACGGAGCACAAGCTTTGGAGGAAATCCAACCACCCCACGAATCACGCTAAGTATATTAGTTTTCAGCTGCATTCTATATGGAATGTATTGCGTGGTACATGATAAATGCCACTAAAATGAGCAGCACTCCAAATTTGTTCGACATCCCAACATTGATACATCCTAATTCCATTGGTCTTCGCCAATTTCTCCTGAAACCGTAGGACAAGGATTGAATGTAAAGCTACAACTATATATCTAGTTCAAAAATAAAGTGCAAGATATAGATGAGAGATAAAAGGCAAAAGAAAATAGTGAGATTGCATAAATTGAATATCCTGCAATTCTAACTCCTTTTGTTCTCATTTAATTTCTAATGAAATTAAAGCCAGACCAGTCACAGGCAATAAATTCGAAATCAGTAGCTCATATATCAAAAAGGCATGCAGCATTTGGGATTTGGCAGAAAATTTGAATGCATGCATCAAAGCCCCATGTGGTGCCTTCCTCTGGGCTCCCACCCACACGTCTTCATGTGGACTTACGAACCTTTCAACCCCACCACCTATCCCAGTATTTATGAATCTCCAGAGGCACTTGTGCTCTCTCTCTCTCTCTCTCTCTCTCTCTCTCTCTCTCTCTCTCTCTCTCTCTAACATAGGAAACACAGGTAAGAAAAGGGAAGCTCACCTTATTCAATGCTGCAAGGCTGAGGACCTTCACGCCCATTTTATCAGCCCTTAGAATGGCCAGCTCAATCTGTTCATTGATGCCATCTTTAGCGAAGGGTAGGAAGTACTGCAAAAGAACATACCCATGCAATCCCAATTTAGCCTTAGCACTCAAAAATTTGGTGGAGAATTCGTAGCAGCAACAATGCTGCATGAGCTCGGATTGGTGCAAACCTGGAACCCGTACCGCGGGACTGCCCACATTTGATGCAAGCGACCCCGAAGCTTGTAGAAAGAGATCAAGAAAGTCTTGGACCAAGCCCACATCATGAGCATCACCATGAATGCACCTGGCCACAGCACCAACAAGTAGGGCTTCGTGGAGAGTGGCATCGACCCAAAGGTGCGAAAAACAAATGGTACATGCATGGAGGAGAACACATCCACTACATGGGCGAGGAAGACGAAGTCGGGAACTTCATCATTCTTACCTGCATCAATGGCATAATACATTAGACTGGACTTATCGACCTAACACACCTTTCTTTATGGCTCATAGTTATGATTCTATCGAGTGTTGCATCTCGTTCTATGCAAATTATTAGTGCATTTCATGAGCACTTCTGTTATCAGGCCGCATAAGCTCATGGCATAAAGGAGCTTCGAATTTGAAATGCTAAATGATTTAAGAGATTAAAGATGAGGTTGCCATTAGTTTGCAGTTAAATTGTCATCTAAATGCCATGCGACTTTGATGCCTTCTCTGTTACCAACTCCCAACAGTATCATGAATTCTGTCATGGTAATGACCAACTCATATTGATCAACATGGAACCATCAATCATAGGTAGTGTTTTAGAAAGAAAGACCAATTCCAGCTATCAATTTAATGGCCTTCATCTCCCAACCGTCCAGAAAGATATGGTCCAATTAATTGTGTACAAGGATTCTTATCTGGGCAATAATGGCTAGGCCTTGAGCTATCAGATCAATGAGGTTCTCTTTGCCATCCTATATATCCATGGGTCCATGCACCTTACCCTTCCTCACAGCCCATTCTGGGTTCAATACGTTTCACATCAGCCAACACTTGGAAAATGGGGTAGCAGGACTTCATTTTCATGTCGAACTCATGACATGGGTCACCAAGGAAGACATTAGATATCTACAGTACATATATGCATGAATAATTGCATGTACCAAATAACTGATTGTTGGCATTGGCTGAGAAAAATGAACAAAGATCCGGATGAGATATAAAGTTGAGGACAAAGATTACCAATTGTTGGCATTGTGTGAGAAAAATGGACAAAGATTTGGATGACATATTTCGGCTGTTCTTTTTTTTTTTCTTTTTTTATAACCATCTAACAATTTATTTATTTATTTATTTTAAATAGGAACAACTATTTCAATTTGAGTTTTTTTTTATGGAGCTAAAAACCATTTCTATTTAGATGTCTGAGATGCATCTATGCAGAAGACTTTTCAACCTAGACTTATGCTCTATAATTTGTTTTATTTGGATGGTAAAGGCCAGAAAGATCTTATAAATGAAGATAATCGGTTCATCTCGAAGCTTTGAAAATTTCCATTTATGATCTCCATCAAATTTATCTTTGTTATAGCATAATGAACAGAAATTAACGCATACCTAAGCTTATCTCCTTGTGCAACTCCCATGACTTGTCATTAATCGAACCTCCCAAGACATCAAAGAAAGGCATAAAAAGGCAAAAATTGGAGTTCTTCTCAGTATGATGGAGGCTATGGTACCTGCATGAACACCCTGTTAACGACATTTTCCTTGAGAAGAGGTAAAATTCATCGGAAATCAACTATAAGAACACCAGCTATGATATTATTATGTTATGCAATGAAATATGTAGCTAATAAAGTGTTTTGAGGTCCGAGCATTGTAATCTGGTTTAGGTCGAGTACGACTGTAGACGATAAATAGACCACTACGTATCGCATCAGATATACTTAAATTGCAGTAGGTGACTTGATAAGAATATATTAAGATCATGGAGCAACTAATTGTTGTAAACTACCTCGATCAAGGATCAAAAATCTAAAGATACCTACGTTAGGGTCCAAGGATTAACATGCTAAGAGTATCACAAAACTTCACTTTTCCGCTCTGACGGTGCTCAAAACTCAAAAGATATTGGGCGAACTCTCTTGGTGATTTTACCAAGGCCCTGGATCGAGTCCAGCCTCCTTAAAAGTTAAAGGATTTATGACAGCTACAGGAGGAATATCTCACGGCCCAAAACCGCCCACAGGTCTCGTCCGCATCAAAATAAATACAGCACCGACTGTGATCTAAGAGGAGAAGGTTTTGAGCTAACTTTTTGGCGTGATGGCTTAAAAGAGAGAGAGAGAGAGAGAGAGGCTGGCCCCTTCAAGTTCTCAAATCTCCCAAACTTGGAATCCCCCGACAAAAGCATGACCAGTGGAATACCAAAGGAGTAAACCTCCATCATATTTGCCCATGGAATTGAAGGACTCTGGAGACAGAGCCGAGTGGATGCTCATCAAAGTAATCAAGACATTGCATGAAAGAATACAGGTGAATGGATAGGCTATGATAACTTACGTTGGGGTGTAGATGAGGTATCTAAGGAAAGGGAGAGCCTGAAAGAGCCCATGGGGGAGCACCTCCACATTGCTGTGCCCCATGCACCTCAAGAAATCAAAGAGCAAGACATAGCCATAGACCAAGCCAGCAGAGCCAGTTCCCAAGAAGCAGGCGCCGAGGAGGGGCGCACCCATCACCACGCACAAGAAGAGGTGCTCCAGAGGCGTGGCAAATCCAGCTGCACCGCATGGGAAAGCCATCAGAGCAGACAAAAGCATGCAGCTCGGCACCATTTAATCCCATTTGGATGAGCAAAAGAGAGAGAGAAGAGCGTTGGGAAGAGGGGAAGAAAAAGTTAGGCCTCTTTACTAATAAAGTGTCTGTACCTGTGAAGGACTGGGGCACGGGAATGGAGTGGTGGAGGGAGTGGTAGCGGGCGAAGAGGTAGCCTCTGTGGAACGCCCTGTGCACCCAATAGAACAGGGGTTCTGAGACCCCCACATGGAGGAGCAAAGCTACGAGCGCCCCCCTTGGATCCCACCGAGGCAGATTTCTGATGGAAGAAAAGCTGTGACAAGCCAAGGCTCCAATGAAGGATTGAAGGATTAGGAAGTTGTCCCTGAAAGCAGACAGATCACAAGAGAACATGTCGCATGGCAATCAGCAAGCAGGAGTAAAACTTTATCGAGGATGGAGATCCATAGAAGAATATATACCAATCCCATTCCTTGTCGATCTGTTTGAAGTCGACTCCATCGCCCAGAACTCGGCGCCTTCGGGTGAGGAAGAGCATGTTACCGAAGGAGCACCACAGCTGGTGGACTTGCCCTCTGAGGACGCAGAGGATTAGTACGTGGAGGCACCATCGATCTGGTTGCCCTTGCTCCCATGCACTTGAGTAGATGACCTTGGCTATTAGAGGCCCATATAGGAGATACTGCGAGAATATTTAAGCCATAAGGCATAACCAGAAGTAAGAAAGAAGAAAGCTAAACGTAAGATTAAAAAATTGGATAGAATGGAGGAGTGGGATGGGATGGGAGTCCATGCCTTGTACACACCCAAGCTGTTCCAAGGCCAGGAAGACAGTAGAGCAACCATTTCTGTTCTTGGAAGACAAGGGAGAGGAGTTATGGTCTCTATGGGCTCTTCCCAGCTTCTCCTTACCCCTATTTATAAATTTATCCAAGGAGAGGGATCTCAGTGAAAGGAAAGCAGAACGAATAAATGAAACGCCTGACAGTGATGATGCATGAGGAATTAAAGACGACTTCTGCACGAGAGAGAGAGAGAGAGAATTAATGAAGGTGGTAAGTATTGCGACTTGGAGGATCTCCCCAACGCTAACTTCCACTTTATGTGTGCTCCTGCTCCTGCGCCTTAATCTTTGCCGGCTTCACCGCCCTTCGCCACCGTCGTAGTTGTTTTTTTTTTTTTTATAGCTGAACAGCCGCTGTTGTAGTTAGACCTCGAAATATTGCAGTTACAGGCTTACAGCAGTCTTGTTTTTTTTTTCCTGAATTATCTTTGAGCTCATCGGCTATAGAACGAGGGGGTGGGGCCTTTAATTTGGAGCTTTTCTTGTTATATAATAAAAATAGGGTTACTGTCGATCGTTCAACAAAAATAATTCAAAAATTGTTTGTATTAAATTTTATTCATATAATATATATATATATATATATATATATATATATATATATATAATGAGAAAAAAAATCTGAAATATGGTTTATTAATAAGTGAGGAGATCCTTAATTAGATTGTTGAGATGCGGATAAAAAATATAAAAATATATCTAACTTTGAGAATTCTGAATCCGAATTTTTCCCTACAAACACAAAGATGTTTTAGTGGCATGCATATCCACCGGAGCATGAACATATTCATGTTTGTTTCTTGTTTTAACATTTCTTGGAGTTTTAACAGGGTAACATTACTAGTTCATTCCGAGTCTCCATCTTTTACAGCTAGATTGATCTTTAGACGGGCCATGTTGTAGCTGAGTCAAGTTCTTAAACAAAAAATTGTATCAACAAAAATATGTGTCATGCATGATCATGCAATAGAAATCATCGATGGCTATTATTCATGTTTGTAAATGCGCTCCTACTTTTACTCACCGTGCTTCTCCTGTCTCTCTTCTGGGCAGCCGATTGGGTGGCTGCCTACACGGCCCATCACTCAAGATACACCTTCTGATTAGGAGAAAAGGAGCTGCCACAGGTACTCCGCGAGCTAGTATTTTTTGATTTTATTGGATGTATTCCTATGCGCACTGTATGAAGAATCCGCCACAGCGGAAAGAAAAAAAAAAAAGGTATGAGAAGCCACATTGCAACATGCATAAGGATTCAAAAACCATAAATTAAGTATCAAAATAAATTAGGTCTTAATGTTAAAATATTTACTGTAGAAAGGCAAAATAAGAAAAAACTAATTTTATTTCTCTCTTTCATCGTATTCAGTACACCTCAGAAATTATATATATTTGTGTATAGGCTCTGTGCAGGAAAAAAAAAAAAAAAAAGGTGAATTGGGCTCAATCCAGCGAAGTTGGAAATATCATACCAAGCGCGCTGCTTCCAGAAGCATGATCAGGAAATAAAAATGTTCTCTGGTTGGTCGTTGGCAGTACATACGTGGAGTAATGTTAGACAGGAAGCCATGATCGAGACCATAAAAAATTCCATTATTTTGAAGGCGTGGACGGTGGGAGATGGAGACAGCCTCGCCAATCCGAGCAGAATACTCCCCGTCGGAATTCGGCACAGGGTGCATTGGTTGGGCCGGCCCAAGTCCACATCGTAGCAGTCCACAATTGACGCGTTCCTCGCCTGCCATTGTGCCAGTCACCGGCCTCTGCCTCCTGCCTCCTGCCTTCTGCCTTAAAGTCTGGAGACTCGATTCTTGGTTAGAATCTATTCAAAGTTTTTGAATAGCATGGAAAGGGAGGGAGGCAAAAAAAAACAAGCAGTGATGGCTGGTGAGATTTTGTAGGCGGACGCTCTTTATCTATCAGTCTATCCATCAATCTCTATCTATCCAACAAGCTTCAATTCAGTTAGTTGGCAAAAAAAAATTTTATTCATAAAATATGTGGGAAAACTTTCTTTACAAAATCCATCTTCTCATTCTTAAATAGACCGTGAGCGTGAGCTGAACCTCAGTACCGATCTATTTAAAATTCGATATTTTCTGCACCTAGATTCAGCTAATGACCATCTCTAAATCAAATGGTTTCTAATATGTAAAAGGTATTATGAGTACTTCCCGAGCACCTAATCTCCTAACATATCAATAATTAGGTGAAGTTTGGTAAATTAACAAAGCTAGGGCCACATATGAATCGAGGGCGGCCCGATTAGTGGCAAAGTTCTGAGTTTAATCTTCGTTAGTGTGCTTCTGAAAATCTGAAATTAGATGACTATAACATTGAGAGGTCTCCCTCCACTTCTATCATTAAAAAAAAAAAAAAAAATACGGAAAAGTAATTGGGCTGCACGGAAAAGTAAAATGTCGGTAGGTACATGTGGTTTTCATGTGGAAGCAGACATAAGGACTCACATACCATCCTGCTGCATTTATGGCCCAGTGAGCGCTAAATTGGGCTTTTTAATTCCATGTACATGAAAAGCCGAATAAGGAAAAATATATTTTAAGAAAGACAACATTGTTGGGGGTCTAATTCCATAAGCTGTTCAATTGGTTGGCATCCTCTCTGATAGTGAAATGTCTAGGATTCAATCCTAGATGATGATTTTTTTATAATATATATACATTTTTAATAAAATAAATATAACTTTTTTTATGCTAAAATTAGCTCCTACTCTAGGCATATTTATTCAGTGAATAAAAGTTACACCAGAAGGACCAAAATCCTTCGGTGAGCCAGATCCATGCATGTACGTATTAGTTGGACCCTTTGTGTGTCCTGTGCTGTTTTTATTACATGAGAGGATAACTAAAGGCTAATTAGGTGTCTTTGATTTTGATTGCTGTCTTCTTCTTAGAAAGAGAAACTCGTCAGGGGGTTGCATGAGAATAATTATCCTTTAGCATCAATAGAGAGAAAAAAAAAGAGTCAAAGTAGCTCAACTCTCGCAACTCGGTCCGATCAAGTTAGATCAATCCAAGTCCAAATTTGCCAACTCTTTACCAAAGGATAGGTTCTAGAATTGAAAAGGTTTATTATTGCACTCGCATGTCTGGCCTAGTTTTGTTAAGATCCTATCCGAAAACTCAAGCATTTAGTTAGATGAGCCGTAGAGTATATAAGCCCATTCTGAACCTATCCAATGTGGAATTATTACTCCTATAACTCTTTCTCTCACGTGTAGAGCTTGTGGGACAGAATCCAAAATGAGAGATAACGTGTGAACTAATAAATGGAAGCGTGCAAGTTTAGATAGGTAAGATGCTGATCTTACATGAAAGTCCGGAATTCTAGTTGGGATTCAAGGCCGCCCAATTAATATCATTCATTTGACGGGATTCTCTGACAAATCCTTCGGGTCATAACGTTGGAAGAAATGTTTGAACTCCCAACTGGCTGAGTAAATAATGTTGAAGCTCACGCACATGGTTCCGAGGAGGAGGAGGGAAGCAGTCTCAAATAATGCGAGTGGTTAAACGGACCATGCACCGATAATGAAGCGTAGGCTTCCTTTCAGTCGGTTGAAATGGGTGGGGAGTTTGCGGTGGACATCAAACCCCCGAATTTCTTCGTGATAGTTGCATTTTTTTTATTGGACTGTAGAGGTGTCATTGAAAGCTGACGGAAATTCTTAACCGAAAAGCTGGCAGAAACCAATGCATCCTCGAACAAAAGCAAAATCCGACCATTATTTGTATTGCAAAAAGGTCTAGAAAGTTGGACAGATCTGGTTGGGTGCCGGATGGCCAGGGCCAACTGAGATGTTGTTCAGCTTTCTTTTTTTTCCTTTTGCTTGAAAGGAATGGATACCTAACTTGAACTTCATAATGCCATACCCAAGTCCTAGCAAAACTATGTATCACGCATGGATAAGTATTCATCTTTCTTTGCGTGAATTTGCTGTTAGATCATCCACCTCGGAGATCTCAACGTCTTTCGAACTCCATCATCCATCCGTCTGTTGCAGATTTGCCTATCATGCATTTGTCACAGTTGAATCAGGCCCATAATTTCTACATCCAAATCTATGATGTTGGTGAAGCACGTCCGAATTTAGGTTAAAAAAATAATGGAGATTTACTTTTTCCTATCTATACTTTAATTGCAGGCTTGTTACATTTAAACCACCACATCCAGTAGCCGTTACTCAATGGATGACACAAAAAATATAGCTCATGGTCGAGTGTGAAAGTCCAACGTCCGTATCACATGGATAAAGCTAGCCGACAGCCTCAGCTAATCCTTTCCTTTCGTTAGGTCCCATACTTCTCATTTCTAGATCACCACTGAATTATAGGCCAATGAGCACACTCTCTGCCACTGAGGTGATAGCTTAGTGGTACCATGATCTTACTTCCAACCAAGTGGTTCCGAGTTCGAAACACACGGACGTCGATTAAATTGCGAAGACCGGATGCTTCCTGCTTGAACACAAAGTCTGGAAAAGCGTGTTGATCTGCTGGTAGCCTCGGTGGTGCCAAGTATGACGTACTCACATGGAGGGTTTGTACCGGAGCCTGGAAGGGTAACCGAGCTGGGCCCACGAGTGGGGAGGATATGAGTAAAACCAGCCGGGATGTCCAACACACGGCCATTTCTGTCCGCATCAAACATTCTCCTGGCAAAATGGAGGCCCAATGAAGACTGCTACGCGGAGGTGGGCTTGTCCCTTCCTCTCTCCTTCCTCTTTTGCTTTAGCAAAAAAAAAAAAAAAATGGCGCATCCAAGCTGATGGTGATAAAAGGGTCAAGATACGACTTGCAAATTGGCACCTGTGAACATAGCTGATTTGCAGGCTATTGGGTTGGTGTACGAGGAAACTATTTGCAGACAACCTTATATCAATCTTATTCGAGCAGAATGTTCAAAGCATCGCAAATAAAAGCTGTCATGCAATCAGTGACAAGAATTCTGTAGCAGAAAAGCAAACCACAGGTCTGGACCAGCACTAGGAATCTAGGAAAACAGTGCTCAAGAGCAGAACAGTTCTATGAATTGGTCATTTAGAGGGGACCCGGAAAAGTGCCATTCTCCCTTTGTTCATTCCACCTCTCAACCTGGATCAGTGAAGCAAACAAAAAAGGGGTTAGTCGAAAGGGATAAGAGTCAAATCAAACATTATATTTAGGGATAAATAAAATGTGAAAAAGGCTGCAACTCGGATAAAAAAGGTTGACATCACCGCTAACAACTGAGAATTACGAAGAAAGGTTGGTTCCAAAAAGTATTAAGAAAGAGTTAAGTATGCAGAAAGAAGGATCAATTGCTGGCAGCAAAAGTTCCATCGACAATAAATGGCCTCTGCATTGTAATACAAGAGTGAAACCTGAGCAAAGGTAAGCTTCCTCCGACTCACCTTCCGGCCTCTGGTGTTGAACCTGTTTTAAATTTAAACACGATTTTTTCTTACATAACTTGCAAGGAACTTTGCTTCCTAGGTCTTGATGGTGGCTACTTAAAAGGCATAACGTCGTGAAGATTCTCCACGATCACATTGGCAACTCGGCTGGAACTCTGATGCATCAACTGAAGACACAAACTGACCACTAAAGACCACCAGATCAAAGCTCAAAACAGCCATCACGGACCGCTCTATTGCGGTACCACGCAGGCATCCACAGCCAAGGTTTTAAGTACCGGTTTGGTAAGCATACTAGCATCCAACAACTGACAAAATGCATCCGACAATGCAAGAGAAAAATAAGCAACATTTTGTGGCATTAACCTCACTTCTATTCAAGCATGTGAATTGTAAGATGCCAAGTTGCCAATCATATTGAGCTTCAACTTGTTCATAATCTCTTGAACAACAAGATTCTCCCAAATTATCAACATTAATCAAAATAATGTGCATATTCCAATGTAAGATGCTATGTCCATAAATATAGGAAAGACATTGATCGCTCTCTTCAACTGATATGGTGTCCACGGAGTTCATGCATCTAATAAGCAAGGCCTCTCCATGATGATTCCGTATTATATTATCCTTCAACATTTAAGGCCACGATCAAACTTAAATCCAGCACCTTCAATTCCTGACAGAATATATGATGATCATATTATTGAGAAACTGAGAGATGTGAGTATGGTGCAAATGCTCAAAGCCTAATCCTGATGGCATCCTCAGCATCAGACCAGCTTTAATATCCAACATTCATTTGGACCTTTATCAAGTTTGAGCAGTAGGCATAGTAACAATTTTTATAGATCAAGCAAGCTTCTTGTGGTTGACAATCCATTGGTTGAAGTATACAGTCACAAATTTGACCAGCAAATGTGGATGCTACCTCTCACATAACCAGTTGTTTTCTTCATATGCTTCTCTACCTCCAAAGGAAGCTTATGTAAAATTACAAGTAACTGGAATGCAATTGGCCAAAAGTAAACTCACACTCATAACATTCAAATATAACAAGCTACTATTTTTGCTCCTCTAGATCTTGTGCTCCACACTGCGTCAAGAGATTAAACTCTTCCATGTAGTCCTTAAATCTAATTTCTTGCTGGAGATTATACATTTGGAGAAGAGAAAAAAGAGAAGGTAATTGTCAGGTAGGAACAAAATTCACAAAATGCCCATCTTCTCCAGTCAAGATAAAATTTAAATTTTCTGATCCTCTCCCTATGTGTCTTTAGTTGCTCCCAGGTCCCAGCAAATCAAGCATGTTTGTCCTTATTTTGGAGCTCTTGAATCTGCGATGAACTGAGATGTTGACAGCTAGTTGTCATCAGATCTCTTTCACATAAATGGTATTAGATTCAATTTCCTCTTAACTGACCAATTCTCATCGAGCTTTCAATGCGAAAAAATGGACATAAAAGGCATAAAACATGGTCAGAAATAATGTGAAAGATATAATGTCCTTCAGCTCCTACATGTATCAGACATTTCTGCTCAATAGTTAGATTTGCCTTCTTGACTTTCTTATCCTAGATGTTAGAACATGAAATCATGTTGAAGGAACTTCATCACCTGATTGACATCTAAAACAAGAACTATGATAACTTTTCCAAGCCATAAAATATCTATGAAATAATGCAGATCTCATCCATATTTGACATGATCTCTCTTTCCTATAAAGGATAGACAAGCAAGATATTGTGATCTTACCTGGCCCACATCTAAAACAAAATCCAATTTCGCATGTAAAATCAATATAGGCCCGACCTTATCTCAACATAACAAGCATGGTCCAACATAATATTATGATTTAACAGAATTTCCTCCAAGCGCAGCTTATGAAGCTAAGCAACTATTTTTCAGCTTAAAACATGACAAAACAACCAAGGCTTGTCCAACACCAAGAGAATGCCAAACTGGACATCATGCCATGGACTGATCCAATAACCAAAATGACTCCAGATTAGACTGAAACTTTTACTAAGAATATGCTAATGCAAGAAAACTTATCAAAAATACATGATTAAGATGTATATTCAACATAAGATGCGAAAACAGAAAAAGAGAATGACCCAAAAGGAATGCAACAAGACCAAATGGAAAGTGAGAAAACCAGTTGTTTACTAAAGTATGTTAAAAATACAGTAAAACCTCATCTTTTTAATCAGTATTCGATAATGAAGAAATGACAAAAGACTAGCATGAATTGCCCATGTATACAATCGATAATGCCCATAAACAAGTTAACGGGAAATTCAAAACCAAGCACAGAAAGAAATTGGTCGAGACTGAAACTCGAAATTTTCGATTTCGCCTTCAGAGTTTCAACAAAATTCAAGTTATGTTTCCACTTATCTATTATTTAGTCAGGAAATACAACCATCAATCTCTCATCACAATCTTGTCTCCTAACCCATGCTAGCAAGGTTCTTTTTCATATTCTCAGCTATTATATATACACCGACGAGGTCTCCCCCTCCAGGTCACTTATTTCCCTCCAGAGTTTTCTACATAAATGCAGCAATCCAATACCCGCCCACTTACCAACATATGCTCCTACCCAACTCTTCAAAAAGAAAAGAGCTCACCAAAAAAAATCTTTGTTTACTCTTTCTAATGAAACACATTTATAATGCACCAACAGTGATAAGGTGGCATATCCTCAAGTTACATCAACTCATACGCTCTTTCCCCTATAACTCTCATGCATATCACAATGTTCACTTATCCACTGCCATGCAAGTGCTAGTTCTAATACTCTTTCCTGGGATTTTCCCGATGCATTGTGGTTCAATTCCAACACTACAAGTTTGCAAACCCCTTCTTTGGCATAATTTCAGCTGGCAATGATCGTCAAGTAATACTACTCTCTGCTCCCAAATATGCTTGCATTGTCTCTCCTTGATGTGCAATCCACTTTCTATTTTTCATCACTAAGCATTGTATTCACATCAATTTGCTATTAAGTTTTGATCATCTGACAAAAAATTGATATCCATGATGCAAAATGTAGTCTAACATAACCATCAAAATTCAACTCAACAAACATGAAACACGTGTAATTCATTTTAATCCAACCGGAAGAGATGAAGCTAAAGAAGCTTAATCCAGCTGATGGAGGAGAAGCTAAAGGAGCTTTAGACAGTATTCAATTGCTGAGAAAATAAATAAAACATATATATGAACAAAAGAAAAGGAAATAAAAGAAAATCAAGAACTTTCTTAAGTTTGATTGGGATAAGAAAATTGCAGCGGAAGTTGTAGGCAAAAAAGTTACTATATAATTGATAATATAATATTCTTAAGCTAGTCTACATTCCTATCCGTTATTTTCCCTTTAAAATAACTAGTTTGGGAGGAGAAAAATTCTAGGCTTATTAACGAAAATGTTAGGCCATTACTTTCTATGTATTCTCCAAAAATTCTATGTTTTCCTAGACAATGTTATAGACTGTTCTTCTTCTTTCTTCTCTTTTACTTTCTAAGCAAAAAAGAAATAGGGCCCTAGATGTCATATTAACCAAACAAGGGAATGGCTCCCAAGTTTAAATTCCATATTAAGTTGTATCAAAATTTCTCAAACTATAAGGAATTGAACTTAGAACAATAGAACAAACCCAGTATAACAGGATAAAGTTCAAGGGAAGCTCTCCTAAAACATGGAAATAATGGTTCTTTGAGACAGATAATAAATGTTAAGATATAAGCAAAAACTAGACTGGAAGATAAATGTGCTAAAACAAGAGGCATAAACACTTACCCATTCCACTGGGCATAGAGATCTATAGTATCTGGCAAATTTTTGACACTCAGCAGCATCTTCACCTTTAGCATTCAAACACCTGCATTTGCAGTTATATGTCTAGCTAATTACATTCACCATTTCAAATAGGCATTGTCAATAGCAGATACACTAGACAGGTTGTAACTAGTCAGCACGTTAATAATATATTAAACAGACAGAGATATAAAACAAACATACTTGTGATATTCAATGTAGCGAGTGAAACAGTGCCTCGTCTGATTTGTTGTGGGAAAGCGAAAATCAGCTGGTGCAGTTTTCAACTCAATCTAATAGACAAGCACACAGCAAAATAAAGATTAGCATAAAACATTCTCCACAGGCATTCTTATACCTAAGAGAAGAAAAAGGTGCAGATAAAAGCTTTCAAGAAACCAAAAAGTAAACTACTACTTAAGCGCATAAAATCAAATGAGAACTCAATGCAACAGAACTTTAGAACGACAAATTAGGCATGAGTTTTGTGACCATTCAAGATACTCAATAAGCATCTAAGGAAGAGAAACATTCAACTCAGAGCATATAACCAATAACTATAGTTATGCAATTCTGAGATTATATTCACAACTCTTGGGTTTTGCTGATCAACTTCATAAAAATATATGCAAATGGGGTTCAATCCTCTTTATGACCACTAGAACCATTGCGACTCATTGAATTAGACGGAACAGATTGGGTATTCGTAGATACTAGATTGTAATGTACTTATATAATCTAAATTCTTTAGTGTGCCGGTAGGGCCCATGCCACAACCCCCTTAGATATTCAATCAATAGAAAGACGTGTTAAATTAACTTTACAAATGTAAAAGACTTAGTTTATCGATAATTGCAAACACAGAATGATTGTTCATATATAACTGCCGAATAATTACTCATATTTCACATCAGTAGTCACTGCCCTATACATGCTGCATTACCCTAACATCAAGACTATGTTAAGGATATCATTATAGCATTTGATTTTAATCGTAAACCTACTCGTACCTCCAGCTCAAAATAGTTACTGAAACCATTTAAAACAAAAAGGTTAGTGAGTTCCATGATATTCAACCACCACATACTACACTCCCTCCTACCCAAGAACTCATTATGTCTCTGTCACTCAGATGATCTTCCAATGATCACGAAGCACAGTGCATAATGCCGCGGATATAGCATAGCATTTTTTTTCACCGGGAGGCAACAAGTGAAATTTATTACCAAAGCTTTCTGAAAAATCCAAAGGGGCTTTCTTTTATCGAGCAGGAAAAAGAAAAGGAAAAAAGAAAACACACGGAAAGAAGAGGAAAACAAATGAAGCTTCAAAAGCATGAAAATTATGTACTTAACCCATCAAGAAACCTCGTTATCACAATTATTTAGTTAAGACAAAGAAGAAAGCCACGCGGACTGAAATTATAAAACAAGATCAAGAAACCCTTGGTCCATGGGTTACCCCATATTTTATAGTAGAAAAAAAATCAAGAAATCCTAATATACGAGGTGCAAAGACTTTGTTTTAATATGAGATCGGAGAAAATTCTTGATATTATACCCTAACATATCAAATCTAAAGAAAGATTAACAGATTCGTAGACGATCTAATATATAAATAGAGGAGAAAAGAGACAAAGATCGGGAAAACTAGGGTCAAATCGAGCGATCGTGAGCCCAATTAATCAAGAGAAGGAGAAGGGGGGAAGTTACCTCCGCCATCAGGAGTTTCTTGGTCGCAAGAAATGCAGCTCTGGAATGCGCGTCGCCACGGGAGTGCGGTAACGAACGAGGTTGGACGCCCCTCTTGAAACAATTTGTGGTTGTTTTCGACCGTTGGATCAGAAGCCGATGGATCTCATCTTAGACTGCGAGTCGCGGGTCAAGATGAGGTGCAAGTTGGGCCAGGCCGTTGCTGCTTGGGCGCCTGCTAGTATGGCCCACCAAAATTCCCCCCTTCTCTCTCTCTCTCTCTCTCTCTCTCTCTCTCTCTCTCTCTCTCTCTTATTTTTTATTTTTTGATAAAAAATTCCCCGATCTAACATGGTCATTAACCCATTAGTGGCAAACACAAAGAAAATTTTCTCTTTTCTCTTTAATTGCAATCCACATTTTTTAATTAAAGCTCTATTAAACATTACAAGGGCTGTCATATGGGGATCTAAATCTAGGATGGAAAGAATATGTACACCAGAAACTAGATAAATATGCATAAGATGATTAGAGATTAATTTACAACAGCAATTAGATTGAAAGAATATCTACACAAGAAACTAGATAAATATGCATAAGATGATTAGCGATTCACTTACAACAACAATTATATTTACATATATGCTTGTAAATTACATGGTTCTTAATTATTATGATCTATTTTATTCGAGTGCGTGATTCGAGTTTGTTGATGCCAAAATCTTACCCGACAATGGTGGAGGCTTAGGGAGAGACTCTCTCGTGCTTAAGTTAGGTAGAACTTTTGAGGAATAATAGAAAAGAGAAAAGAGGAGCCGTGCAGAATAATTTGATATGCATACTTAGTGATTTGGGCCTCTTTTATAGTAGAGTCGTCCTTGTCCCACCTTAGAAGGACTCTTTAGAGTTTGAATTCTTGTTTCGGTCAACTCTTCGATCTACGAAAGATCAGCTCTTTAACTTGCAAGAGATCAACTCTTCGACGTATGGGAGGTTAACTTGTCGATCTACGGAAGATCAGTTTTTCAAGACTGTGGCCATCGATAAGGAGCTGAACAAACTCCAGAAGGTCGATTTCGTTTGTAAAGTCAATTAACTTAATTGACTAGCCAACATTGTCTGATGAAGAAGGCCAACAAAAAATAGAGGGTATACATCGACTATATCAACCTCAACAAGATTTGTTCCAAAGATAGCTTTCTGTTGCAAAGGATTAACCAGCTTGTGGATGCAACTTCGGAACATTGGATGCTGAGTTTCGTGAATGAGTTTTTGAGCTACAATCAAATTCAAATAGCCTCCAAAGACGAAGAAAATAATTCATTCATTACTCACAAGGATTTCTATTGCTACAAGATCATACCTAGCAATCTATCAACGACTGGTCGACAAACACAACATACTATAATTATCACTCGTTCATGCTTTTTCTTCACCTATATCACCGTTAGTTTAGTCTCCCGTTTCCGGCGTTCGTGACGATCAGGGCCATCCATCAACATGACGGTTGCCGAGCAAGCGACGGGAGCAGCGCAGCAAGAAACAAAACCGGAGGTGATCCCGCCTTCTATCCACATCGATAGACACGTGTACGACCAATATTTTCCCCCTCCCAAAATATAATCCGTTACCAACCCCGCCATGCGATCCGCTCCCAATGCTCTCGCGCGCATCCGAATAGATCTTGATTCTTGACTCTTTCTTAAGCCAAACAAGATCCGATCAAGATATTGGCTGAACAAATCCCCTCGATCCAACTTTTCACTCCCCCCGTTCTCTCGTCTCGCCGCACTCACTCCCTCGCTGCTGCTGCTGCGACTCTTGTTTCCTCTAACGAAGCTTTCACTCCTAAATGGCCTCCGAGGCTCCTGCACTCAAAGAAGCTTTCCCCTCACCCCTGACTCCTCCTCCCCGTTGTCCCCCCTCCGACAGGATGGAGAAAATCCTCGGCCCCCTCGCCATCAACGCTTACTTCCTCTCCCTCCCGGTCCTCGGCTACGGCATCTGGCTCCTCGCCACCCGGGAGTACGAGTGCGAGAATCTCCTGCGGATGCCGGCGATGCTGTTCCTCTTCGCCATCAGCAACGTTGTGGTGTACTACGGGCGACGGGTCCTGATGCCCGGGCACTCCATTCTCAGCATCGCACTTGTGGCGATGCTCACAGTGGGGCTGTCGCTGGTGGCCACGTACAAGATGCATGGAGTCCCGGGGAATGCCGGCGTCGCCAATGTGGCTACGGGAGAGGAATTCATAGAAACGGTCGGACAGTGCATTCAAAACTGTGACCTCGACGAACAAATTCATCCTCTGGCCGCCTCTTTCATTCATTCTTAATCTCCTTGGTATCTTCAGGAAAAGGCTGCAGGATTGGATCTAACACACATGCAATCTTCAGTGCAGTAGGAGAAACATCATTTTGCCCTTCCAACGAGTGAAGTTGGTTCCATCAAATTGATCCAATTTGACAAAGTCTTGATTCATGACCTTGAAAGTAGTACTCGACTCGGTAGCCATCAGAAATATCACCTTAAAAATTATTGGGAAAGAGTGGTTGAAATGGAGAAAATAGTAGAACAATTCACGGCTTTGAGGCACGTAAATTGCTATCTTTAAGATGATATTTGCCCCCACTGAATGATGTTTGCTAATAGGTTCGTGGCAAATCACCCCCATGATACAACAAAGCCATATGGAACTCTGCAGGTAGCAATTCTAAAAAAATTTCTCAAAAAATCTCTAGAAAATTGTTTAGATATTGTTTAGAAGCTGAAAAGAAGAATAAAGATTTTAAGATGGAAGGGAAGGGAGAAGATTATTACTATTTCTTATCACGAGACTCTATATTTGTTAGGTCTGAATAGGTGTAAAGAGACCTTTCCATGGTTACGTGATTTTTTCAATCCGTATAGATGTGCCTCTTCAATTCATAAATACATGACTCTTCAGTTTAAACTGAAGTATAATACCAATGGTTGTCCCATAATAGTGAACCAGTGCCAAGAACCTTGCCAAAATTGCAAAACTTTAATTTAAAATTAAAGTCTATTCCTGTAGAGACACCATGGCAAGAAGTTGCTTCGAAAAATAATTGTAAACATCTGTTGGCCAATTCCATCTCTCTTTTTATTCCTGAGAAGAGAAAGTACACATATACATGTTGTTCCTTTCTCTCCTTTTTCTTCCTTCCTCTTTTATTTCATTAAATATTACAATCTATGCAACATCCTCCAGTCTGACCCTCTCTTAATCTTGCCCGTCCTGCACTCCGTAACCTTAATCCTGCTCTCTTGCTTGTCCTGCCCTGCGCACCATAACCTGGATTTCAGAAGAAATAATGACCATTTTCTTACATAACTGACATTACAAATCTTCTCAGCATGGTTACCCCATTCAATTCTAACAATGCTAAGGATCAGAATTCTCGGAGATGGTGCAGTTCAGCAAAGTTCACAGGGAACTTTTGGAAGTCATTTTTCACCATTGAAGGTGAAGGTTTACTGTTAGCTGGCTTGTTTTCTTTAACAAAGTCATCTTCGCCAACCAGAGATCATGCAACCTACTCTCCCCTAAATGAAAACTACGTCCAAGTAACAAAAACAACAAATTACCGTTCCACTCGGTACAGCGCGCACCAGGGCCGAAGGGCGACGACGACGACGACATGGAACGCCTCAGGCCAATGGCAAAACGAATTGCTCCACTAAGGAACAAATACGATCCTGTCCACGCGATTTGCGGGGTCCGCCAACCCAAGATTTTCCGCAATCATCTCTCACCTTCCCCTCACTTCAAATGCAATGCTTCAACCCCCTTTTGGAGCCTGTAAGTAGCTAGCTGTCATCTCGATCACCAACTTCACTTCACAGCAGCTACTCTTGAGTGTTATTTTGTACGTTAGATTGTGGTCAGAGGAAAAGATGGTTAAGAGTGTCTTGACTCTGAACTCTCAAACTTTAAATAAAAGGATAAAATCAACGATTTGGGCATTAGAGTCAAAAAGTTCATTAAACAAAGTCTTGCATCCATGGTTCGGCATGAAAGAGGTGCGCTTACCAGATGGAAGAGGTGGTATGAAAGAAGGGTCCTTTCTTTTGGGTAGTTTGCTCTCACACGTTTACTCAAAAGAAAAAGAAAAAAAAAGAAAACATGTCGACAATGCACACAGCAAGGAAAGTTCAAGCATAGGCCAAGAAATATGCAATAGAAGAAAATAATGAAAATAAATTATTTTCTTTGAAGAATATTGTAGGATTAGTAAAATGATTTCCGGCAAGATGCTAAGCACAACTAGAGTCTCTTTGAAGATTGTAGGATTGGTAAAATGATTTCCGGCAAGAAGCTAAGCACAACTAGAGTCGAGAGCAGGCTTAATTGTGACCAAGAATCAAGTAGATCATATGACAAGGCTTCAAAAGAGGTCCTTTGAAGTATCTTAACAGTTGGCTTAGCAAGGGTACCTGAGTTTCCGAGAAACGCAGCTCTATGGCTACGAAACCGACATGCAAGGAAACTCGAATAAATTGTAAGATGGGATTGTGTAAGTGAAACTTAGAATTTTTTTTTAAAAAAAAAATTCATTGTACCTTAAAGATGTTTTCATGATAAATCCACACAAGGAGATAAAATTTTAGGACATAGCTGACATCCAACAATTAATAGATTCGTCCATGCAACAAAGGGGTCCATATTGAACAATATATGCTTCAAGTTAGCTCTATATATACATCATCTACATTGCATTCTAGACAAATTTTTCATGTTGTACATTCAAGCAACATCTTTTTCCTTGACATCGTGCCTTGCATGGTTGACAAGCTGGTGCTTTAATAGCAGGATGAATGTTAAGTAACCTTCTTGGCTCACCTCATTGCTCATTTCTCATTGTTCAATTGTATATATATGATTATAATTGGTATAGAAGATGAGTGCAATTTACGTCCATCATGAAGTAGGAACTGGCATTCCACTTCAAGCTTTACTGAAATATGCATCAAAAGATTTAAGATCTGCCGAGCTCTTGGCAACCTCCCTGGGTTGCGACGCTCCCATGGGCAAGTCGTATTCCACCAACTCTAGATAGCAATGGGTTCGGATCGATCTTTTTTCGCGATATCAACCATTGGATCACAAATCACAAAGCAGTATGATATTTCCATCAGCCTGTTTGCACAGATCTCGAAACGGTCATTGTGCGATCCAACGGTGAATAATTCTTTCGGCCTCCGCCAAAGATACAGCCTGAACCCGATAGCGCGCGATGCCCTCCCCGGGGCCCACGTGCGGAGCAGTCAAAAACCAGGGTCCCGACCACCATCCGCAGGAAGCCCATCTCAACCCGCGACCGCCGCCTTCCCACCCCTCACACTATCCACGTGGCACGGTCCTATTCGATACAAGAGCTAGTGAAGGTGTAGATATCCTATTCGCGACGGGATAATAGCTATATTAATTCCTCCAGCTCCTCTTCGTCGGAATACTTTGAACTACTACCACACACTGTATGTATACTTGAACAATTGGTCAACTTATGTGACCATCGAGAAACTTTTCTCATCTATATATACTTGGAAGTGCGAAAGAGAGACTGCACAATTACAAGCATAATTAAGTATGGGTTGCTTGAAAGCTCTCGTCCTTGCTGTTCTTGTTATCTCTTCCTTTGCTTTGGTTGCAGAGAGCAGGGTCTCCAGGATGGACCTCGACCTGGGCCTGGGTCTTGGACTTGGCGTTGGCATCGGAGCTGGTGTTGGTGCAGGAGGCTCTGGTTCCGGCTCCGGCTCTGGTTCCGGCTCCGGCTCCGGCTCCGGCTCTGGATCCGGCTCCGGCTCTGGATCCGGCTCTGGTTCTTCTGCAGGCTCCGGCGCCAGTTCTTCTGCAGGCTCCGGCGCCAGTTCTTCTGCAGGCTCCGGCGCCGGTTCGGGTTCCAACTCGGGATCTGGTGAAGGCTATGGCGAGGGTCACGGGTATGGTTCTGGTAGTGGAAATGGCAACTAAGGTTGTAAAATTACGTACTTGAGCTATACCAACTTAATGCTATCATATATATATATATATATATATATATATATACAAAGGAGGAGGTGAACGAGAATGCTTGTGTTTTGATCTATAATTTTCCCCTCCAGCTACTTTTCTGTAGTATTACCAAGACCCAGAAGAAATATATCATAAATGCATCTCTTATGAATATTTTGCATTCTATAAACAGAGAGAGAGAGAGGTTATTTGCTGCTCTGCTGCTGTTTCTCGCTGGTTCTAATTGCTTGAGATGCTCGCCCATGTTCATTTGTAACTTTAGGTGTGTTTGAATCCTCGGAAGGTCCCAATCTATTGTTCCTCGCTATAATAATATGGGACTTTTAGAACAGTGCATCAATCTTGGCACCCAAGACCTAATCATACCTGATACCCCTTCGATTAATCTTAAATGACACAAGTGGATAAGCTCGGGGTTGGCTTGTAGTCAAGCTTGGGCACTGCTTCATTATTATTACTAAATTTTCTAATGCCCCCTGTGGTAGTCAACCTCAATATGAAGCAGAAGAATGGATAATTTTGTGCGCAAGTCCATCGTGAGTGAACAATGCATTTTGTATTGCAACTAAGACGTCTTTTACTAATTAATTAAAAATTGCTTAATGTTAATGATGGTTAAAATTAATGCATCTCACAGCACCATATGTTGTAATTTTATAATCCAGCCCCAAAAACATGTCACCAAGTGAGTAACTTTTATGATGGTCGTCTCCTGGTAAAAGATGACCGACCATTGCAACTTTCAAAGGTTAACTATATGCAGAACGGCGTGCTATCCGTCCGAGTTCCATAACAAACATCAAACATAAAAAGAAATATTTATTGAGAAGGAAATAATAGCAAAAAAAAATTAGAAGAGAAAATAAATTTATTTTAAAAAAATAAAAACCAAAACAATATGTTCGGCTCCCTCTCACAAATATGCTCGCTAAAGATGCTTCGCTTACAAAAGAATTCTCTTCTAATTTCTTCGTTATACTCTCCCCCTATTTACGTAACCATATTTTTTCTCCCACTAAAAGATAAAAATATTACTTCATATATTAAGGCTCAACCTAACTAAAGGCTCAACCTAACTAAGCAGTATATTACTTCATATATTAAGCTTAAGGCTCAACCTAACTAAAGTGGATTACCACTAAAAGACAAACTATTCTAACTAGTATTGGAGTAGGAAACAATATTAAACTAGGAATACAATTCTAGCACGAGTAAGATAAGCAATGGACTTCCAATACTTCCCCGCTTGGATTTGTTAATATTGTAAAATGTCACAGCAGCTATTGCCATTGTTACAGCAATAACAACAGCTGTAATAATCTATCATGCTAATTAAAGAATAAAGCTCCTTTATGAGCTCGAATAATAACTCCTTTGTTAGCTCTTACTCTTCGATGCATGTCTTGGATTTAGCAATATCTTTCAATATTTCTCCTTAGCATTGACTCCACAATCACTATGTTGAGATTTTGAACATCCAGCTTATCCTAACGAATACCAAGTTACTGGTTGTAATCGTTTCTCGCCATAGTTTTAACTTTTACCTACACAAAAAAAATCAAAAACAAAACTTGGCCATATCCACATGTCTCTAGTTGAGCAACTTCATGTATCTACATACAACTGACTCCTATGAAATTAGCTCTTCATGCATAGAATCTTCTAACAACTTAAACTTTGGAGTAGCTTCAAAATTCTCTGATCAAATACCAAGGCCCAACATGTCATCCATATCAAGTATATTCTCTTGTTGCTTATTTTCTGAAACTACTTCAAAACTAAACAGCTCTTTATCCTCATTATTGACTATAGTTCCACAAGAAATATCCATATCTTGGAGAGCTTCGATAGATGACTCTTCTGCATTATTGGATTCTTCAATGCGGATCTCTATGGATGGATCAATTGTTGCATCCTTTCACTATTCTTGAACAATTTCAAAATCTATTTATTTTTAAATCAGGACCTCTTCTAAACGCGATACAACATCTACTTGATCAAGCTCCTCCTGCTCTAGATTCTCTTCTAGACTTGATTGATCCTTGAACTAATCAACTTCATTATACTCTGGAATTTCTTTTATACTCAATCCAGTCTCTAACTGTTCATGCTCCCCCCGCTTCATATATTCATCTTTAAAATATTTTTGTCATTCTTCTAGATTTTCTCAGACCAAAATCTACTCTCCAGACAACTTTTGTTTGTGATGTCTCACTTTGTTAAAACTTGAGTTGATGTCCGCAAGAATATCCTATACATTCTTCGGTTCCTTGACATCATGATAATTTTTTCTATATATGAACTGAAACTTGAACCCATCTTCTTAGATTTCAAATTTCTTTTTTTTTCACAACCTCATTATTGAGAGTATCTGTTGGCATCATGTCTAACTTATTCAAGATATTCCACAAATTTTGTCCTATCAAATAAGACTTAATAATAGATTTCCAAAATGAACAAGTGTCATTCAACTTATGGAAAGAAGAAGTAATAATAAAAGCAGCCATATTGATATTGGTGATGTCATGCATGTTGAACCGGTTGAGAGAGATAGAAGTAGCATCAACAATGATGATTCACCTCTTAAATCACCAAAATAAAAGTCTACATGCTTATACTACCGCACATCGAATAACTACAAGCTCTTCAACCTCGCGAGCTAGGAATACAGGAACCACCAACAATCAAGTCAACACTCCGAAAACTATGCTCCGAATGAATCTAACTAAAGCTGCAAACCACTATCTATCCTTCAACTTCGCTCTGATACTATGTAAAACGACATGATGGAGTAGATCGACTATGCCAACCCAAAATCTAGAAAAACACCAAACACAAAAACTAATATTTGTAGAGAATTGCCAAAACATCAAAATCACACTCTAATTAAAAAAACAAACTTAAATATATTAAACCTAAGGCTCAACCTAATTAAAGTAGCGAGCACTACAAAGACAAACTATTCCAATCAATATTGGAATAGGGAACAAAAATAAACTAGAAATATAATTCTAGTATAAGTAGGCAAATAATGAACTTGGAACAAAAATAAACTAGAAATATAATTCTAGTATAAGTAGGCAAATAATGAACTTTCAACATTATAGATTCAGTAATTCTAGTACTAGTTCCCTTTCTGCGTATCCCCAAGCCACAAGCTATTGTATCTTCTTTCTCATAATAAATGGAGCCTCTCCTTACTAACAAGTAGCCGAGAGCCGTCTCTAGAAAGTACCCCGAGGGTGCACCGGGGTGGTGGACTCGGCATCGGATTTGGGCCTGGCTTTGTCCTTGGTCTCGATTTGGCTCAACCTCTGGATCTCGGTGGGCTCAGGCCCTGGCTCTCGAGTGGCTTCATATGCGGGCCCAGAAGTTGGCCCGCATGCAGGTTCTGGACCAGGCCGAAGCCATTGCTTTGGGCTCGGGATCTTGCTCAGGCTCCGTACATGGTGAGGATGATGGTTCGGGCTATGGCTCAGGAAGAGGTCCCGGTGTCCGGATGTGGTGAGCCACACCCAAATATATACCAATTTTGGAAGTGCATGCATGAGATTATAAACTATACCTAGTGGGAATTTGAAAATTAACCCAGACCCAAATATATACCAATATTATTTCCTGCCAGCTTCTTTTTTTTGTTAATAAATTCAGTAATTATCAAGTAGGACATGAATGTTTTTATGTGCCATGATACGACATTAAATATGGAACAATTTAGAGCGCAATGCATTGCAACCATAATCTTCTCCTCGATGTCAAACATGCGAACGAGAAGGAAATTCAACTTCCAAAAGAAATAAAACTTTTGTCAGGCCTACATTTGAAGAAAGATTACTGCCCAACACAGAAAAGTTGCTATTGAGATTTGAGAGAGACTCCTAGGATTCTCACCATCTATCATGATATTCACTGTTCTGATTTGGTGGCAGCACCTTAGTTGCTTAATTTGGCAATTATGAATGCTTTTAGGCTTTAGCTGCCAATATTATATATATGGCTTGCATACATTTATTGCTGCATGCCCCAGGAAGAGAGTGGTACAGATACATGGAACTTAGTGTAGGAAATAGGAATAGAGAAGATTGTAGCTTTGGTCTATCAATACACTTATAGCAATGAATGCTATATATATATATAGCAATGGCATGGTATGTCATCTGCCTCAGTAGGGCTAAGGATCCGAGCCTTGTGATTAATAAAGTGGAATTTCAATTTACACTTTAAAAATATATAAACAAAACAAAATTTAACAAATACAAAAATAAAATATATTAATTGAACCAATGTGGTAAATAAAGGATGGATATATATAAATCAAAATATACTTTATCGATCACGATTTATTAGATTTTGGTCATTAAATCATACTAAAATATAGTATTATGTTGTTAAAATTGTCCATTTTGACACATGCTTGATAAATTTGAGTTTTTAGATATTCTTGGTATAGTAGATTATGTTCAACAATTTAGTTCTTGAATTTCTGATGTTGGATCACTAACTCCTTTTTCAAGGAGTTAATGTGTAGACCTAGTAAGAACGATTGAGATTTTGTTTCAAAAATGAATGGCACATCTGAATCAACTAATAGCAAGAATATTGGATATGGGTGTCTCGGTTTTGAAATTTATGGTAAGCCTTTTTCTTTATAAATGTTTTCGCCCTTAAATTATATTGACATGTTAAGCAATTATGTTAGTGAAATGTTGAAGGGAAGGGTTATCATAGCAAAGTGAAGTGCACAGTCAAGGCGCCCTTAATAAAAAGAACATTTGGGTCTAGTTCTTTGAACCGGAAACGATATCTAATTTGTAAATTTCCTCCACTTAATAAATTTGTAGCCATCCATCATATACTCTTCCCTCTTGAAAGTTGAAACAATCAAACACCTTGGACATGCTAAAGATTAGTTGGAAAGTTGCCAATCTCTCTTTTCAAACCGATCAGAACCAATTTGACAATGATATACGTGAAAACTTTTCAAAATCAACGGCATAAATTTGATTAGCCCAACCCATGACCTTCATAGTTTAATTGGCACTAAACAAGTCCTCTCTCTCTCTCCAATGTGTCCACATATAATAGCTGTTGTGATTCAAATTTGGCTCGAGGGTGACCATGCCAGTGGAGTCGAAAGAGCCATCGGTGGTTGGAAGGAGAAGATGGGAGCCACCCCCTGCGCGATGGCCGCGGACTTGCACAAAGTCTCACCGGTGTTTTTGGTGAGGGCCCTCCGACGATCAAATTAGAGTGGCGTAAATTTGGTCCAGCCAAAAATCCCTTAGAGGTTACGTGACTGGGCTATTTATAGTCCCGGTGGAGAGGCCCAGGTGGCAGAGGCACTATCCTTCCTTATCATGAGGGGGCGTGGCTCTGAGTCGAATGGTGCGCAGCTAAGGCTGGTTGGTAGCGTGTAGTACTGTTCGTTCTTGAGAAAGGTAAGTGTTGACAATCACAGCAGGGTATGGCCGAAGTAGTCTTGATGCCGTCCTTTGACTGTCGAGGGCTAGCTATCGAAGCATGGCACGGTGGTGTTATAATGTACGACCACGTAGAAGGGCGTACGTGCGTACATGGGTGCGGTTGTTGGCGAGGCCGAGCCCGTTGAGAGGTTGCATCATGCGTTTGACGAGATCGGTTTAACGGGTGCTGGGGGTAGCTCGGTTTTCCGAGTTCCGAGGTGTGCTCGGTGGAGCTCCCCGAGCTCGAGGATTGGGGCGTACTATTGAAGCAGGCACCTTGAGCTTGGTCGGAACAGATCGGCAAACATTGGAGGCACCCCGAACTCGGTCGGAGAAGTCGGCGAATATCTGAAGCCGAGCTAGTTCCGGGCCAGACTGAGGATTCGACCGAACTGTGTTGGCATTTATTGGGTTTCAACTGGGCAGTCTTTTGTTGTAGACTGGACGGTCCATTTCACCTCCCATCAATAGCAATCAACCATGTCTTCCTTTTTCTCTTCATATTCTTATGAAGTTCATGATATGCAATGAATCAACTAAATATTATTAAAATTTCTCTTGAGGTGGATTTCATGTGCTTTGCCGGTTGGTACGCTCTCTATTATTAGGAGGGCAGCACCCCTTCCCTCTGCTCTCTTCCATTGGACGTCAGTGCGCCGGAGTTTTGCTTTGCACTCCACGAAATCCTGATGTCGCCCACGTGGCACGACGTCGGCCCTTCGTTTCCTCGATCATCCCCGCCGACAGCCGTATGCCATTATGGTACGAGAGAGATGCTTTTTTTTGGATGGCAGCTGGGGCCCGAGAGAATATTAGTCAGGATTCTTTTGACCCACATCTGTCCATACGTTAGACCTTTCCTTTTCATTACCTGAACAAATTTGATCAATTCATGACCCATTCGACCTGATCGGCCTGACCCACCGTCGTCATGACCCAATGAGGCCATGACAGGGCCTCTAAATCCAGACCATAACTTTATGATTTGACTCAGGTAAAGCTTCGATCCGTTCCAATGCCCTGATCGATTGAAACCGTAACCATTTCGGTTTCACTGGGGTTAAAGATTTGATCCACTCTTGGCCAATTTATAATCTGTATCAAAATAAGACCAAACCGACCTCGACGAGAAAATGTAAAGGGCTGTCGAAGGGCTAACTATAAACGAATAAAATTGTTCATTTTTCAGTTAGGGGAAAGTGATGGATGGTAAAAAGTTACGGTAAGAAATGGGTACTAGAAATGAAGATGAAAGAAGAAATGGCTTTATTTCACTATCTTCTATGAAATAATATTATTTAAATTATTTTTTATTATTTAATAAAATAATGTTAGTCACTTTTTCTTGCTAGTATTTAGATAATTATGGCTGAATTTTATTTTTCTTTTTTTAACAACAAAATTAAGAAAATATATTCAAAAAAGAGGCAGAGGAGAAGGCAGCAGAGAAAAAGACATTTGGGAGGATGTAACTCGGCCTTAATGAAGCCGAAGAACCATTTGCATGGGGGCAATTTGAGAAGATGTGAAATAAGGGCAAAGGAGCAGGATAACGAGTGGGCAATAAACTTTGAGGTAAGAGTGGCGATGGAGGATAAAATAGAAATAAAAATGAAAAAAAAACAGACTTTATTTCACTATCTTCTATAAAATAATATTATTTAGTATATTTTTTTATTATTTAATAAAATAATTTTAGTCACTTTTTTTTGCTAGTATTTGGATAATTAAGGCTAAATTTTACTTGTCTCTTTTTTTTACAAAAAAATAAATAAAACATATTTAACGAATGAGGCAGAGGTGAAGGCGATAGAGAAAAAAAATACTTGAGGATGTGCTCAATCTTAATGAAGCCGATGACCATTTGCATAGAGATGATTTGAGAAGATGTGAACAACGACAAAGGAGCAGGATAACGAGCGGGCAATAAAAGTTGCGGTAGGTGCTGAATACAGAAAGGCTAACAATAGTGGAAGGTGGAACACAAAAAGTGGGAAGGTCGAAGATAAGGATGCGCGACAACAAAGAAGGTGGCAAATTGGCAATGGAGGAGTAGTTACCTGAGGAGGTAGGATGGAATGTTGTTGGGACGTAGGAAGGAGTTGAGAATGAAGCCGAATAAATATTGAGATGTGGGAGTGGAAGGGAAGGAGGAGTTGGCATGCAGCTAAACCGGAAAAGTTTTTACTTCTACCTTTTGCATAAATATAAATATGATAACTATTTTTTTTTTTTTTTGCATAGGACTCTATATTTCTGATTCGGAAAAAAAAATATCAGAACAATCAAGCCCTACATGGATAACTTTCTCTTCATGGCCTTTTAGTCGGTAACCAAACGTAGCATCAAAATTCTCTTGGCTTTGAGCACTGAGCGAGCGACAACGAAGATAATATCGCAATAGTACGGGCTCCTTTGATAGCTGTATGGATAAACCGTTGGATCACGATCAGGTGGCACGTCACATGGGTCCATTTCACACACTTCTCCCGTATCGTCATGTAACCAGCCTCCCAAACGAATCCACATCATATCGTCCACAATGTCGGGCCCACCCACATCGACCCGTCCAAAATGGGACAGGTTGTGGGCCCCATCCAAATAATGGCAACACGTAATCGACCCTTTTTACAGCTGGATATAATATCCGACGCGCTGCATCCTTCAATCGATGCGCCGTATCCTGGAAGCAAGCGGGAAGTAGAACGAGGGCCAGTACACGATCCCAGAAGAGGCGCGGCCCATCACCAGCCGTCAATCATGGTGCTCCCAATCCCAGCCGTCCCCACGTTAATTATTCCAGGTCCAGCTGGCGCCCATTGTATGTCATGCCCCAGACTTAATATATTATATCCCCTCCAGCTATAGCCAGAAGCAAGGCCACACAAAAAAGCAAAGAACAAAGGTAAGCTTCAGAAATAGGAAAAATTACGGGAGATGCCACTCTCAGCGAGCCGCTCTCACCGAACCACGCCTCCGCAGGCGATTCGAATCTCGAGCGCCAGCTGTCCGGGATCTCTAAATAAACTTAACGCCGTCAGGGAATGCGAAAGCAGTCTCCGGAGTCCGGATGCAGCGCACAGCGGTGATTCCAAATAAAAGAAAACAAAACTAAAAAACGAAACAGGAAAACAGACCAATAGTAATAGATTAAAAAATAAAGAAAAGTTCGTTAATTAAACACCAAACAGAAATTCGGATACTTTCTTTACAAGTCCAAGGCAGAGCTTTTTTTTTTCTCTCTTCCCTCTCTTCTCCTCCGAGAAAAGAATTTTAAGTATTTTTTTTCCCAAAACTTAAGAAAAAATCCTACGAAAAGAAAAAACCATTTAAAAAAAACCAAAAAATGGGGATTTTTTTTACAAGTTCTTACTTCCCCGGGGACTGTAGCCATAGTAACGGAGGTACCACTTGACGAACTTCTTGAGGCCTGTCTCGAGATTGGTGGTCGGCTTGTAGCGGAGCTCCGCTCGAGCCAAGCTGATGTTGGCGTGGGTGAACGGGACATCGCCGTTGCCCGGCATCTCCACCACATTCCGCTTCGCCTTCACCTTGAGGTGGCGCTCGAGGATCGAGACCAGCGTCGGCACAGTCACCGGCGAGGTGTTCCCCAAGTTGTAGATCCGGTACTGCGCCGGCCTTCGCTTCTTCCCGCCGCTGCCCGTGCTCTTCTCCGCCGTGTCCAGCGACCCCAAGCACCCTTTGACGATGTCATCGATGTAGGTGAAATCCCGAGCGAGATCGACGCGATTCTTGCCCCGGTAGATCGTGATCGGCTTCCCTTGAAGAATATTTCTCGTGAAGGAGAAGTAGGCCATGTCAGGGCGGCCCCACGGCCCGTAGACGGTGAAGAAGCGGAGGCCGGTGATGGAGAGGCCGTAGATGTGGTTGTAGGTGTGGGTGATCTCCTCGCCGGCCTTCTTCGTGGCGGCGTAGAGGGAGGCGGGGCGGTCGGTGCGGTCCGACTCCGAAAAGGGAACCTTCTCGTTGAGACCGTACACCGACGAGGAGGAGGCCCACACGATCGCCGGCTGGGGGTCCGCCGCCTTGCAAGCCTCCAGAAGGGTCACCAGGCCAGCAATGTTGCTGTGGACGTAGGACGCCGGGTTCTCGATCGCGTACCGCACCCCGGCCTGGGCCGCCAGATGCATCACATGGGTGAAGGGAACCACGTCGAAGAGCTTGGCGAGGAGGCGGCCGTCGTTAACGTCGCCCTCGACGACGAAGATGCCCTGCGAATCCAAAAGGGACTTCCTGGCCTTCTTCAACGAAGGATCATAGTAGGAATTGAAGTTGTCGAGGCCGACGACGCCGTCACCGCGCTTGTGGAGAGCGATGGAGACGTGGGAACCAACGAAGCCAGCGGCGCCGGTGACGAGGACGGAGATCCCCTGCGGCCTCCGGACCTCGGCGGATACCCTGATCTGCTTCTCCCAGTGGAGGCCGCCCCACGACGCCGAGAGATACTTGGACGAAGTGTCGACGAAGCTCTGGAAGCTCAGGTACGACGCCGTCAGGGCGATCAGGAAGAGCGCCCAAAGGAACATGGTGCTCGTCGACGCGAAGCACCGATTGAACTGCCGATTAATCGCGTGTGCCCGCTCGATCTTCACCTTCCCCGGCGTCGACGGGAACAACTCGTCCTCGAGAATCCTCATCTTCTTCTCCGTCGCCGTCTTCGTTCGTCTTCTTCGTTCCTATTCCTCCTATTCTTCTTCCCTTCTCTCTCCCCCCCTCCTTCCTCTCTCTAAATCCTGAGAATATAATAATAATAATAATAATAATAATAATAAAATCAAAGCAGCGGCGGAATAGTACAGGAATAGATGGATAGGTCGATTACTTGTACTGGATGCGTGGATCGGACTGGGAGGAGGAGAAAGGGGGGAATAGAGGAGAGGAGGCAGGGCAGAGCGGATTTTTTTTCAATTTTTTGAGAGAATTCCGCGCCTGCTAAGGAAAGGAGCGCGGAGAGGGGGAAATATAAATAGGGAGAAGCGGGCGAAGAAGGGACAGGGAAACGCGTGAATTCGCACAATGGACGGGCAGACGGCCAAATTAGATCGAACAAAATCCCTATTTCCTAAAATTTTAGGATTTGGTAATCCACTTTTTAGTTTTTTTAGTTTCTTAGTGTTAGTAAAGGGCGCCCCTTTTCTTTTTCCTAATTGTTCCCAAGGCGAGGATGCTGGACCCCGTTAAAATATTCACTATTGCATCGAATAAGATGTTGCCACGTCGATAGAGTGAATGCTGGGAAAGGAATGGTGGAGAACAGAGGTGAGGGGATAAACGGGAGAAGACTGCGGCGGTCGCGGTTTTAGATGCCGTTTCCGGTGAACGGTGGGAGGTGCTTCGGCTAATGGTCTCTCTCTCTCTCTCTCTCCCCCATGCCGTTGCCAGCTACACGTGGGCCCCGGGGAGGGTGTCGCTATTTGAAGGTGGTGGAATACGACGTACCCGTGAGATCATCGCAAAACCGAGGTCGGTGGTAGGAGCTAACTAGAGCCAGGGGGGACACTGTAGTGGTTGGGATGGATAGGCTATCCTCCGGATAAGGATGGCTGAGCCTTGGATACTTGCACTCCTTGATTGCGTAGCACCTTTCAAGTTGATGGATATATATCCACCGTTGATTGCGCAGTAGGTGTGATCAATTGTTCATGCTCCAAGGATACCATGTCCCTAATTATTTATCATCATGTGCTCTCTTGCAGAGGAGGCTACTTTAGTCTTGTACTTCAGTCCCCACCTTGCACAACATATTAGGAATTTTTTGTCCCGTCAGATGTTCATCAATGTAACGGCTTGTATAGTATGTACGCAATTTTAGCTCTTTATCATATATGTAAAATGATAATATTTGGATATGTCAGCTGATTGTGCGATGATATACTGATGAGATTTTTTGGAATATCAGTCCCTCATTTAGGAAATAATGTTTTTCTGATCAAGCATCGTAATTTTTTTCCTTAAAACTATCAGCCGTGACCACTAAATATCTAGTGACCCTTCCAAATTCTTCTACAGCCTTATACGCCAAGTAACATAAACTGGTATGTCGAATTATATATTTGCCATCTATGATACTAGATTTTATGACAAAATTCCCACTTCTAGACCGCATACCATCGTCATTATACTGCATAACATATTCATTCAAACCTCCCTTGCACTTTGGCTTCCTAGTTCCTAGCCGGAGTTACTGTTTCTCCAAAACTCTCGTTCCCTTGCTAAGCCAACTGTCAAAATACTTCAAAGGACAGCTTTTGAAGCCTTGTCTCTACTTTGATTCCTGGTCACAAGCCTGCTCACGAGCCTCCTAGAAGTGCTTAGCCTATTAGTGGAATTAGTTTATTGAACACAGCGTGCAGTTTGGAGCATTCGATGTACAGAAATTTGCTAATCCAACGATCTTCAAACAAATCAATTATTTTCATCATTTTCTTCTACTGCAAATTTCTTGCCATATGCTTGAGCTTTAGTCGCAGTTCTTTGCCCACATGTTTTACCATATCTTCTCAAAGAATATCACTTTCATGGTTTGTTTATCTTACGCTGATTGGCCTTCAAGTTGCCAACATTAATCAAACATGCTTTGCTAAATGGAAGATCTAAGATTTTGTACGGCATAGAACTGTACAACTCCTGAATAGCCACAATCGTGCATCTCGTGCGTGCTATATTCAGCATCGATCATGATTGTTCGAATTTTGGAAATGAGTAATAGATTCCGTCTCCTAAATGGATAACATGACGGCTATCCTAGGCTATAAATCCTCTGCGGTATAGAACCCTAGGTATCATAGATCATGGGATCCAACATAATGGGCATCCCCACATGATCCGATCTGATAAGTGCAAATCTTTGTTTAATGGACTTTTTGACTAGAATGCTGGAAATCCTTTAATGAATCCTTCCCGTTAGAGATTGGGAGTTTGAGGTATTTTCATTGGCTCTTCTCAAAACCCTAGCATGATGCCCTTGCGTCCTAATCTGTTCTCTTCCCATTTGTGGTAATTTTATATTGATAAGTGGGCCCTCCTAAAGCCCTGATTATGAACAGAAGCACATGACTTAAGTGACTGCTTGTTGTTAGTTCAAATTATTTAATGCATTAATGAAGATCGTCTCCGCGGGCGGTGCTGGTCACATGCTCATTCTAGACTTTGTACGACGAAACCAGTGGGATTTAAATTCTAGGGAAGGCAACCGGGCATAATGACGATTAAAAATAAAGCTTTAAGACTATGATGGTTTCCCCTCCCCTTCCTTAGCTTATAAAAAACATGGTTGGGCTTCTCTTATTTACAGAGTAAAAAAGAAAGGTTAAAAAAAAAAATTGTCCACTTAAAACTTTCGATATTGTTGTACTTTTTTTTCCTTTCTTCTTCCTTCTTCCGCTTCCTCTCAATTAACATCAATGTAAATCCTTGTAAATTTTTGTAATTTTCATGTCTTTAGTATTATTTTTTTTTTTTAGGGGGGTGGGGCTCCTTGCTTCCTCCATTACTCTTCAAAGAAAGATGATAAGCATGCGTGCTTATTGTTGTGGACCATGTGGCATAATATTTGTTCATGCAGTAGACTCGTAAACCATAGCCCATAATTAATACATCTTGTATTAAAAAGTTTAAGTCATAGTTTTTTAACCTTGAATAATGTTTAAATATAGACCAGAAAATTGCAATAGTTTTGGGAGAGGTCAATGGTGCCTTTTAAACTCCATTGCATGCTGTTTAGGAGAAAGATGGCCCTTGCCCTATAAACTCGGAAAACTAAAAAGCCAAAGCAATCTTCTTGACTTTTTGAAGGATACCTTAACCTTGGAGGAACCAAATCTAACTTGCAAGGAAAAGCATTTTTGCATTCCTAGCAGATGGGGGATGCTTGTTCGAGAGATCGCAGTCTCAGTGATCAATCACGACGTGCTTTTTATGAGAGTTTAGCAAGAAATAGATAATTATCCTTCGGAAATCTACAATATAAGAGCAGCAAAATTTTCTAACAATTAACATGAATAATGTTACAATCCAGAATCTCACCCAAAAATATTTTTTTTAGTTCCTTAGTCCTGTATAAGTATCCAAATTTTTTTCGACAAATAACAAATGTGAGATTATACATCCGTCTGTACGAGTCCTCACAAATAAAGAGAATGACCAATGTCTCCAAGTCTCTAGTGAAAAGAATTATTTAATTTTCACTGAGGAAATGTATCTAAAGGTCTTGGCATGCAATATTTTGCCTTTGCTGATCATTTCTTCGATCTTAAATTGGAACACCTTTACACACAGGACTCACCTAATGTAGCTCCACATATGACTTATTTTCTCATTGCAATCCTCAAGTTACATAATCATAAATTAGTGTTTGTGGAGTATAAATGGTCCTAATCTTGATGTGCACAAGGATTTGACACATTCCTCCTAAAATCAATCTTTAAGTGCATGGACCCACCTAGAATGTCCAAAAATTAGAACTTAACTCTGATCCTTTTGCTATGCTGATTTTTCCCGGATACACTTTGGCTACTTTTTATTACAGAAGCAACTTCCCTCACAATTTCAAATAGGCTAGCTTTTTGTCCATCCGGGCCAATGGATGCAGGTGGGGAGTGTTGAACTTTCCACCTAACTTGTTCTTCTCGGTTCCTGATGGCGCAATTGGATGCTTCCAACGAACACTACCTGGTAATGAAGGTTTTCTTTGAAGCCATGTGGTAGCAATCGATTCTAACGTTTAAAACTTGGGCTGATAAACACACGGGAAAGTTGAAGTTTTGGTCACGGGTTAACTTGGAATGCAAGCGAAAGCATCTTGGTCCTGTGACCAGTCTAATGGACGCTCACTCAAGAATTTCAGCAATTTGGTACCACCACCTTTCTAAAGATGAGATGCCACACGTCAGTGCCGGAGAGGCCTATATCAAAGTTGGAATGTTCTTGAATGGAGATGGCGAGGCCCCCAAAAGCCACCAGCTTATCACGACCAGCCAATTCCGACTGAATTCACATCAATTTGGTCAATTTTGAATATTATTATTCAATTCTATTTCAATGGTGATACGTCTTGGAACCAGCCGATTACAATCAAAGCCTTCCACAAAGCCTTTACCCTATCTTTCTTGGGTTGCCAACACTTTGGCTACGATCGCAGGCGGTTTTCCAAATTACGCCTACGAGATGCACATGATATGATATATGTGCGAAAAGACCGTGCGTAATCCTTGGAGCGTATGGTGGTTTATTAAAGACGACCTATATGTATAGCTCAATCTTTCAATGATGGGCACCGGCTCTCCCCTATACAATCCAATTTTCGAGAATCCTCTAAGTGCTCTCGAGTTCTCATATGCCTCCGTGCTCTTTCTACCATTCTCATAACCTCTAATGTTCTCTAAGAGTCTTTCTAACTTAGACATCAAAGGATCTCCATCAAGAAGAATTATTCGTCTTTGATGTTTTAGACCTGATGTTGGAGCGAAGGCCCATGTATGATCTCAGCTTTCTAGCGCTATCTCGAGCACTCCTTAACTTTCTGCCAATCTTTATACCTTGAACGATTGATTGCCGAGCCCTCTAGCAATTTCACCGGCTCGACACTTTGGTCATATTGATTCTCAATAGCAACAAATAAAAAAATATTCTTAAGTTAGGACATTTAATCAATAGTCCACCTCAAAGTTTAAATTTGTGATCTTAATTTACATGACTAGGAAATTGCAAGAGTAGGATACGAGGAAAGTAGTATTTTTTTATTGATAAATAGATAGAAGTTAATTTTTGATATTATCATTAATATTTTATTCGATGAGGTATCATCATCAATATAAAATAAAAATTTGGAGAGATTTTTCTTTAAAAAAAAATGTTTCGGCTAAATGATGAAAACCAGCTTTATGAATTAAGCTATGGAGGAATTTTCCTTTTTTTTTATTTGAGAATTAAATTATCAAGGAATTGGAAGGAGAAGAAAATGCAAAAGCATAACTTTAAAAGGAACAACCTAACTATCAAGTAAGGTTTTGCTAGGCTTGGCTTGGCTTAAATTGTACGCTTGCAAAAATAGTGGAAGCTTGGGCTAAAGCTTGATGGGACCCTTTCAAAAGGAACAACCTAAGCTTTAACATTTATAGGAAAGGCCAATTTGAGCAACACTCTCATATATAATGAGCCATCATGACCGTGAGATTTTTCTAATGAATGCATCACTGGCGGATCCTTTCAACGAGTGTTCGACTAAGTTTTAGTCCGCACAGGTGTACAGCATCATCCATCGATAGTCAGAAAAACCAATCACATCCGTTCGATTAATAGACCCTTTAATGATGATGCCAGGTGGCAGGATTATTTAGTATGTCCAATCCAATGGTCACCTACAAGGAGTAAGGACAGGGTTGTGTCCTTCGCAGGAAAGAATGATGTACCTTTGCTCGCGCATCCACCGTTGGATTGCGCTATGGTTACTTCGAGTTCTGTGCAGGCAGATGACCCAAGAATCGGAATGCTTTGAGAACTGTCCGGAGCGCCATCCGACGGTCCACATCGCTAAAGAAGATCAATCATTCCTTCGCGCGAAAGAGACAACCCGAACGCCACCTACAAGGGGTATTTGCAGTAAATAGCTCCAAAATGCGAGGACGGATTGCTCTAACTGTCTATGCGACGTGGATTTAGTGGACGACCAAGGGACCGTTATACCGAGACGTCCACTGTACCCTCTTTCCCTCCGTTTTCCCTCCTTCGAGTTCCCTCCCTCTCTTCAAACTTCTTCCCGATGCTTCTCCAAGAATCTCGAATCCTGAATCCTTTCGTTTTCTTCCCCGATTTCGACGATATGAGCCGCTGGATAAAGATCTCCTCCTCGATTTTATGTCTGTTTATATGGATTTTATCTTCAGATTCTTCGCTGGCTGAAGAGTCCTCGTCTCCAACAGGTACGAATTGGGCTTTCTTTTACCTTCTTGGGTTTAGATATGTTTTCTGGCATTGTTAACTTTTTTTTTTAATAAAAATCTTTGTGAACTGTGTTGGTAGTATATGTTCTTTTCATTACTTTCTTTGTCACAGAATAATTTATGATTTTTTCTTGGTTTTAGGGTTCCGAGATGTTCTTGTTTCGACCCTAGTTTTTCTTTTCTTTCTTTTTTGGTTAAGCTGAGATGTTTTCTGGCCTTGATAACTTCTTTTTTTCCATCAATCTTGGTTAACTGTTTCGTTAGTATATGTTCTTTCTAATATTTTTTGCCGCAGAACAATTTCATGGTATTTTCTTGGTTTTAGGGTTTTGAGCGGTTCTTGTTTCAACCTTAGTTTTTCTTTTCTTTCGTTTCTTTTTTTCTCGGTTAACTGTTTTGATCCTAGATTCTGTCTTCTAACTGATATGTTTATCTTTTTTCTTCCCTTTTGGCATGGAATAAACTTATGATACTTAGGGTTCTGAGGATTTCTTGTTTTGACCTAGTTATTGTCTTCTATTTTATGTGTTATCTTTGTGAGGTGTAATGGACGCGAGATGCTCGCGTGAGAAAGGTCACGTATGAGGGAAGCGTTCTTTATAACTTTTATTGTTTAAAAAGTTAGGAGCAGAGGATCTCTTCCTTGGTTCTTCTTAAAAGATAATGAAAATCTTCTCGGTAGACCAGTGGCGAAGATATAATCCAAATAGAGAAGTGCAGGTAAAGTGCTGACATCACTGCTGCTTCTGCCCTAGTCTGGAAGGGAAAAAGTCACTGATGATCTGGTAACATTCAGCTTAGGTGATATGCATTGGAAAGAAGATGATGAAGCTAAAAATTTTTAAGCTGAGATTTGAACTAATGCTTCTTGCTTTCTGGCAAATTAGTGGATGGATGATGGTTATATAGACAGGTATTTCTGCTACAGCTTTTGATGAATCTTCTAGGAGGTACTAGTGGAACGAGTGTCAGGAGAGAGACATGCATGTTCGTTAAACAGAGTCTTAAGGCCTGAAAGTTTTGTTATGGTCAGGATTCTTCATAATTTCATATCAAGACATGCCGGTGAGACATCAGCAGCATCGCCTATCACATCATCCATACAGTTTCGGTGATGCCACATGACTACTAAATGATGCTATACCGTAAGAGCACTTGGTGACTTAGATAATATGTAGAAAGAACTCCAGCTGTTTAGATTATGAACTTCGATTCATTTGGTTTTGCCTTTGCTATTTGGCTTTCTTCACAATTTTATCTTTTAGGTCCTACAGATGAATGTATATACTTCATTCCACCTTAATAGTTTAGTGTTAGCACGACTAGTGGATTAAGATGGATTAGAGGTTTACTTGTTATGCTAAAAACCACCATGAAAAGACATCAAAAGGTACATGACAAGAGCTGAATGACACAGCAACCCATGTGCATGTGTGCTTAGAAGTATGCTTAGAAGACCCCTTTACTGTAGTCCACTTTGTTTTCGAGTGACTAGTAGACTTGTTCAGAACTCTCCCATAAGAATTTGAATCTTCCAACCAAATTTGTGTCACAAGTCAAATCAAACCAGAGTCTTTTGTATATGAATCATAAGTCAAGTAAAACATGGGTAATTATTTGTATTTAAAAAACACAGAATGGCAGTACATCTGTACCCTGATCAAACCAACTTGAGAATTCAAATTTTAAAGTAACGACGAGGAGTTTTTATATCTTTGAGATACAAAGGTACAAACTCATACAATCAATAAATACACAATACAATAAAATATGGATAAAGGAAGCAACTTGTGCTCATCTCAGAATCAAATTTGAGCTTGTCTGGCTGCACGCATATTTGTTCAAGACCAGATGATAGATTTACAAGTGAGTAATAGATCCATGTCACATACTGATTTTCCACCCCAGTGCTAGCTAAACAATTGCACATACTTTCATTGATGTGAGTTAACACCAAACCACCAGCAATCACCTGTACCCTCTGTACCTTACTGCAGCATGCTATGAAGCCAAAGTTCCTCCTCTGTACCCTGTCATCTGACAGGGTATTCACTTGTGTTGACTTGTAACATCCGTATCCTATACCATGGTACATGCTGATAATTGATCGTTTCCCCTGGTACTTTCTTTGTAACTTCATGCAGATATACATGATCCAACATCATGCATGCTTAAATCCTTGGATAAAAATGAGGAAACACTATTTGAGATAGTTTGACAGTGTGTGGCATAGTAGTGAAGAGGGGGTCTTGGTTGCAAGCTGAAAGATGAGAAAAAAACAAAGGATACATCTAAATGGTGAAGTAAGATTCATAAATTCTGCCCTCTAATAGATGGGATAGGGATTTTTCTTTACATATATCTTGCTTTACCATTCATTTTATATCAATAAATGTACTCCTCTTTCCATTTGAAGATTAATGCAGTTTTACCTATCATGTCTGTAAGATTTAACTTTCGAAATTAAAACACTCAATGATTTCAAATATGTTGGTGGTTTAGAAATCAATAGATTTAATAAGTTCTTCTCTTCTATTCAGTTTCTACAATCCTTTTTTATGACATAAATGCTCTTTCAGGAGCTGGAGGTAAACCACCCTTACCAAGCTTTGCCTTTGGTTGGCTCGATGATAAGAATACATTTCAAGCAGGCGAGATAGCAACTATTAAGATTAAACTTTTGGACTACTCTTTCGGTGATAAAAGTTCTAATTTTAGCAGCTATCCTATGAATTTTTCCTTATCGGTAAGTGGGAAGAAGGGAAATAGTTCATATGTGTCTGGTGTATTTTCATATCTTGAGGGGGATCCTACTTTTTGGAATATTTCCTTTATTCCCATTTGGATAGGGGAGTTTACTGCACTTATCACTGAAGATTATCTTGGCATCAGTGATTCAACTCTTCATTTCTCTGTTACAGCTGGTATGATCTAAACTTTTATCTAAGACTTTTTAAAATTTTATTTTATGGGAAACAGATTTACTATAGAAGTTTCATGCAAATACATGTGAATCATTTCATATTTCCTCATGTTAATAGATAAGTTGGCAGGAGAAGTAGATGGAAGGGGGATATGGTTGAAGGGGTGGATGATAAATGGTGGCAAAGAAGCACTATGAAAGTAATCTTTAATACAATAAATCTTTAATACATAAGTACAATTTGGTTGATTAACACGTGTACTTATAATCTGATGGTTTACATAGTCTTTTATTATTTGAATGTTAAACTAGTGTAAATTAGTCTTGTTTTATGATATATTGATCAGCTCATTACATGGGAAGTTAGTAAAGTTGTACTTCAAGTTATTCTTTTTTGAGAGAATGCATTAAGTTACTTAAAACAGATGGATATGGCTTATTGGCTCTTTTTATGATTCTGTGTCCACTAATAGGTAAACAATAGTACCAGGTAATTGCTGCTAAACTAGGAGGGCCATGTATAGAACAGAGTGAGAGGGCAAATGATTAGAGTTACATATAAATGGTCAAGTTTGTTGTTTAATGTTTTATTTTGTTTTTTATTCTTTGATATGAAAATACATGCACTATTAATACATTTCTTTATGTTAGATGATGAGATTCTTCTTTATTTCATAGCAGAAAGTAAAAATTATCTATTTAAGCTATCATATTTGTTCGCATTTACCTAAAAAATTATCTATTTAAGCTATCATATTTGTTCGCATTTACCTAGTTTGATGTTTTAATCACCACATACTATTTGAATTTGAAGGGCATACATATCCATCTGCATGCGTGGCTTCTTGGGGGAATCTTTCGAATGAGTTTGTTGCTGGCACAAAAGCTTATTTGTTTGTACTCCAGAAAGATGCATTTGGCAATAGTATTTCTTCAGGAAATGATGGGCCAAACAAGGATTACTTTATGTTGTCTGCGTCTTATGAAAATGGGTCTACTGTAAATGTGCTTGATGTCAGAGATAATGGTTGGGATGATGCGGGTTATGTTGGTTTAGAATTTGTTCCTACAATTACTGGAAGTTTTTTATTACATGTATACGCTGATAATAGGACTTTAAGTGGTTCTCCTCTACCATTCATGGTAAAACCAGGTTAGTTGCCTTGTCTTATAAATGTTACATGCACACTATTTCGTATTGCATGTTTTTCTGCTAAATATGAATCTGTTAGATGTATTCAATAGTGTTTGGGTGTATATATACCATGCAGAAGCAGTACTTTGATGGTGAAACAACTTTTCTTTGTGCTACTACATGTATGTTGCAGGTTGTATGGACCATGAATGAACAGGCCACTGGAAATTTCTATGCTGATTATTTACAGTTTTACATTTTTACATGGTCAACGTGTTCTTTTTCCTGAACCTATGATGCCCTCTGAGCACGGGGTAGCAATAAAAATATGGAATATTTATATGCTCTTGAATTCAGATATTGTGATCATCATTTTTTTTCTTAATTTTTTATGGGGAGACTGCATCTCCTTGGCTTTTTCTAACAAAATGTTTTCTATTCTTGAGGTTCAATATGATGTGAGTCTCCGATGTTTCTGTTGTACGAAAAGATATCCCCTCTGTTTCATGTGTATAATGTATGAGCCTCCTATTACTGTCATTAGAGCAGATAATTCAAGATAATAAGACAACTTTTAGGAGGTTCATTTGGTACCTCCTTTCTTATTCACTTTACATTTCACATGTATGTTCTGCTTGATTTTCTAGTTCCTGCTATGAGCTGTTGTAGATATAATTTCATTACTAGCTTCATGTTATTGTTTTATTATAGTGGTTATTCAAGGCATCACTTGTTGTGGTTTTATATAATTTCAGATATAGATGTATATTTGTCACTTATGAATTGCTCTAATAATAATAATGATAATGTGACTTGTGCTGCCATGAGACTCATGACAGCATACCTACTAGGGTGTTGATGTTGGTGAAAACACGATAGTCATGTTACCTTGATCCTTTTACATGGCTTAGAATCTAAAGCCTTTAAGTCCCACTAGGGTCATATGACTCTTCTGTAACCTTGATTATTTTTGCCCCCTCTAACCTACTAATTAACTAAAGCATATATAGGCAATAGACAACACATTAAAGACAATGATGACACAGCCATGAGATAGTTCCCTTGACCTAGGGTTTGTTTTTAGTTTTGATGGATCAATTATGGTCACAAGTCATGATTTTGCCTTTATTTTTGGCACAATCAACTATCGATGCTTCATGGCATTAATATGATTTATTAAAGCCAAGTGAGATAATCTTTGATTACATGCAAATATCACATATATGTGTCTAAATGTTGCATCTATGTATATATGTATGCATGTATATACACACACATTCGTGCTTCATATTTGACTTTTTTTTGAGCTTAGAGAATTCAAACCTTTTGTTGAAAGTGATGTTCTCATTTGTTCTTTTTTTTTTTTCTGTGATCAAAAGGAAAAAGCCCCACAAGATTACAAAGCCCTGACACGACAATAGGCACTGGCATTGGCAGGAACTAAACACATGATCCCATGTGGATTCGAGGAAGTTCAGATCATCATGCCCTAATAGTTCATTCTAAAGCTGGCAAACCAACCAGCAAGGCTGTTTGCCTTCCTGAAAGTGTCGGAGGCATGGTAGTTATTATATAGCATAGAACTTTATTGTCCTTCACTATGAGATTAGAAAGACAAATTTTGGAGTCAAGAATAAGTAGAAGTGGCAAAATATCTTTCTGCTCACTTAGAATTGACCAGAGTCTCAGTTGCTATAGGTACAAAACATTACAGAAATATGGTTTATGTATATCTAGCATTCAAGCTGCAAAATCAACCAGAGTCTTAGCTGCAATATGCACAAGGCTTTACGGAAATATGATGCATGAACATTTAGCATGCAAGCTGTAAAACAAGATAAGTAACATCTGATATGGTCTAAGAAGCATTGATAACCAATGACTGATACTTGGGTTATTTTCGGGTACAAACATAATTATAACAACATGCAAAGGAAGGAAAACCTATAAGGCAACTTGTTACACATATAAGTGAAAAAAAAGGTACTGTAGAACAGCACCTAGAAGACATGTGCTTACAATCAAGGTTAAAAAATAGGTTTTACTTTCAGTTTCGCTAGCCAAATTGACTTTTGCTCCAACAGTTTTGGTTTGAGTTTCCAAGTCAAGAAAAATTTAGAACTTTATGTATTCTATTAAGATAATTTTTAGTGGTTTTAACTTGCATACAATTGAAACTGGAGCTGATATGCCATTTTGAATTGATAATGTGTTATTTCATAGCAAATTCAACCCAAAAAGAAGAAGGTAAGATAACAATGAGACTTATATAATAAGTTGATCTCAGCCTGAACTAGTTATTTTCAGATAAACAACTGAAATTGCAATGAACATGGGTAGTTTTAACTACTGACAAACCATACTATAAGCAAGATTTGAAGCATGAGACCGAAGATAATATATATTGATCATCAGTTCTGAAGTAGACTAGCTTTAGCCAAAACTTGCTAAAAATGTTTTGTTTCCTTTAATTCATACTCTTATGGAGGTTATATTAGCTTTTTTGATATATGGAGACATTTTCTATTGTTTATTTCAACTTCTTCTAGTTTTTTATAAATCTCTTCAAATATATCCTTGGTGCTCTATGGTTACCTTGTTACAGGACCCCTGGATATTGCCAAAAGTGTGGGCAAATGGAAATATGGAACAAATTACTTGCAAATTTTTTCCAAGCTAGAAATCTTTATACATCAGCAAGATTTGTTTGGAAACCTTGTTCCTGGTTTCTTTCCATTTGATGCTCGGGTGGTTCAAAAGGCTACCAATTTGTCAATCCCAGTGGCAGATTTGTTCTTTCAAGAGGTGGCACAGGGAATTCAATTGCTTTCTTTCATTGTTTCGGAACCTGGGGAATTTGTGCTCACCATTTTCGATTCCAAGCTAAATACAAGCATCTCTAATATGACTTACGACTTTACTGTCTTCATAGGTATGGCTAGTTTGAATTCTTGCAGAAGTTTTTGCTTATTTGCCTTTACATATTCCCTTAACTTTATGGTCATTAGATATTTCTTAACAATGGAAACTAAGGTTTATATTGCTGAGTGATCTCATAAGCATGCCTAATTTTAAATTTATACCTCTCAATGTTCATTGGTTGAGTCTGACACTTGCAAGCAGCTTGCTTAAAACATAAAACTGATGTATTGCTTGCTATCTTAGTATTGTCCTAATGAATAACTATACTTAACTGAGAATTTTCTATGTCATGAAACATTCTGTGAACTGTGAAGCTTAAAAATATCAGTTTTTTTAAGCCACTATCTATTTTTCCTTTTATGTTGAGCACAGCATATTTTACTACAACATATCTCACTAAATTCTTTAGTAATAATGAAACTACTACAAACTGTATTTCTTGTAAGAAGTATGATATAAGCATCTAACATGCTTGCTTGGTACCGATTATTTTTTTCGTGAATTTTGTATTGAATGAAGTCTCCTTCTGATTGAGACCTCTGATAATAAGGTAGTTATCCTTTAAAGTAGTAGTTTTGTCAATTAGCAATGGATCCTAAGCAGTCTCAAGTCTCAACTATAACTCATCTTTTCTAAAGGATGTATTGAATGATGATTTGTTGTCATATGCTTTTTCTGTGCTGTCTAGGTGCCTGCTCGGTGCTCTAAAGTCGAAAGTTCTATTGCAACTTTTGAAGTAAAATAAGTTATAACATTTAAAAAGTGCTCGTGCAAGTAGAGGTCAAAAAAGTGCTTTTATGAGAAGCTAGAAAAACTAACTTCTAGCTTCTTTTATGGAGATTGTTTTTTGTCTTTTTTATAAAGATTGTTTTTTGTCTTTCAACTATGACAAATTCATCTTTTACAATATGTGATCACCAAACACTAAAAATACTAAAAGGTAGTTTTTTTACTTTTAGTATTTTTAAGAACTTAGTTGAATGTACTTTGAGAATGATATTTTAAAAGCAGAAACAAAAGAAAACACAAGAGAATGATCTTCTTTCTCCTCCCCCTCCATGACCTCGGGTCTATACTGTTCCCCCGGTGAAGTCATTATTTGCAAAACCTGCTATCATGTTTCATGTAGGATAGTTGTCAAATGTTTGTTGTCTACTTCCGTTTTCAGTTGATTTAGTTGATTATATTCCACCTTTTTGCTTAGCTTAATTATCTTGTTTTGTAGCATTTAAAGAGGCATTCCAGCTTGAATTTTTGTATCTTCTATTCCTGCAACAGCTTTTCATCTTAATACTCAGGAGTTCTTTTTTTTTTTTTTTAATTTCTTTCTTTTTTTTTGGTGGTCAGGTTACTGCCATAGATCACATGGTTTTGCTAATGGATCTGGTTTAGCTGGCTCTCGTGCTGGTATACTGGCCGATTTCACAGTTTATTTGGAGGATATGTATCATAATCCATCTCCAATTGAGGCAGAAAAACTTCATGTACAAATCTTAAGTAAAAACGGAACTTTCAATGTGCGCCCAGTTATATTGCCTTTGAGGAATACCAGCGGTAAGAATAATTAAGTAAAATATTAAAATATTCATTTACACTGTCCTTTTAAATGGTTTATACAATTGTTGATATGCATTAAAATCTACGTGTAACAGAGCATGGCCCTGTTGCTGGACAAACTTTCTTTGTCAGTAGACCAGCGGGATCTCATCCTGCATTACCAGCAAATGAGGATTGGACTGTAAAGGTTTGGTACTTCTGTAATTCAGTTAAAATGAATATGAATGACACTGAAACTTGTTTGCCTTTTTTACTTAGATTATCGGGAAACCAACAACTCGAGCTAGTGAGTTTAATGTTTCCTATACTCCCAAAGTTTCTGGAGAGTACGAGATATGGGTGTTCTGTGGAAACATCCCATTGAACAATGGGCATCCTTATTTGATGAAGGTATCGCCAGGTAATTTTAGTTAATTATCCATGTTTTAACTTCAATTCTGCTTGTTTGCTACATACATGTAGTAAATCTAGTTCTCTTGATCTTGAGAATAGAATGCTTCAGCATTATGAATTCGCTCAAGTACCATTTATATTTGGCTACTAGTAACTCCAAGGTCAGCAAGCCTGAAACCGGCACCTGTGCCGGTAGGCCGATGGTACGGTACCATGCCGTGTCATTCCGGTGTGTACCGAGAAAGGAGAACTGCAAGGAAGGGGGAGGGAGAAGGAGAGGGAGGAAAAGAGAGAAGGAGAGGGAGGAAAAGAGAGGGCGGGAGGGAGAGGGAGGGAGGGAGAGAGACTGGAGAGGGAGAGGGAAGGAGGGAGAGAGCGGGAGCCGGGAGAGGGCAATGGAGAGGGGGAGAGGCGAAGGGAAGGGGAGAGAGAGAAAGAAAGAGAGGAAAAGAGGGAGAGGGAGGGAGGGAGGGAGAGGGAGAGGGAGAGGGAGGGAGGGAGCGAGTGGGAGAGGACAACAGAGAAAAGGAGAGGCAGAGGGAGGGGGGAGAGCAAAAGCCCTCTCTTATCCACAGCTTCGCAACGAGGGCGAAGCTCCTGTTTCAAAAGAAACTGGGGCTTCGGCCCCTTTTTTTTGAAATTTTAAATGAAGACGGTGGTCGCTGCAGACTTTACTTAAATAATTTCAGAAAATAACAAATAAAGTCGGCAATTGCTGCCCACTTTGCTTAAGAAATTTCAAAAAATAAAAAATAAAAATGAGATTGAGCCTCAGTTTCGAAACAAAATAGGGGTTTCGCCCCTATTCCGAAGCCGCAGAGGAATGAGGGCTTCGAAAGCCCTCTCTCCCCCCTCTCTCTGCCTCCTCGCTCTCCGCTGCCCTCTCCCCCCCTCTCTCTCTTCCTCTCTTTCATTCTTTTTCATCCTCCCTCAGCCTCTCTCTCTTCGCCGCCCTCTGCCACTCTCTCTCTCTCTCTCCTTCTCCCTCTTCGCTAAATAATCTATTTGATTAATAAATCAATGGCTTAACTAGAGGATATAAGTTCTAAGCTTTTCATAATTGATTTGTTTATTTCTCTTCTTCTAGTAAACTAAAGGAAAGTGAAATATTAATTTCTTTTATGCTTGCAACTTTGTTTGGAGCATTCTTGCAATTTTCAGTTATTTCTTGAAGTTTAACATTCGTGTGCTTTCCAGTTATTCTTTTAAATTTTATACTGATAATTCACATGACTTTGATTAATTTAATTATCTTTTTTAATACTAAGCCAAGATGAGAAATCATACTATATCTTTTTATAAATTAAAGATTCTAAAAAGAATCAGAACTCTGGAGTTCTAAAATGTAAGTCCTCTACCTTGAGATCCCCTTCTCATTCCCAATTCTCCTTCTAGCAACCACCTCTCACTTTCCTCCTCGCGTAGGCCCTTTGCCTCTACTGCATTACTTGACAAATCACTTTAACAATTTTTCAGGTTTGGTTGATACATCATTATCAAGTGTCTCAAGATTTACACCTACTGTAAAAAGCCTTGTGAAAAATGAAGTCTTGGTGCAGCTTGTGGATGCATTTTCAAATCCTATTTTATCACAACAAACAAAATTGGCCTTTCAGATAGATTCTGTAAATAATTCAAGCTTCAGGAGATGGGCCTTCATAGACAATGAAGATGGATCATATATTGGTTACTACCTAGCAAGTGATCTTGGTGCTTATAACATATGTATCTCATTTGAAGATAAGAATTTGCCTCCTTGTCCTTTTCAGATCCATGTGCATGAAAGTAAGTCTCAAAAGCAATATTTATATTATTTTATGCGTTATACAACACTTTTTTTTTTGTTCCCGGGGGGGCGGGGGGGGGGGGGGGGGGGGTGGAGGGGGAGAAAAGTTGTCATTCCATTTTTTATGAATACAAGAAGGCCATGGTGAACTATTACTTTTAACTATTTTTTTGTTAGGAGATCTTCATATTTGAAAATGCATGATGCAACTTGTTAATGTGTCCATACATTTTAATAGTTTTCACTTGCATATTATTCTCAAATATGAAATTTTGAGCCCATCCGGTATGTAAATATAGTGTAGAATTAGTTGCATGCAGTTTCTATATGAAAACCTTAAAACTAATGGAAAATCTTGCATATTGCATGGTAAACACTATGATGGGTTTTCATAGATGCTTTCATGAAATGCTTAACAGACTAGATTTTAATGAAGTGAGAGAGCTTGTATATTTAGTGATATATAAAGTAATCTATTTGTATATGTGAGAAAATTTAAACTAATATCTATCTTGATAGCACTCTGATATTCAAAATGAAAATAGGGGCACGAATGTGAAAGTCTTGTAAAACAAAGTTGTCAAGCCAACTAGGGAAAGCTGCCCTATAAATCTACGACAAATAACTTATCTAGAAGTATATATCACAAAGTTCGACCTAAGTTTCATAATACCGATGTGCACCACCCTGTACCAGGCTTACCATATTGTATTGGTACAAAGCCGATACTTTGGTATGTGGGCATACTGAGTGTCGGTATGCCGAGCCAACCTCTATGTACCGACTATACCAACAAGTATTGGTATAGGGTCTAGTACTGAGAATGCATGCCTTGGTTTGACCAATTAATCTTAAATATTTATTCGCATAACTTTATCTGTTAATTGTAGATGAATAAATGTAAGGATATTTTAGAAAGATATTACATTTTACAGGAATCTTTCTCTCTATTTTTGAAAGAGAACTAGGAAGCATCACCTAGTTTCCAAGTCTTGCACAATTCACCAGCAACCATATAAGTAGGTTTTGGTCACTGTACATGACTTTGGTATTACCCCAATAAAATGGTCTTGTTGCATGTAACTTTAACTACTCCAGGATCCCATGAAAGAGACATGTGCAACCTATTAATGACAACTCCCACTACCTAGAAACCAGCTCCAAAAAGACTACTGTTTTCGATTCTAGTGCCACTAATGTTGACCATCTACAGATCTTAGCACAGCTTTATTGTTTTTGCTTATAGAAGGTTTCATATGCCAAGCTTATGCCACTTTGTTGGCTGGCATGTACCATTTAGGGACAGTAATCGACACCCGACTTGGATAACAATCATTTTTAAAAGCATAATTAAAAATATTTAATCGTGTTTCAAAATTTTTTACTTTGGCACAGCATGGCATATGCTATGTCGGTCGATGGTTGCTAATACTTCAAATGTGAAACCTTTCTCTCCTGTCTAACTCTTATTCACATGCATGAAAGCTTATTTGAACTTTAAAATGGTGCTAACCTCTTTGATAAGAAGTGGAATTTTATTCTTGAAGTTTTTTCCAGCTATTACTGCATGATGTTGGGTTTCAACTTGGTTGAACCTCAATTTGCATTACCACTCCTTTATATCAACTGGATATGTTGCTTTGTCTTCTTTCCTTCAATGGTGACCTCTTCTGAGATAGTCCTGCATTATAACCTACTTGATGCATTTTTTTCATCTTTATTTTGGAGCACATTGCAGCCCTAAGGGCCTTGCACTTGGAGATTGACAACTATTCCTCCATGGGACTCTGAGTTGAATAAATTTCCAAGAAATATGTAAAATGCAATAGTAGAAAATCAGCAGTATAATTTGCCTGGGAGAAACTATAGAGCTTTGATAAGAATGAAGAAAGGGAGCATATGATGTTGTGATAAGGCTGCTGAGATGTATAGGAGATTTATGCAAGAACTAGGTGAGTAGCAAAAATTATGTCACTTAACATATGGGTGAACAATCTCTTATTTCTTTTAGCAATTGAAATTGTCACCAAGGAAAATGTAAAAGTCAATAATGATACAGAAACATATGTCATCACCAGCCTAAATAGCACAAAGCACAAAGATTTACCTAGGAGGAAAAGTGAGGGGTTAGTGATTGTGCCATGAAGGTATTGAAATGTGCAACAGAGAGTTACGTACTGAATTAACCAAGGAATACAAGTGAATTTGCTTATATGAAAAACAACAGACACCATTTTGTGATGAGATGATCTTCTAAACAAAGCCACTCACCATTGAATGAGAGATGGTGAATGAAGTCTTTAAAAAGCTCTACTGAAGATTAGCAGTGTGAGTACTAAAGATATGCACCTTGCCGAACTTGCTGAAGGCACAGAGTTAGCTACCCTTGGACGTAATAGCAACTGAGGACTTCCTATGTGGAGACAAGGCTAAAAATCCTTCATCTAAATCTGGCATTGGAGAAAGTACTTTTCAAATTTTGTTTTCTTTATGTAATCTTTTGAAAATACTTCTTCAGAAGAAAAGAAACAGCAAACAGGCTTGCGTGATAGGTTATGATCTTTCGCATGTATAACATGGTCATATGGTGTATTAGAGATATCTCTGATTTAATAGTATTTCACATTTCCTGTTGACAATGTATGTGAATTTTACATGTCCATTTAATGTGTAATCTATTTAGAACGGCGCTAGAGATAAATTGTAATTTCTGATCTTTCAGCTAGCAGTAAACTAGTGCATAGTTGATTTGTAAAAGCAGAAGAATAATTAACAAATCAAAAGCACGCCTCTTGGATGTGTCTCTGTTAGAAGGGCATATTTGAGATTTTCTAAGGTCGAACAATTACGGAGGTTGCTTCTATCAAGGTCATGATCGGCGAGTTTTAGGATCTTCTATTTGATATCGGGCATTCGTTTTCTTTTTTGTCAGAGTAGGGGTGGGGTAGGGGGGGTATGGAGAGGAAAGCCTCCTTTCTGACATCTATAATTCAAACAGCCACTTCTGGCATTAGTCTTAGCATAGTACAGTAAGTTCATCGGAAATTGCTGAAACCAATATATCCTTCAACTGATACATTCCCAGATTTGCCATCCATCAAGCAATCTGGTTTCCCTCCTGACATGTACAAGTCCTTGAAAGTTAGGGCTAACAGTCTTCAAATGCTTCAAACCAACAAGCAATAGTGTGCAGTAGAGGTGGAACCATTGATCCAATCAATGATCCATATCCTGTGGGATGGGGCCATCCCTATTTTTCTATGGGAGACGCTGCTGTCCCACCCTATCCCGACACTTGGGAAGGGGATGTCTTGGGATGCGCCAACTAGGATGCTGAGATGATGGTGGGACAGTCCTGTCCCGACCCTTGGGATGGTGCTCTATACTGACATTCCATGACGTCCTACTAGGACTAGAATGCTTGGATCCAATGAACAACATTTGCTGAGTCCTCCTTCCAGACACACTTTGATTATGTGCATTTCATTAATTGAGAAATGCATCATCTATGACTAGGCCAAAAAAATACACATGAATTTGTTGTTTTGGAAATGTCTGAAAAGCATAGGTTCTTCTGTTATGCCTCTTAAATTGACAAAAGTGAACTTTTTATTAATATTTTGAAATGAGAGATTTTTTGGTTCACGAAGAAGATTTCCTTGCTGTTGATCTGAGCAAAATTTATCGTACCAAACTGTTTGAATGGATAGGTGATTCTTGTTGTCAAATTTTTTTGAAGGTTCATGTAGACAGTCTTAGCTTGAATGGAAATGTAAGCTTTGGCAGGGTCTGTACTGAAGTGACAAATGTTCTCAATCTAATTAAATCGATTCAAGTATTTAATTGATTGCTCCAAAAAAGTCTCTTAATCAATCAAATGAAAACCTATTATTGTTTTCTGTCTACGGAGTTATCTATATATTCCTTTTTTTTTCTTATAATAATATGATAGTTCTTATTTGATTGCGGATGTTTTGATGTCTAGCATTTAAATGATCTCTTCATATTTTTGTGGCAAAAATTTGCCAAACTGAGTATCTGTTTTCTTGGCATTTTCTTTTGTTTGGTTACTAGGCATCGATAGCTTAACCTGTGCTTCTGAGATGTATGTGTAGGTATTATGTATTTATATTTTTTAAAAAGCAATCTCTGAATAAGATTTGTATGGGTATTTTCCCTAAAAGGCTGGAAAGCTTATTTGCCAGCTTACTAAGTGCAAAATTGCCAGCATTATGAATTAGATTATGGAATGGAGATAAGATAGCATGTAATTCAATAACTATGTTTATCATTTAAGATTATTAGAAATTATATTTGAACTTTCCATTGAGGATTTGCAACTTTCCTCGATATATTTAATCAGTAAACTGCTTTTTGGAAGCTGGAATTTTTGTTTATTATTTTTTATTATGAAAACCCTCATGGAGATTTTTTTTTCCCATTGTAGTTTTCTATATTCACAAGTTATATTTAAGAGAATTTGAGAGTATGCTATATTTAACTGACCTGCTTTTGGTAAGTTTTTCTTTCTTGATTGCTGATTGCAACAATATTTCTTGTAGGAGAGTATTTTTCTGAGGTCTGCAATGATAGCATTTCTGTTTGGGAGGACGAGTCAGTTGCTTTTGATGTCCTATTGAATGATTATGTCGCTGGAGGCATAGCTAGTATTATTGAATCATCAACAGTGAGACTTTTAATCAATACCTTCTATTCAATGCTATCAGTTAAAGTAATGTTACTGCTAGTTTTCTTATGAGTATATTCTTGTTCGCTTCATCCATGTAATTGCCATTATTATTTTATGAGATCCTTGACACAAACAACAGAACGGTTTTCATGCATAATATTCTCTCATACTTGATATGTATTCTTCCACAAGTTATACTACTTTGTCAAGCTCACCTAATAATTTGCATGATATCTTTAATGATGGCAACTCATCGTGTTTATCATTACCATTGTGCTAGTATATAGTTGATCCTAACCATCAAGAAATCTGGAATATGTAAGAAATTATCTCATTCTAACATGTCTTTCTATCTGGAGACTTCTTAAAAGCTTTGAAGGTTGAAAGGAGTATTACCGTGACCCTGCTTTGAACTTTTGTTACAAGAAAGGAATCTCAAGCTCTGAAACTGTTCATTGTTTAGCATAGCAAGACGTTAGTTATATCTTTTCTGGACATATTGCCAGTCATTCTAGCATGGATTTGTTTTTAACATTCATAAAATGGAGTCTCAGATTATATCCTTTTTGTAGTTTGATCAAGTTAAATGGGAGTCTAGATTCATGTGGTTTGGGAGCCTCTCTATGATATCTCATCTCATATTGGCTTGCTGTGAGACCACTGCCCCTCTGCTAGCTGTAGCCTAGTTAAATCTGTGAATATTTATAAAATGAATAGCAATTTACATGTAGGAAATGTTTGAATTACCGATTATTGTTTTCCTTTAATCACCCAACCTTGTTTGTTTCCATTGAAATAAACAGCTATTTCTCAGTTCAAGTCCATTTTGGTCACAGCCTCTGGATAATGGGTTTGGTCTTTCTAGAAGTTGGCTTTCCTCACCTCTGTCGTTTTAGTGGAGTTTCTATCACAAAATGTGCAAATCTGGTTGGAGGTAGGAGAAGTGAGAAATTCTGCTAAGAAAGAAAAATGAACTTAACTGATACTTTTTACAAGATAAAGGCCAGAATGAACCACCCGTTCATTGTCATACCTTATGCTAGAATACATTAGAGAAAGCCTAGCAATTATTTTTGTTGAAAATAAATTACTAAGATGGTTTTGGCTTATCCTGTGTTAGATCTAAGAGTTAAATAATTGGGTTGGTTGAAATTTGTTTGGTAAGTGACAATACAAAGAGAATGAGACTACGTAGATGGAAGCTGTGAACGTATAGTTTTTTTTGTTATGGTGGACATCAGTTTTAATTTAAATGAATGGAGAATAATTGCTGATTTGGACCTAAATAACTTGGATGAAAATTGCCAGTGTTACAGACATAATCTAAGTTGGAAATTTGAAGACTGAAGATACCATTATAGCATAAGACGGGCTTAACATACATGAGATTGTTAATGTGGATGTATGAAGTATAAAGGATAGATTTATCGAGGACTACAACAAAGGATGGTCCGGGGTAGTATAAAAGTGGAAAGCAAGTGGATACCATTTAAGATGGCTTGGCCATGTATACTGTAGGCTGGAGATGATTCTGAGGAAGGGGTAATAGATGCATGTTAAATAGGTAAGAAAGGTGATGTGTAGAAGTAGAACTGTAGAAGGGATTAAATGCTTATTTTGCGAGCATGACCTTAGATGGAAAAGTTGATATTGTAGGATCTGTAATGCTCAGCCTGAAAATAGTTGGGATAACGCTTTTGTTCATGTTTATGGGAGTTTTGTTAAGTTGGGATAATGATCTTTTTTTCTCCTTCAGCACTCTTATATTCCTATGCCTCATTTGTTCAATTCCTAAAGTGGATATAAGGATTCAATCTTGTCTTGTACAAATGAATATGAAGCCTTAAGAGTACTCTGTTGATTTGGTTGTACCTTCAGTATGTGGATACTTTATGACACCTGTAACAGGTAAAGCTTAGGTTTTAGTCACATGGCTAATTTATCTCATCTATGCAACAGAACAAGTTTACAACTCCTCGTACGGATGCTAATTCTGGAATTTGTTTGAGCCAATTTGTTGAGATATTAATTCTGGAATCCATGCAATATGTTTTACAATATGCTTTATTTTTTATTCAAGTACATGGCAAGCAAGCATGTTTTTTTCTTCTTCTATGGTTCGAGTGTTGCTTTCCTGGATTTTATCAATAGAAGTTACCTATCTTCATGTTATACGCCTTCCTTTTACTCAAACTTCCAAATTAAGTTGCATCTTCTTTTGATTACATTAAGGTATGTGTCACTTTTCTCATAGTCAATTATTAAAATTGGTGCATTGATTTGGAATTGCTGACTATGCCAGCATTTTGATTTGTGGAAAACTTACCATCTTCTTATATTGGAAGCCATTTCATGGCTCACTCCTGCAGTATGGACGACAATTTCGATACACTCCTTACAAAGGTTTTTATGGGAATGATTCATTTTCTTATACAATATCTGATATAAATAATAATGTGGCTACTGGCACAGCTTTCATTTCTGTTCTTTGCAAACCACCTCAATTTGTTTCTGTACCTGATCGGTTGCATGTAACTGAAGATGTCATAAGCCCGAAATTCGGGTAAGTCTCCTTATAAAAAGTTCAGTTCTCTATGGGATTATTATTATGTACACTTGCCTTGAGCACTTTTTTTTCTTTCTAACATTCACGCTGTATCTTTTTCCACTAAGTGGCTGTTTGTTTGCCTGCATTTGGGCCTCAGACACTGCAACCCAGTTGCAGGCGTGCATGTGTATGGTTGGCTGCAACTGGACTAGATATAGGCAACTAAGTTTGCACCCTAAGGTCCTTTTGCTGCATCCAAAGATGCAGCCAAAAATGTCCTCAAACTAAGATGCGGGCTCTACTTGCAGGCTTGAAGGTTACCACCATCTCCCTTTCCATCCAATAAACATATAATAATATTACTATATTATATAATTATAATATATTATAATAATAATAATTATCATATAAAGATATAGAAATATAGATAATTAATTATTAAAACAAATCAATATCAGAATTTTATGAATTGATATTTTATTTTAATATGAATTACATTATATATTATATTGTATGGTATCATATTTTATTATATTATGTTAAATTATATATTATATGATAATATTTTACTATATTATACTACACTATATCATATTATATTTTATTATATTATATTATGATAAGGTATTATTGTTTTTATAATACATTATATTTATTATAACCAAATATAATATATAATAATACCATAATATTTATAATAAAATATCTTAATAATTATATTATTATAATAATACATTATAATAATCTCAGTGGACATAATCTTACCATGTCAGTTGCAGGGTGATCACACCCTCTCCACATTTAACAATCAAAAATAGGAACTCCAGTTGCAGTGTCAGACAAGCAAGCCAAGTAAACACTTGCAATACAAATGCAGATTTTTAGTTGCAGCTGCAACTAGAAATGCAGGCAACCAGCAGTCCCTAAATGGGTTTCTTACACCTGTTTTTGGTGATCATAAACTCTGTTCTGTGGCAGTGGCTTTCCTGGGTTTGAAATTATGTACTCAGACATGAAGGAAAATATCTCTGTTACAATAAGAGCACAGTTTGGAACAGTCTTTCTTGCGCCAATGCCGATGCAACTTCACCAGCCATTGGAAAATATACTTTCAGTGTGTAAGGGTGGTAGAGCTGGGAAGGATTTAATATTAGCAGGCCATGTTGAAATACTTAACTATGCTCTACAACTGATCCAGTATCTTGGGTATTGTGCACAGAATTTTATTTTGTTTGAACTTATCTACATAGAAACGGAAAGATGTTTATATTTTTGGTTTAAATCCTAATTTCGACAATTGACTATTGCAATACCCAATTATAGAATTTTATATCCCTATTTATGAGTTTTTTTTCTTCAGATGCATGACACTGACCTATTTTATGAGGTACCAATGACTTTATGTGTTCAGAGAATTATTTTCTACTTTAGATGGTACCAATTATAGAATTTTATATCCCTATTTATGAGTTTTTTTCCTTGGGATGCATGGTACTGACCTATTTTGTGAGGACCCGTGTGGGCGTGTGTTTAGTCCCACATCGGTTATTCGCTGGGTAGATCTTGGTTACTTATACAGGATCAAGGAACCCAAACAATAACTTCCGGCTAACCATTTTGGATGAGGTTCTGGGTTGTTACAAATGGTATCAGAGCGGACTCGGCCCATAACTTATGTAGACTAGGGGACACTGCAGCACGGATCCATTGGGATTGACCACGGACCGATCGTGGTGTTTATGATTAGATTTGAATGGATTTGAACCCTTAGCCTGACGAGGACGTCAGGGCTTGAATGGGGGGAGTATGTGAGGATCCGTGCGGGCGTGTGTTTAGTCCCACATCGGTTATTCGCTGGGTAGATCCTGCGTACTTATACAGGATCAAGGAACCCAAACAATAACTTCCGGCTAGCCATTTTGGGTGAGGTCTTGGGTTGTTACATATTTTATGAGGTACAAATGAGTTTGTGTTCAGAGAATTATTTTCTACTTTAGATGGATTGCTCTTCTTTGACTAAGGTAAAGGATCTTCACAGCTGTTAAAGTTAAGAGTTTATAGTTCTTTCAAAAGCTCAAATATATGTTAATTTTACTAGAAACTTATAGAAATGTTCGTTAGTGATATATTTACATCTTCTATGCTTTGGAATTTGCCATACTCGAGCTGTGAAGAAAAAACCTTTTTATTGTCAATCAAATGACTTTCCTTTAATATTGAAGCTTAGTGGGGACGATAACAACACAATATTCTCTTTGTAAGCTTGTTTAATTTTCAGTTGCATGATCCAGAATGAAGAGAGATGTGAGTAGTCATGGATTTTATCCCCTCAATCTCATGGATTTTCACTGAGACGGGCTAATCACTCCTTTCTCCACTCCATTCAATAGTGCCAAACACATGATGTTTGTGAATTTTGGTTGAACATGCTTCTCAGTTTTTACTATAACTTGAAATATTATCTTAAGGCTCAGGTTATAACCACGTTGTGTCGCATCTAGGTATGACCTGTTAGATTATTTTCATATCCATGCTCCATTTCAAGGGAATGGTATGGTTCATGCTCCATTTCCAAGGAATTGGGCATGTTTTGGACTTGCTTACGGGATGTATGACCGTTAAATTTATTTAGTTTAAAACAAACACTAGTAGATGGCATTTGTCTTTTTATAATGCACTATTTTTCTAACCAGATTGAATTTTACATGGATCATCTTCCCTTACATTCCTATTCTCTATTCTTCTTTTCTCTTCCAGTTTGCTTTTCATCTTCCTCCTCTATTCTTTGGCTTTAACCATCCTCTAAGTGTTGTGTGACCAAGTAGAGCAATTTTGATTAAAATGATTGCATAGGGATCCAATCATGTTTCTTATAAGGATTTTGATTGCTCTGCTTAGAAACAAAAGGGTTTGGTGTATAGAGTAACATCACTAACTAAGTATGATTGGCAATGAACTTTCTTTCTCTCCTTTTGCATTGGGACACCCTTTTCATCATTACTCCTGATTAATCTTTAGGGTCAGAGGAGTACACTTTGTATGAGCTGCATAAAAATTGGTCCCTTTCTTAATAATGTAGCCACTGGTTAATCCTAGTGCATTTACAGCATGGTTGATTTCTTCTGGCTTCGTTACTTCCCTTTTCTGTTGATTTGTTGAAAAGTATCTATTTATTTTTTGTGCAGAAATGATAATTTCTATGGACATGATATCATAAATTTATATGCCATGAATAAAAATGGAATACAAGATGCTCATGTGCCAGTTTTTGTTGAGCCTGTCAATGATCCCCCAATTATAAATGCTCCAAAGTTTATATTTTTGGGGAAGAAAGAAGCAACGAATGGGTTACAGATTTTTGACAAGCAAAGAGATTTGTTTGAATTCTCAATTTCCGACTCGGATATTTTCAATTTCCCTGGTATGTTTCTGAATCTAAATGATTAAAAGGTTGTTAAGTTTCAACAGAAAAATCCCAATAATATTGAAATTAAAAAATCTTTTTGGCAAATTTTAGTTAATTGCTTGATGAATAAGTAAATTTTGTAAAAGTATTCCTTAAAATAGTACCTCACTAACTCCTAAATATATATGTCCTGGCTGAGGTTCCTATCAAATCCTACAGGATAACAACAGCATGGTTGATTTACTCTCATGTGCTGTTCCTTGCGTTCATCGATTAATGTTCTTGCAACATGATTTGTAACCATAGTTGGTTGTTAATTAATGATTATCATGTGACTGTATTTCATACAAGCAAATTATGGGTAAATGAATCAACAGTTCAAGACTTCAAATGTTAGTTATCCAACATACCTCAATCTTGTTATGAGGACATCATCTTAAGTTCCAGACTGAGGATCAATTGCATTTATGCTTACGCATGAAAATCTAGTCCATCACTATAGCCTTCACCTAGCTATTGTTCCAAGTTTCAACTACATTCTAATCAGCATTGTAGGTTCCCATGACCCCACTTCTACTTTCTATCTTCTGTGTGGCTTTTTTCATTCAGTCCGTCATATTTAACTTCCAAGATCTTGCTATTCTTATCTCAGAGAGCTTAAATTTTTGGGAGTAGGGACAACAATTCAGAATATAACTGTTGTGCTGCTGGTAAAATTATGTTTATTGACGTGATAGTAGAGCACTTACATGCTTGGCTTGTTTGTGACATTCAGAATATGAGAGCATATAATTTCATGTTGATCTGGATTTCAGGCAACAAGTCCCACTTTGTGTACACATTCTCCTTGGAAGTAAATGATGGAATTCTATCAACAAGTCTTCCAGTTAATCTGATTGATACTGCCGAACTGAAGACTACTAGCAGCAACCAGTGGGAGCCCCTTCAGACATTCGTGACTATTTCTAATCATTTTGTTCTTAAAGGAAAAGGAGTTAGATTTTGTGGTACTATGGGGAATTGCAATAATGCCATGCAGCATCTGTTTTATCAAGTAAGTTTACTGTCATTTTGTTGCCAAATTCTCATTTTCAGTAGCATATGATATCCACTTTTTGTTATTTGCAAACAATAGTCATATAGGTGAGATTTTTCTTGCAGTATTTGAACTTCAAACCATCATGTTGTGTTAAACAGCAAACTTTACATGTATGCGAAAAAGCTGACTTTAGTAGTGCCAAATCTAAACTGTCTTCCAAAATTGAACTTATTGTCCGCTGCGCCTTGCTTCTTTTATCAATTATATATATTGGTATGGCACTCCTTCAACCAATTCACTATTGGTGGGAGTGCTCACATGACACTAATTTGTTCATGATCATCGTCAAAGGTCTCTCTTTTAACTGTAGCCATTGGGTGGATAAAAATTAATAGACCCAAAAAAATGTGAAATCAACAGTCATGGAACACATTCGAAATCAAGATTGAGAAGTGGTATAATTTTTTTTGTTGTGAGTGTTTTTTGAAATAAACAGGTAATGGGACAAAAGGATATCTTGACTCCACCTGAAGACAAATTTATTGCACAACATGCTCAAATATCCTAGTGGAAGTGGGGAGTAGAGAAAATTCTGGAAACATCATGTATAGTGATGATCCAATGACTATGCTAGACAGCATAAGACTCACGAGAAAGCTAGTCATAAGGATAGCTTGACACAAGATCATTCCTAATCACATGCATATGTAGCATAGTCCTAGAGTCCTTTGTCATTGAATCTAGAAATGACATGTTTGACTAGCAACCTCAAACATATAGAGTAACCTTTTGAAGCAGAGGTAGTGGTGCTATAACTCCTGAAGATCTTTTTATTTGCGCCAACTATAGGTTTTAACATCAATAGAAGACTTCTCAAGTAATATCTTAAAAGTAGTTCTGCTTTAGCTAAGCATAATGCTTAGCTATTGGAGTCTCTGACCATAGGTATCCCACTTGCTCTATAATTTTTTGTTCCAGCTATCGCTGTGTTTTTGACTTTTCCCAGCCCCTCTTCCATCCGTTCCTATTTTTGTATAGTTTGTCAAAGTCAACCTTGAGTCATAGGTATATTTTTTACTGTTGTCAATTTTTGAGTTACTATACTATCAAACTTTTAATTTAAAGGGGCTAGATATTTTTTATTATTGTATTGTGATATCTTTTGTTGATGTATTACATTATACTTACACTTCAAAGGCATTCCATATCCTAAGTTCTTTTGGGCTTCACTTCCTCATTTTTGGGCTTCAATATTCTTCCACAATCTCCCAATTCAAAGACGAGGCATGCTAGGAAACCATGCTTACGCTCCCCATGGCCCTCTATCATGCCTCGGATAACCGATACACATCAATCACTGTGATTTCCACCCCCCCACCCCTTTTTTAGTATTATTATTTTGGCAGTAACATAGATCATCATGTTCTCCATCTCCATTTCTCCTTCATCCAAACAGAGCTGCAGCCTACAAGCGGTAGAAATTGGAGCCCAAATGCTTCAAATAGCTCCCACCCTCAATGTAGCTGGGCCATGTGAGCTGCCTCTCTGCATTAAGAGATGACATAGAAGCCGAGATGGCTTGGGAGAAGGCCAATGGCAGATCGAATAAGACAAAGTTACAAGAGGGACAACCATCCAAGAAACTTTGAGGAGTTTCTTCACATCTTAATTAACCTAACTATTTAGAACCAAAAAGCAACAAATTAATCCATAAAAGAAGAGAAAAATGTCTCCAGTGCTCATGGAAGGTTAAAACATAGCAAGTCAAAGTAGCATAAAACCAAAATAAATTACAAACCCACCAAGAATAACTAGAAAAAACTTGACAAATTAATTAAACAAAGATGGCAGTCCTTGAAAAATCACATTTAGCACAAATCTTGAAATTCTTCATCCTCTCAACTAGCTCTTAGTTCATCAAATTATTTAAAAAAAGAAGCTCCAAACAATGAGATTATGAGGCAAAATATCCTTTGATCGCACTCACACCGCACACATGTGAACACATTGGAGGGACAGGGCCTTCTTGTGCCTTTTTTTTTTGGTTTGCTGAGTATTGCGGCTGGATTAAAAGGGACACACAACTAAAGTGAGTCCAAGGTTGAAGAGTTTGGTGGAGGCATATTAGATCACTTTGCTTCTTTTTTTCTTTCCCTTTTTATTGTTGTAAAGGGGTCGCCACTACCGTTTGGAATACCTTAGGCCTCTCACTTATGGTTTATGTTGGTTCATTGGATGACGAATTTTGTGGGTCTACTAGAAAGAGACAGAAGAATGGGGAAGGAGATAAAGGGAAGAGAGAGGATGAGGAATGTGGTAATATGAATTGGGACAAGCAGAATGGGCCATCGGTAGAGGGATTAAAGTGGGCAAAGAAAGCAAGAAAGGATTCCAACAAGAGGGTCAGATTAGAGGTATATTGGGCCTATTTAATTGAGTAACCAGAAAAGGCCTATACTCTCTTTTATTCATGATTTTCTGGCTCATGGAAATCAATATTATGGCATGGGACTTGATTGTGAGAAAGTTGGATGTGGCAACCTTGTGAGGAACTATGTAGGCATGTGTTTGGTCCTACATTAGTTGTGTACTGGGGAGATCTTGGATACTTAAATAGGGCCAAGGACTCCAAATTATAATTTGTAGCTAGTCTTTTTGGGTGAAGTATCAAAGTGGGCCTAATCCACGAATGTGTGACTATGGGATATTCAAGCATAGGCATTAGGGCTGACCAAAAGTTGGTTGCGCGGTGTTTGTGATTGGACCCTTCTCCTAGCGAGGATGCTAAGGCTTAGACAATGAAAATATTTGAGGACCTGCACGAGCGTGTATTTAGACCCACACTAGTTGTGCACTAGGGAAGTCTTAGGTATTTAAGTAGACTAAAGACCCCAAGTAGTAACTTCTTGGCTAGCTTTTTTGGTAAGATCTTAGGTTGCTACAAATGGTATTAAAGTGGGCTCAATCCACAGCCTATTTGTCATTAAGGGATAATATAACCCAGGCCTTTTTGGAACTGACCAGGAGGTTATGGTGTTTGTGATTGATTAGACCCTTGCTGTGATGAGGGTTCTAGGACTTGATCGAGGGGAGTGTGTGCGGACCCCTGCATGCTGTGTTTAGTTCCAAATTGTTTGTGCATTAGGGAGACCATGGGTACTCAAATAGGGCCAAGGACCCCAAATTATAACTTCTTGCTAGCCTTTGTGGGTGGCGTCCTAGGTTGTTACAATTTCCTCTTCAATCCAATAAAAGTAAGTATGGTGCTTGTATGCTAAACTTTCTGCAAGGTTCTTATAAGGACACGCCCTTCTTATGTATGTAGATACATAATTCTGAGGTTTTAAATGCCATGTTCCAGTGCCATCCATGCTTGGCACTGACATCATACTTGATGCATCATGCTCGTGCTTGGCATGCACTAGTATACGTGGACATAGAGCTTTTCTCTAGCATGGTGCATGCCAGGTGGCATGGATCGAGATGGTTGTCACTTTATTCCTTGTATTTTCTTGTGAACATGCTTCAGTGAAAAGAATATGTATTAGGCATCTACCATATCTTGTTTCCTTTGATTCCAAGTATATAGGAAAGGCTTGTCATTATCGGTTATTTTATCTTGATTTACAGATTGGAATTTAACTTATGAAGACATAGAATATCTTCTTTTTTCAATTCCACATGTTAATGTCATGCTTAATCTTTCTCACGAAAAAGAGATTATGAGAGACCCATCTTTTTTCTCAAAAGGGGAAAACATTGGAATCATCATGTGAGTGATGTAGTGGCGATCTCTTATTGACTTAACCTTAAATTTCATGATTTTATTTTGTGATCACAGTCAGGCTTCAATATCCTATCTGAAAGCAGTTATGGCTCTATTGTCGTGGTAACTAAAGCCTTAGAGTACCGGGTTGTATTGGAAATGCCAAGATGTATTTTTGCTCACCATTTTGCTCCTTAGTTTTTCCATGTATATGGAAGTAAGCATATCATGTTTAACTCATTAAATCCACAAAAATTAAGAAGACTATTCTTCTATGCAGGGTGGGAACCATGATGACATATTGACTGTGACTGTAAATGATATGGGGAATTATGGGTGTTATCCAGATTGTACAGAGATGATGTCGTCGCCACTTTACAGCGAGGTTACAGTAAATCTTATTAGAAGAAGGCCAGTTAATTCAATGACAGCTCTTTGTAAGTCTTATTAATATTTGTGCTTATTGATTATTTAATTTCACATAATCTTTCTGCCAAAAACCTAGTTACCACGATGACTCCAGCTCTGAAACTCCACCAACCATCCCCTTCCTCATCCTCTCCTCCCTCCACATCCTTTTTTATTGCTTTTCTATGTACTAATCTTTCTTTTGATATGTCGCAGTGCTTAGATCAGCAATAATTATTGAGATTATTATGATGCTTCTCCTTGGTGGGGTGCTTCTGCTTTTTATCTGTAAATGTATGAAAGCTCTTTACAGGAAAAGAAGTGATTGTGTTGATGATGTAAGAACTACCAAAGAGGACAATATTGACCACCAAACTGTGAGTGTTCCTTGGTTTCCCATATCTACTTCGACTGAAGTCAACTGCCCTCATGGTGTGGACTTGTGTAATGACATGGATTTGTTATAATTCATTACAAAGTAAAGAATTTATCTGAGCTGTTATGTAAAAATTTACCTCCTACAATTTCTTTCTTTAAATTCTAGAGTACACTTTACTTGCCATAATTTTTTCCACATGTTTATCTCTTATTTTGATTTGTAGAACTAGTATTCTCTATGTTTAAATTTTATACCAGATTAGGAAATTTGGAAAGAGTGTAGCTCTTAGCTTCTATACCAGATTGTGATTAGTTTGTGAACATCATGCAGATGAATGTTGCATCATCCCAGAACGCAACGTGTTTTGAAGGACGTTCCAGCCCCTTCTCTCTCAAAAGCCAGCATTTGACTTTTCGTCAACGGTATTTGTTTCTTAGCATCAGCATTTTTATCTTGTTTAAGTTGAACCAAGTGAGCTTGAAATGTTGATCTAATGCCAATCTGTCATTGGGATCTGAAGTACCGGTGCCATGCCAATTTAGCTTATTAGGTCACATGGTCATCGAGATACAGCCTATGCACTGTAGCCCATAGCGTTTTGTGACTTACTGGCAAATCTACTTTTGATTCTCTATTAACCAATAATATGAGGCAATTAATATGGTTAAGTCAAAGTGTTATGAAGTCCAGGCAAAACATGGTACCCGTATAAAATTCTTTCCCTCCTTAGCAAGATGCGAATTTCTTGTTTTTTCTTTGGCGCATTATCATATGCTGCACGATCTCAGCATTCCTTTTCAAGACTCAGCATTTTTTATGTTGGCTGGAACTTCTTGCATGGAAAACTAACTGACATCAAGCACCAGAAATGGGCAAGGTAGTTCGAACATAATCCTCTTTAGATCGGCCGCTTCCTAAGGGGGCCTTGAATTGAACGCCTTGCCGCTTAAATGGTCCTTCGCTTTTTGGCATTCAGGAAGTTTTGGGCGATGCATCGTGACGTGTCAATTCAATTGAATGGACGGACTGACTAGCAAGTGCAGTTTTCATGGGAGATGCCTCCACGTAGCAGTGGATCTATTGTAGAGTTGGGCACTGGGCCGGGCCGCCCACGGCCCAGCACGAAGCGGGCCGTGCCTGGCACGGCCCGCCCGCTACAGTGCCGGGCCGTGCCTGGCACGGCCCATTTGAGAGGGCCATGCTGGGTCACAGGGTACTGGCCCGCGGGCCTGGGCCGGCACGGCCCGGTCTAGGCCCGCGGGCCAGCCCGGCACGGCCCATAAGGGCCTGGGCCGGGCTGGCCCGCGGGCCTGGCACGGTCCGGGCCTGGGCCCGGCCCGGCCCGATAAAAATTAATGCTTCATAAATTTTTTTAATAAATTAATAAATATTGAAAACTAAGGATTTATGAATATAAAGCCACCATTGGTGGGGGGTTTGGCATAGACCCCTACCAGTTTATTAATTTAAATCAAAATGGTACATGAAGGGAGGTTTGGACTTTGGTCTGACCTCCAGAATACAATAAGAAAGGGCCGAGGTTTGGACCTTGGTCTGACCTCCAGAATACAATAAAAATGTACAATTATAAAAAATTAAGAAATCTTACTAATCATCAGTGATTCAGTGAATCAGTATTCACTCTTCAGTCTTCAATCTTCAATCTTCAGTCTTCAGTAGTGTTTGTATCATCATCATCAGAGGATGTTGTATTATGTCCACCTTTATCTTGAAGTCTTGCCTCAGCATCCAACCAATTTTTGAAGTAGAGAAGCATCTCCACCGTTTCGCCCGTCATCCTACTTCTCTTTTCGTCAAGAACACGCCGACCTGCACTAAAAGCGGATTCCGATGCTACCGTGGACATCGGCACAGCTAAAATATCGCGTGCAATTGCAGACATAACAGGATATTGATTTCTAACACTCTTCCACCAAGATAATACATCTAGATTCTCTATTTGATTTTCATCATATGCAGAATGAAGATTATTTCGTAAATAAAATTCTAGTTCACTACTTAAAGATGAAGAAGATGAAGAGGAACTTGAAGCATGTGTGTGTCTTCTCTGTGCAATGAATGAAAAAATAGATGACGAACGAGAACTACTAGAAGAAGAAATAGAGGTTTGTATTTGTGTTCTAGATCCACGAATTTTTTCATTATATATAGCATAAATATCATAAAGAAGTTGTTTTACCTCATCTTTAGCAGATTCAGAATCTTGATTCATATTTTCAGAGTATGCATCAAGTAAAATTAGCACGCCATTTAATTTAACTCTAGGATCAAATACAGCAGCTAAGTTATGCATAGGACATATCTTGTCCCAATACTCATTCCATTTAGATTCCATTAGGTCAATAATAGGCATTAAAACATCATCATATCTATGTTCTGCAAATTTTTGACTAATTATATATGCTTGTTGTAAAAATGAACATGAAGTTGGATAATAAATACCAGAAAGAACATTGGTAGCATTATAAAAACTAAGCAAAAAATCTTCCAATCAGTTTCAGACAATGTAAAGCCTAATCCACGATCATTAATATATGCACTTAATAAGTTTTTATATGGGTATGCATCATGTATCATGCTATATGTGGAGTTCCAACGAGTAATTACATCAAGTTTAAATTTTTTAAAACGTTTACCATGATTTATGCATAATTCCTTAAATTCTTGAAGTCTTGATCTTGAAGCATGAATAAAAGAAACTGCATTTCTAATTTTTGAAATCACATCTTGAATCATGCCCATGCCAGCTTGAACAGAAAGATTTAAGATATGACATGCACATCTAATATGCAATAAATTTCCATCTAACATGGGATGCAATGAGTCTTTTAATAATGCAACAGCAGAATTATTATTAGATGCATTATCAAAAGTAATAGACATAATTTTATCATTAATATTATATGAACATGCAGTTTGATAAATGATATTTGAAATTTGTTGCCCAGAATGTGGAAAATCAAAAGCACGAAAAGCAAGAATACGTTTATTTAATTGCCAATCATTATCAATATAATGAGCAGTGATGGCAATAAAACAATTACTACCTACAGATGCTGACCAAATATCAGAAGTTAATGAAATTTTTACATTTAAAGTAGAAAGTGTTTCAATTAAATTTTGTTTCATTGCTAAAAAGTTAGTCATAGCTACTCTTCTAAATGTACGCCTACTAGTTCTTTTGTAAGCAGGTTGTAGGTTTAATTGAACATATTCTTCAAAATTAAAAGATTCACATAAACTAAAAGGTAATTCATCCTTAACTATCCATTTTACAAGTGCTTTTCTTTGATTTTCATGATTATATGCAAAATTACCTACAAGTAATCCCCCTTGTATATTAAGGGTACTTTGAGTTTGAGCATGAGAATCATGCATCCTATGACTCTCTTGATGTCTTTTTAAATGCCCTGTTCCCCCACTACTACTACAACTATAAAGTTTGGCACATTTTTTACATCTAGCTTTTCAGACTCCATCAACCATAACTCTATCAAATTCATTCCATACAGCACTAGTCCTCTTACGAGAAGAGGTTTGATCTTTACTCGGTTCACCAGTTCTAGAGGAACTAGGAACATGGGGTTGGGGATTAGTTTCTTCTCCCTCAGAAACAGGAGGAATGCCAAACTGACTTTCCTCAAAAGATGACATATCTATGATTAATTCAAAAAATAAAAACTAACCGCAAGGAGGAATTGAGTAGAGGGTCGGAGGGCAGAGGCAGAGCCAAGATTCCGAGCTTCCTCTTGTGCTCTCAACAGAAGCGACCTTCTCTTCTCAACAGGAACCTCCTCTTGTGTAGCACTTGAACAAACTAAAAATTAAATTGCTAGAAGAGCACTTTAGAAGAGAGAAATAATAGCAGTAGAGAAGGAGAGAATAGTTGGTTTGGTGTGGTGAGAATGAGGGAGGAATGGGCTATTTATAGAAGCCCAAAATTTTTTTTTCCAAAATACCCCTCAATTCAGCCGTTATTGGACTGTTGGGAGGGGTAAAAGGGTCTTTTTCCCGAAAATAGCCGTTGGAAACGGCTATTTTCCTCCCCCCTCTCCAGACGGGCCGTGCCAGGCACGGCCCGTCTGGAGCCGTTGCGGGCCGTGCCTGGCACAGCCCGTTTGCGCCCGTTACGGGCCGTGCCTGGCACGGCCCGTGGCGTGCCGTGCCCGGCCCGGCCCGCCAATAGACGGGCCTGGGGCCGGGCCGGGCTGGCGTTCCGTGCTGGACGGGCCGTGCCCGGCACGGCCCGTTTAGTCCTTGGGCCCGGGGGGCCTGGGCCGGGCCGGCCCGGCACGGCCCGTTGCCCAACACTAGATCTATTGGTTGATCCGCAAGGGTGTTCACAAATCTGCCTTGATCTATTCTGCATATACTGATTTCATGAGTTTATTTTTTGTGGACTTTCAGGTCTCACCGAGGATACGAAAGTGAGGAGTCTGGGAAGGATGAACTGTCGTCCTCGCAATCCATCGATGGTGGACGTCAGCCTATCCCTCTTCATATTGAGAGGCAGAAACTGGGATAGAGTGACTGAGATCATGTGGAGAGGCATCTGATGCTATGTGTACGTAAGCTATCTATAAAGATCGTAACATAATAATATTAAAATCCAATTTCTTTGAAATTTGTTGCTGCCGTCAAATGTCTCTGAAGGCTGTCGATTGATCTCCTTTCTGTTGATCCAATAACTGAATGTGTAAGTGCCTATTCTGCCCATTGTCGGCCTACCATTGTATTTCAGAACTTGGTGGATACACCGTCTTGCTCGGATTTACTGCAAGATTACGCAAACACACACACACACACACACACACATATATATATACACACAGCTGAGAGAATGGATGAAGGGCTTTATGGGCAGAATCAGGATGTCTAAATTTGAGCCCTGGGCTTTTGGCTTATCAGATGGGCTCTGAAGGTAAAATTTAACTAGTTATTTCCGTCTTTTAAACCGTGTCATCCATTCAAAACTTTTAAACCTGTATTTCCAACGGTGTGATCTGGAAAGACTGAAATTGATAAGTTTTTTTTTCATTTTTTTATATATAAAAGGAGGGAAAATGCCCAACATATCATGCAAGGGAATATTCATCTTTTCGTCCAAAAATGAAAAGGAAAGTTTTCATTACAAAATTCGTCCAAAAGAAAGAGAAGTGAAAATTCTATTTTCAGAACTCAAAACTCGGGTCGGGGGAGCCGAGCATCCTAACCATGCCGTTGAATGCTGGTTTTCGAGCAGAGCTCAACCACGTCATTTCAAACGTAAGGAAGAGAATGGGAAATCCGAAATCCGAGGATATTCAACTCAGCCGCCGTCAGCCCCTGCGGAAGAGAATGGGATATCCGAAATCTGAGGATATTCGTCAGCCTCTCCGGTGGTGGATCGTGATGGATGGTAATAGTATTCCAAATGCTGGAGATCTGCACAGTTCATTTTCATTCTGAACTTCTGATGCAGCTGAGAAAGAAGTTTAATTCTGTCCTGGTATGGATATCCGACCACCTCATCCTAATTCCAGTTTTTTAGTTTCCGCCATAATCACTCAGGCCGAAATGCTTGGGATTGCACCATCCAAGACTCAAACCTGGAACTTTTGCCTGGGGGAACGGGGGTGACCACCATGGTTTCAGCAACATATTTGACTGAAAAACAGTTAAAAAGGCAGAGGATCGGAAGCTAAAGAACAATATAACACACACACACCAAAAGAAAAAAGTTTCTGCTTCATGGTACATTTATCTGTGGTGACATACAAAAGAACAAGATTCCAGCCATTAGATGGGGACAAACATTTAGCCAATTGACAAAGTAACTGCAATACTCTTGCCATTTGTGAGGCATTAGGAGGATGAAGGAATAGTCTCAGCTGATTTGGGATCCTCTGCAGGTCTACCAGGAGCAGGAGCTGTTGGTGACGGAGGAACATAGATTTTAGCTCTTCGAAGTATCTCTGCAACAACCCAGTGCTTTCGTTTGCTCAGTGGCCTCGATGGATCCAGCCTAACCTGAAAAGAACAACAAAAGAAAACTAAAAGTTTCAAAAAAAGAAAAAGACAAGCAAAAAAATTGTTTTTTTTGTTTCCTAGGACCATTATACAAATAGATAAGTGCTACTTTCTAGCTTCACAGTTTCTCGCTTCGGTGACTCCATATCATTTTGCATATCCAAAAAGAAATTCTGCAAGGCTATGACAGCATATAGTCAAATGTAAACAAACAATGACCAAATTAAGATAAAAAGAAGAGTCCAATAAATCATATAGTAATCCCAACATCCAGGCTCATCTCGTTAGCAAAAGTTCCAGTCTTCCAGAAAAATCGCGAAGTATACTCACTCAAGGCTTGGTGATGGACCTGCAGAAAAGCCAAAGGTCAACATCGGAGGATAGATACTACGTTCTTCCCCCTTCCTCTTTTTAAGTTAAAACACTTTTCTCATTTTTCTATTGTTACATGGAAAGCAAACTCAATGATTGATAATATGGACCAAGAATGAGTATCATTATCATAATCATCAATCTTAATCTAGAAAACGGGGATGAAATCAATTAAATAAATGGCTGGTTGAGTGGATCTAGCCCTACTGATATTCACAAATAGTTTGACATGCAATAGAACTGACCAGGGACACTAAAGCCAGCTTTTGCCTAAATCAATATTCCTAATCTTCCAAAGGGGCAAGAACATGTTGACACTATGCAGGTCTTACTAGGATGTTAATGAATAAAGGAGAGCATCTCCTACCAACCAGGGAATTGCAAGTCCTTTTAATAGTAAAGCAATGCCTTCATGTCCATTTGAATTTGGTGAACTGCAGTTTGGTGAATTATATTTCTACAACAAATGTGTTGTTCAGTGCAAGTCACTGAGGCTGAAATTTAGTTTTGCTTCAAAATTGTGATAGTAGAGTCATGTCCATTTGCGCCAGGTCTAGTTGGACAAGGTCACTTGAATTGATGCCATCTAATTTGGAAGGATTCTCCTTGGTTGGGCCCAAATAGGTTGGGATGGGTCAAGTCAAGTTGGGCTTGGTTCGGACGAGTCCAGTTAGATTAGGTTAAACCAAGTTAGGTTGGATCTAGCAAAGTTAGCTTGGAGCATGGTCTGCTGTACCACCCTATATCAAAGTGTACCAACTTACACCTTGGCAAAACGAGATAAAAATTGCGAAAAATGGTTAGAGGGCTATTTTGGTACAGGATGCATACTATATCGTACTGGCCGTACCATATCGAACCGGTAAGGTACCAGTACGATATCTGATACCGAGATTATAGATCTTGATCTGGAGAATTGAGGCCTACTCCTACTCCATATGTTTAACTAGGGCAACCCCTAGGCCAAAGTCAAAATGCAAAGTGGAGGAGTTGAGGAACTCTAGTCTGCCGTATTGGACTAGTTAAATGCCTAGGTTGCTCGTTCCTTATGTGAACTCTAGTTTGAGGAACCACTTACACTAAACAAACGGTGCAGTATTATAAGCAGTGATCAGCTAAGTGGCTAAGATGTTGAGCAAGGAAATTGATAGAGAATGTGCTACCTGCCAGGGACAAGAAAACTGCTGACCAGATGTCTTAGCAAGCTAATAAAGTATATGACAGGAAATGAAGTAAAGTCAAATGAAGCCTTGGAAGCTGAGGTTATTTAGTAATGAGTCCTTTGTAAGACCAACAGCAGATTCAAAATTCTGAATGTGTAACCCAGTTAAAAACTTCTACCAAATTTTTTAGCAGTTGTGCGATAGTGTTGGATCATTTTTGTGCTAGATACATCGCTCTTTGCTATTGTAAATAATCACATTCATAAGTCGTAATTGTGAAAACTATAAACCTGGATGAACTTTTAATGTAGAAAAGTGCATACAACTTCTTGTTGCAGTTGATAGAAACTAGTACAGAAAAACCGAAATTAAGTTTTAACAATTTAGGTTCACAAACCTACTGCTAGCACTGAACCAAAATGCTTCAGCAAAGCGAGGCATAAGCAGATTTCCTGATTGTTTTTGTTTAATAATCCACTGGTAGTTTGGATTAGTTTCAGCCATACTGTTCAAATTCCAGTATTGCACAGTTTCAATTTCAAGAGAATATTGATCAGTTCTAAAACCAAGGACTCATCATATCCTAAACAAACTGAAACGCAGAATTACATTCTTGATCTATGCTTCAGATACATTCAAAAACAGAACAGTTTATCAATATGTTTAATTAGGATACAATTTAAAACACGGAAGAAATGGAAAAATTCAGAAAGTTGGAGTGAATAAGTTAATGGCAATGGCTAGATGAATTCTCCATGCTAATTGGATTAACAAGGAAAATTCTAAGAAAAAGTAGAGCAGCAACTGGGCTTCAATAGAATATATTTCAATTAAACATGAAAATGTAAGCAATAGCTCACTTTCATCATCAATTATGTGAGAAGTAACAAATATAGCATAACGGGACAACCAAGTTCTACACTGAGATCAAGATAACCATGCATCTACACAAGTATAACAAGCTTAAAGAGCTTACTTTAAGCCATAAAGTACCTTCTTCAACTTGTAAGCATATCCCCATGTTCTTTTATCCAGATATGCTGTAGATTGATCTATGTAGGCTTCTTATTATTGTTTTCAAAGATGCAATAAGAGAAGTGAACTTCAAATCCATCTGATAAGTCACTGATGTGTGGAGTTTTGCTATTCCAAATCGAAGAACTAGTGATAATCTATTTTGCACTTTTATATGTACCTTGTAAGCTTAACTGCAAGTATTGCTACATCTACATATACAGAAGAACCAAATAATGACGATATCCAACCAAAAAAAGCCTCCTCCCTCTTCTAGCATCCTCCACAACATTCTTCTTACATCATCCGTTCAACAACTTAGTCTACTAAGCAACAAGTCCATTCAAAAGATTCCAGGTGAACATTTTTGTTATGAGTATGCATCTTATCACTCTAACAATCTTCTTCGTCTTCCCCAACAAACCCATAAAACTCCTCTATCAAGTATTCAGATCATTAGATCTCAAAACTTTAACAAAAATTGAGACCTTTTGATGTGAAATTAAGGTTCACGATGGAAAACTTTGAATTGATCATATAATTTCATAGCCCTAAGATCAGATTAAATTAAACAAGAAAGGCCACGCATTTATCAACCCTACATAATAGGTTGGTTGAAACTCTTCTTACTCATGATTACAGGACAGGACCAATCAACATTTACAAGAAATTTTTGACTCGAAAAACTAGATCCCAATCCAAGTTAAATTTACTTACACCAAAATTATATTTTGCACGGCCTCAAGGAATGCTAGATTCCAATAATTATTTAACACAATGATTGAATTAGTGATAAACAGAAGAAAAAGAATGTTCAAGAATATGTTCTTCTCTGGCAAGCAAGCTTGCATGATCTTGAAGAAGCAAAACATTATGAGATCAGCAACCTAAGTAGAAAATTCATGGCATCACCTTGCATCACTCATTCCTTGTGGTTAATAAGACTACTTAACAAGTTTGTTCTTCGAATGGTTGCATAATACTTTGTTTTAGTAAACAACTCCGTGATATGTAGCAAAGAATTCAAAGTTTCACAGAAAATGTGATTATAGAAATTTGACAGCTCACTTTATTCAGGAGCTTGTCAAGAACTGTACCTTAGAGATGAAAATCAAATTGCAATGATGGGCCAAAAGGCAATAGAATCGATGAACATCAGAACAAGAGGAAGTAAGGAATCAACATGCTCAACTTGGAGCTGCCACACAGGAAAAAAAAAAACAGAAGAGGAATAAAAAGCAACAAAGCAAGTGAAGAGACAGGTGAGTTCCATAATGAAAATTATTAGAAGAAATTAATAGTTGACATGAAAATTATTGCACAAAATGTTCGACAATAACCAACTGTAAGTCTTGCTTAAAGGAGAAACTTCCCAGTTGAAGAATTAATACATATTATTAGAAGAATTTCATTATTAATATAGATGGGATAAAATGAGAGGCTGAGTAATAAGATAAAGCAGAGTTTACTTTTAAATTTTAAGTTGTAAGTTGAGAAGAAGTTATTGAATTTCAGTTAACGTCGTGGCCTATTTTCTATGTAAGTTATTGTGGTATGTTGAGCCATAGTTGACAAGAAAACCCACTGAACTAAATCTGTCTTCAAAGTCTCTTCACGATTCACGTCCTCTCTCATCAAATCATCACATCCCTCTTTTACATCCTACCTCTCCTCCCATCTTCACCACTACAATAGACCTCAGGTTCTATCAACCGGACAAGCATATTATCATTATGAATAACCACTATATTTACATCGGTGCTTTATAAGACATTTGGTGTAAATAGATATTCCTTAGATTGATAAAATGCCCATCTATTCCAGATAATTGACCCATGAATTTGGATTCTAACTTCACCTCCAAGCAGGCTTACAATCTTCAAACATTCAAAGGTAATATGTGAAGTGCAAAACTGTATACCAATAAATTCTTAAAACCATCAATTTATGGGATTACAAAATATCATTAGCATATCATCCCATTAACCATATAAAGATGGTCCTTTTGCTATTCCATTCATGAGATATGATGCAGACCCACACCTGTAAGTTTGTTATCGTATGAATATGCATTGGCCCATTCGCTATACAACGATGGTCATTTTTTCAAATTCACCCATCCAAAATGGGTCCCAGAGATCTCAAACTAACGAAAAAGCCTATGAGCTAAGCTGTGTGAAAGAACTCAAATACAATTTCATTTCGAGAGACAAACAAAGATGCGAATCTGAATTAGAGAAACAGACCCCAAATTCAGTATTATAAAAAAAAACCGACTTGTTCACAGACATAGAACAACAAGCAAAAGACAGAAACAAATCAGCTAAGGAATTGAGTACAAAAGAAAATTTTGTTAAAAGGGATCGATCCGCGAGGCGGATGAGAGAGAGAAAGAGCGCAACAGGGATTATTACTCGGTCGCCGATGTTGCAGTTGTTGTTCTCATCGTGGGCCATGAACTTGCTGGTGCGCTTCACGTAGCGGTTGTAGAGCTTGTGGTGGAACAGCCGATCCACCGCCACCACCACTGATTTCTGCATCTTATTCGACACCACAATCCCCACTACCGACTTCATCTCGCTCTCTCCTTCGATTGATCACGGACCAAGCCCTCAAAAAAGATTGGAGGATAAACCACTTCCCTCTCCCCCTCTCGTTCCTCTTCGATCCGAGAAGCTTTCGAATGGCAACGTCGGATTAGGGTTTAAAGGGTTTTGGTTCGAGTTTACGGTCCTACTTGGTTTAAAGGGTTTTATTTATTTATAGTTGGTATGATTTTTATTCATATTTTTTTTGACTTTATGTTACCTCATGTTTGCTATAATACATTCTTGGCATGCTTGTAACCTGTTTTTTAAATTTTTTCCTTCTTTTGTTGGAAGCCAATATTTTTCATTCTTTATCTATTTATTTCCATGATAATATTAGGTGAACCTTTTATTTTTTTGAAACTAGGATTTTAATTCTATTTCTGTAATTATATATTGCTTGGATTATAGATGAAAGAAGTATTTTTTAGATTAAAAATAATAGATGGCATATTTGAAAGCATCCTACTTTTAATGCAGCAGAGACAAGGATTTAATATTGATTTGTAATCTCTTTCTTCAAATGTGTATTACACGTATAAAATATATAAATATATTGTTGCGATTTAGAACTTCATCTTAAGAAGCCTAGCTGAAAAGTATTATTTGAGTTTTTTGATTTTGTATAAATACTCAAGATCTATCAAATATATAGAGCTAATATTGGACTAAACATACATCTATTTGGGGTTATCGTCTGCTCTCTCCATTTAAGCCCTAACATCTTCATCAAGCTAAGAGTCTGAATCCATTCAAATTCAATCAGAAGTACCAGAAATCCAATTATATATATACTCTGATTTACTCGCGGTCAGCCCAAATAGGCCCAAGCTATGGTATTCTCTAATTTATATAGGCTATGAACCGAGTTCGCTCTGATATTATTTGTTATTATCCAAAACCTCACCTAAAAAGCTAGTTTGAAAGTATTATTTGTATTTTTTATTTCCATATAAGTATCCAAGATCAATCCAATACATAGCCGATGTAGGGCTAAACACATGCTCGCGTGGATCCATATCCAAAGTTCACTCGGGCTCCTTCTATCCTGAAGAGGATGGAGACAAAGATGAAGCGCTCTTTTTTTCCATGAGTTCATGATACGTATCGTATACATATGAACCTCAATGGTGATCCTTTCCCTTCCCTCATTTTGATGGAGTTCTCTTTCCATTGTTTAATTTTTGGATAGATTCTACCTTGCCTCTATGAATATTTTTTTTAGGAAAGCTACATATGGATTTGCATATCCCAACCACGGTAGGAGATCTTTACCTTGGATAAGCGGAAGTGCCTAATTGGGTTTAGCAATTGGAATTTCTTGGATAAATAGTAGCATCTCGAACTCTAGTTCACCGGTGACAATTTATCAACGGGCAATCTAACATAACCCGCTCTCTACGAACATGTGTACGAACATTATGTGACTAACATCAAAATATGGAAGGTGGAAATTCCTTCGAGGCCACTTCCTATGCTAAGCTCAATAATATGACAATTCTACACTATAATCTCTTTACTATATCAAGCGCTCTATATAGCGGCATATCTTAGAGTTTAGGATTCGGCTCAAAAAACAGAACGGGTCCAAATTTAGGACCTGACCTGGCTTCGTGGGTCCTAAAATTCCAATCAGGTTGGGTCTTATGTAGGTCGGATCGGGTCATAGGTTGATCCAACCTATTTGCAGCCCTACCTATAGCGGCATATCTTAGAGTTTATTTTTGGCAATGTTAGAGACCCGCCTTTTGGAAGCCCTAAGATGCAACTAAACCTGTAGACCTTATAAGTATGATCAAAGTTCATCTTGTTGTAGCAAAGTGGTTCCCTTTTCCAATCCAAGAAGCATGAGTATGCCATGCGCACCCTACAAATATTTATTCAAGAGTCACATGCTGACAGTCATTCTTTATAAATACAAAACCATCATAGTTTGCAAAGCAAAAGTTGTGTCACGAGAAAGTTTCTTCATACTTGGACTCCTAATCAATGCCTTCTAAAGCAATTCCAAGCATCTACAGGGATTCTTCAAGATGGTTCTCTACACCCACAGCATATATTTTCTCTACAACTCAATTAAAATGAGAAGAACTTCCTCGGAATCAATTCTTTATGGATAATTTTATTTAGTTTCATGTGATGGCTGACTTTTATCCCTCAAATATAAATAAAGACATTATTTCACGTAATTTTAGCAACCAAAACCATTATAATTGAGATAGTGTGTTGTGGATTGTATTACATGTGCGATATATAGAAATAAGTATATACAACCAACTATTGACCGTATAAAACAGAGTAAAATCATGCAGCGGAGACAATAAATATGCGCAAAACTATACTAGATGCATGCAAAATGATTAGTAAGTGCATGCATATATCCATTTGATATGTGTTGCATGATAATGAATGTGTATGAGCAATCTTTAGCTCTGTACAAGAGAAAGCAAAAACAATAAGAGTATATAAAAGTTGATTAACAATATGTCACATGAGAATAAGTATATTCAAATATATGATGACATAGTTTAAGGGCCAAAAATGAGGGAACCCTAAGGCTTCTCTATAAAGGAAGAGCTCTCTCGCTCTCTCTCTAGAGCTCTCCGTCCCGAGCAAATCCTCCCCTTTCCCTCTCCTTCCTCTTTTTTCCATTGAGTATATAGCTGCCCATTTTTGTGCTCGCCAAAAATCGGGGCCGCCGGAGCCAAGGTAACGCCCTGTCTATCTTTCTCTTTTCTTCCTCTTCTTCTCACGACCGCCAGTCGAGGAATCGACCGAAAATTAGGCTCCCTGTATTTTTCCTATTTTTATTGGTCCTTCTCTCTTTTTTCGACCACTGCCGTTGTTGGCATTCGTCGTGAGGGCCTTAGCCCTTCCCTACATTGGCCCCTGGCCAATGCTGAAGTCCCAGCTGTTGGCGAGCGGATTGGGATCCAAGGATAATCAAGCCAAAAAATTTTTTGTTCGGCTCTATTTTGGGTTGAATTCACCCGAGCAGCTACCGCCATTAGCTGACCTCTGTTGGCCGTCACCACCGCCGGCTGCTACCTTGCCGGACTATCATGACCACAGCCACCAGCCGCCTCTTTCTTTCTTTATTTTGCCAAGAAAGAAGAGAGAAGAAAAGACGAAGAAGAAAGAAAGAAAGAAAGAAAAAGAGGAGAGAGAGAACCATCGCTCTCTTTCTCTCTCTTATTTTCTCTCTACTCTCCTCCCTCTACTTTCTCTCTAGAAGATCTAAGGAACTCAGTATCGGGTTCTATCGACCTAATCTACAAATCTGAGTTGACCCTATAAAAAGTTTTGATATGTCCTAGTGCCCGGGCTACCTACTATACCAATCACTCCAGCCCTGTTGAATATCCTTAAAATCTTAAGTGATGAACTATGTTGACTAACCTTGGCCTTGATCGAGTCCACGTCTTATGATTTATTAATCAAATCACTCAGGCCTGACCCATCCGAAATCGTCGAATGCTATCATCCGGTTAATTGTCCTTATTTCTTATTATTTTTCGATTGAATCGTCAAACATAAATTAATGGATACTAAATCGTCTAGCAAAGTCTGACAGTCCAAGACAAAAAAAGTAAGTAAATCTTATACTGCTTACTAGTTTTTGAAGTTGTAAGTAGATCTTTCACTTCTTATGATCATGTCTTCTGTGCATAAAATCTATTTACGGAAATATCATAGTTTTTCTTAAAATTATGGATCAGCATATATATTATGAAAATTGTGCTTTATTATGAAAAACAATTCTATGAATGTTTTAATGAAACTAGCTTTGAATCCGATCATGCCATTTAGTATTTTTTTATCTATTTATATATATCTTTTATGAAAAAGATATAAGCTTTCTAAAGGCTCTCAAATAGCTGTGTTTGATCTCCTTGAATTGGAAAAATTGATACCTGAAGCTAGCATCCATACGAATACTAGCCCCTAATGGATATAAAATTGGCATACGAACATAAATCTATGTCGATTACGAATACTGACCCTATCACGGGTATAAAGTAATCATAGTACGAATATCTGTGAGTAATATTAGAACTATGATATCACTAAATGGCAGAAGAATAATTTAAGTATTTATTAGCAAAAATGAACTTAGAACTATGTTTATGAAATATGAATCATTTATGCACGCATAATTTGCTTATGACTTATTTTATTAGAAAATGCTTATTTTAGAATATCTGTTATTTTTCTTAAATGATTCATTGGCATAGAAAAACTTATGTTTGATCGGATAAGGTAGTGAAAGATTTACTTACTGACCTATAAGATAGTGAAAGGCATACTTACTGAGCTGTGACGCTTATATACCTCTCTTTTTTCTCTCTCCGGATAAATAGGATCGATACAAATGAATAATGGTTCAAGCTTGGCATTAGCGCTAGCAAGCTTGGCGATGTATATAGCATAGCAGAATTTTAGTTCTTCAGTTGATTATGAATTTGTAATTAGTGATTTTCTGAATAATAAAGATTATGGGTTTGGTATTTAAGTTTGGATTTAGACGCTCCAAATTAATATTAATTTTTATTTAATAAATAATGAAATTAAAATTTTTTATTTATTTTATTATATTTGAGATGAAGTTGATAGCTAAATATAATATTTATTTTAGTATTATTTTGAGTTGTATCCACGGTAGCACAGCACGGCTATATTATGCTTTGAATCCGGGGGGTGACAAATATGGAAACTCCTTATGCGGGATCTCACCATACAACACCGCCTTCCCTTGCCGTCACGGAAAGGGTTGTTACCATCATACCTAAAAGTGCGATGCCATTCGTTGGATGGCTTCCAGCAGCTGGGCCGGGACGCGGCGTCACACGTGCCGTGCAACGGAATACCCGTCGCCAGCGGGCCCAGCAAGGCCAAACGGGTGCCGACTTGTCCCGTGTGGCGCGCTTTTTCCATGCAAACGTGAATAGCTCGACCCCTCCCCTCTCTCTCCAGTCTATTTATTTCCAGAGCGAGCCGGAGATCGGCGCCCCGAAACACGCTATCGCTCTCTCGCCTCCCCTTCCTCACGAGAAAGCCAGAGAGCCTCTTTCCACCCGTCTTCCACCCAATTCTCTCTCCCCTCCATCCGATTCCGAACCCCCCAGATCGCTCTCCGCTTCAGTTTGATCCCTCGGATCGAACGGCTTCTTGTGACCCCCAATCGCTTCTTTCTGCGAGAAAGATCGATCTTTGCTCGTTTCTTTTCTTTTAACCCCTTTCTTGGATTCATGGCTGTGGTGGGTCGATATCTGGGCTGGATTTAGGGTTTGGGGATTCTTGAGAGGAGCTGGGTGGTGGGTTCTTGGAGGGGTATGATGGAGCGGATGAAGTATCCGATCCGAACGGAGGATTACGAGCTGTATGAGTTGGTGGGGCAGGGAGTCAGTGCGTCCGTTTATCGAGCGCGTTGCATTCCCTTAGATGAGGTCGTGGCGATCAAGATTCTTGATTTTGAGAGGAACAACAGCGATCTGGTATCTTTGATCATTTAATTTTCATCTTGTTTCGTTTTCTTTCTTTTTTATGGTTGGGAAGAAGGGATTAATTGATCTGACTAGAAACTAAAACCTGCATGAAAGGAATTTTTATATAGAAGAATTTATTTATCATAGTAGAAAGAATCAATCCATCACAAAGTTTCTGGTTTTATTTGAATTTTTATATAGGTTATTGATGATTTGCTTGACTGATGAACGTGTTTCTAATGATTTATTGGAATCGTTTTGCTAATTGAAATCAAAGAAAGGATATCCTACTGGTCCTTATAGGTATATGTCTAATATTTGACCCTGAATTTTGTGTTTCTGAGGAAGTTATTTCCATAAAAATCGAGTTTTGGAAATCAGTACATTTCATTAAACTATTAAGTGTTAGACTGTTAGAAGAAAGATGATGAAATAACTGAAAGGGGGGTAAAATTGTTTAGTCGTGTTTCTATCTTGAACTAATCAAAGGGCACGTGTGAGATAAGCTTTATAAAGTTTTCTCGGGAAAAAAAAGATGCTATTTGATATTCTTTTCCAGATCTAGGGCATCAATCGGGCTGCATTAGATGGGAATTCGTGTGAGAAAACATTCTATCATTATTTTTTCTGTAAGTCTGCTACAGCCATTTTTACGCCTTTTTTCCTGCATTTGCTGCATGCCAATAAATGTGCCATCTTTAACTATAGTGACTATAATGCTGGTAAAAGCGGGTATCATCTTTTTCTTCTGTGTGATAAAAGCCAAGCGCCTACTCTTCTATTTATGGTTAGTGAATTTGTAACAAACCTTGGAAGTCCTATTACCTTGCTGATTTTAGTGACCTTTTTGTGCATGCAGCTGTATCAAGTTGCAAAATAGAAAGAAACGATGAAAGTGTTAGGACAAAAGGTGGAAATTATGGAACTAAAAATGCTTCATATATGTCATACTTGAGGGGCCATGGCCACTTGTCTGTGCATATTTTTTAACTTTTACTCTTTTATAGCAGATTCATTGTATTACCACAATTTTCGTTGGCTCGCTTCTCAAGTAAACGGTGCTTTATTATGATTAAACTCAATATTATACTTGTAGGCAACGGATTTGATCAAAAGCTACTAGCATCTGCTATGGCTTGTCAAATGTGTCTCTCCTCCATGTGATGTCTGTCACAAGTAGGCAGCTAAAGTAAATGAAATTCAACTTGCTTCCGTGAATTGCTGCTGTATGTGTCGCATGATAGTGACATCCTATTTCTTTAGATCTCTTTCCAGAACTGTTAATAAATTTTCATTTCAACTATGCCTCCTTAGCTTGCTTACCGGAATGGCTGAGATACTGTTCATTTGACATCAGATGGAAATAGTAATGATCTTATCTCAAATTTATGCGGAGCGCTATAATTGATTAGTGATTTTTCATAAATTATTTTGTTTGTTCTAGCTTATCAACTACCTTCCTTTCAATTATCAGAAAATTAATATCACTCTGTTTTACACAGAGTAGCATCTCCCGTGAAGCACAGACTATGATCTTGATTGACCATCCTAATGTTCTCAAGGCACATTGTTCATTTGTAAATGATCATGACTTATGGATTGTCATGCCTTATATGGCTGGAGGGTCTTGTCTTCATATAATGAAATCTGCCTATCCCGATGGCTTTGGGGAAGTCGTGATTGCAACTATATTACGTGAAGTGTTAAAAGGTTTAGATTATCTTCATCATCATGGTCATATACATCGAGATGTAAAGGTAACTTAATATTTGTATTCCAAATTTGTTGGTTTACTTGATGGGTATGATTAGCCATCTTCTTTCAGCATTGCCTATTTGTTTATTTTCATTACAAGGTTGCATGATCCATGCATTGCAAATTACATCTCTTGCACAATAACTAGGTAAATTGAGGCATTAGTAATTTATAATGGCGATTATGTTTTGAGGAATACATCTCTTAGATAATCTTGCGGTAAAGCAGGCTGACATGACATACTACTACTCTTTTGCTTCTTAGAATTCTTAATGAACTTCATCTTATTTACATATAAGCAACACTAAACTGATTATATTGGTTTTAAGCATCAAACTTAACAGGTTATATTATTTTTTAAAATAGCCTCATATAAAACATATAAATACTTTGTGGAGAGAAGGTTCACGTGGTTTGCTGATGGTGTTCCTCTTTTTCCTATAAATGTAAGCCCAACATTTATTTTAAATTTTGACAATGTAATCATCTTGCATGCCTGGTCATTGCTAGTTTTGATGTAACACTCAACTCATGCGCTATGTGATTATAATATCTGATAGGATAGTAGTATCTTGAAATCAATGAAAGCTAGTCTCCGCTGGTACATTTTTTAACATCTGCAAAAATCATTTCTTCTTGTTTGTCTTTATGTTAGTTGTAACTTGAGAAGAAGTTTTGGAAAGTTTTGGTAGTATGATGAGTTCGCCAATTGCTGTATGGATGCTTGGCTGTTGTATCCATATTGGTTGTATGGATGATTGGCTATTGTGTCCAAATCATATCTCATATATGGTTCAGCAAAAATAACAAGGATCACTGAAATCAGAGGAAGAGGAAGGAAGAAGATAAAGGCAATAGGTTGACATTGATCCTGCAATTCTTCGATAATACCACAAATAGTCAAATACAGCTTATTTTGGACAGAAAGAGGAACTTTTAATGCAGATATATCAACTTCTGCTTGAAGGATACAAAAGTCCAGTTAAGGCTGCATGAAGAGAAAGCCAGAGGAAGATAGGAGGATGACCATGTTATGAATCAGATTTGTTCATTAATAGAGGACTATCTTTTCAAAAAAGAAAAGAAAAAAGAAGCAGAGAACCATCCTTACATGTGTTCATTTAGCCACAATTCTCAAGCACATCAATTTTCCAAAATATCTAATTGATTCTGAATTCTTTATAAAAATTAATTTAATTTTTACTTTTTCATTTTGTCAAAATAAATGGGAAGAATGGTGCACGTTCTTCTTTCTTTTTTGATCCAAAAAGAATGTCACATGCAACACCCATGATGATAGAAGATAAATTATCTTAAAAACACCATATCGATAAAGCATTATCTTGGCTGCTAGTCATAATGTAGATAGTATGTAACGCACATTTTTAGTAAAATCTTGACTAGTAGATGTGTTAGTCAATGTATAATCTTAAGTAAGTTTGACTGATATTTAGAACACTTGGGAAGCCCAGGTTTGACAGTGAAGTTCAATTGTTACTGAAGATGTTGCTCTGTGGGTTTATCATTGATGTTGCAGTTAGTTTCTGGTGGTGCATTTCTCTAGAAAAATTTCTACATCATTAGTTGCACCTAGTAATATTTCAGTGTTCAGACCTTGTCTTAGTTTTCTGTTCCTATGAACTACTAATTCATCCAAGTATTGTGTTGCTTCATGTAGGCTGGTAATATCTTAGTTGATGCACGAGGTGGGATTAAGCTTGGGGATTTTGGGGTTTCTGCTTGCCTTTTTGATTCAGGTGACAGGCAACGCACGAGGAATACATTCGTGGGAACGCCTTGCTGGTGCATATTTAGAAACAACAAGCATCTTTGCATAAATTTATGTTTTGACATTAGTTCTTAACCTTAATATTCCTTTTGATAGGATGGCACCTGAAGTGATGGAGCACGTACATGGTTATGATTTCAAGTTGGCCTATCACCTTTTCTTTAGTCATCACTTAGTTATGTCTATGTCAAGTTTTTGTTTCATAATTATATCCTCATTGCAAATGCTTCTCATACATAATCAACAGGGCAGACATATGGTCTTTTGGAATTACTGCGTTGGAGCTTGCTCATGGTCATGCTCCTTTCTCAAAATACCCTCCAATGAAGGTAATTCATTCAATTAGATAAGAATTTAACATTTACAATTAAATTATTTGAAGAACCACTTTCATATCTGAAACTTATGTTGCACCACCATTTAGCTCTTCCGAGTATGGGTTATGAATGAACTATGTGTAGTTTGACACGATTAAGTGAAGTTCTCTTTGATGTGGGCTGCACTCTCATACCTGATATAAATAGCTTACAAGGGCTTTTGCAAGAAAGTTGCTGCATTGAAGTTTTTCGCTATATTGTTTTTAGAGGGAGTTTTAAAGTAAGTCCACATGGCAGGTCTTTCTAATGACTATGCAAAATGCCCCTCCAGGCCTTGACTATGAAAGAGACAGGAAGTTCTCAAGGGTATCCTCACATTACACGCAAAAAATATAGTTTTTCTGTTCGAAATTATTTTTTTCTCATAAATTCTGCTTTTGTTCTTAGTCTTTTAAGCAAATGATTGCTATGTGCTTGGTAAAAGATCCTTCGAGAAGGCCTTCTGCCAAAAAGCTGCTGAAGCAACCTTTCTTCAAACAAGCCCGTTCCCAAGATTACATTATGCGGAAGATATTGGAGGGGTTACCTACTCTTGGTGTTCGCCATCAAGCTTTGAAGGTAGCTAACTGTGTTTTTTGGGCCTGTGGTTGTAGCTTACTAATTATTATTTATGATAATAACATCACGGTTCTATTTGAGCACAGGACAAGGAAGAAGACTTGGTTGCACAAAAGAAAATGCCTGATGGAAAGAAGGAGGAGATATCTCAGGTTTGGGTTCTCATATCCTGGTACTAGTTTTTTCAATTTTTCTTTTCCTTTTGAGATGCTTAAAACTGTATAAATTGTACGTTGTAACAATCAGACACTACATATTACATGAAATTATTGAGTGTTATTAAGTCAATTATTTGTTCCCTTGCCTCCTGAGTCCTGACTCAAATATCCAACCCATTTTTCATTTTTCCTCCATCGGGTTAAAATATTAATTGAAGCTGAGTGCTGAAATTTATTAAGAATTTCAAGTCTAGAGAAAGTTAAGAGAGCCTTTTTTTGAGCAATTTAAAAGAGCCAGTTGATGACAAAAAATAGTTGAGTCTGTTACAAAAGGGAGAAGGAAGTTTGGTTTGCTTGCACCAGTGAGGGCCTTGGTCCATCAAAAAAAGAGAGCAAGGAAGTGATGATAGAAAAGTTAAAATCCGCTCTTGTAGTCATGGCAGCAGTTGCATTGTGCTCAGCAGTTTAACATTTAATCAGAAGGATAAAAATGAGGAATGGAATGTTTGGAGCAAGTGCTAAAGTTTACATGTAAGATTAAATGTATGCATGTAGAATAGACTCCTATACTAGTAAGCCGGCACACCTTCAAAGCTTAAGGTGGATTAAGCATTAGGGCATGGTACACCGTACCATACCGTACCAGGTAGTACGGAGCATACCGTACCATACCGATTCGGTACTGGACACAGTACAAGGGGGTGCGCCAACATTTGGTATGCCAAATCGGCCCCTGTATTGTACCATAGTCCGTAGTGACACAATGATAGCATGGCACCAGTATAAGGCCCGGTACCGAGATAGTGTACCTTGCACTAGGGTTTTGCCACAAGAAGATAGTTTAAACAAATATAGTGGCTAACAGGAGGGAGAGCATAGTAGAGGTAGGATGGCAATGAGTTATGACTGGGTAAGAAGCGGCCACGGTGCTTGAGACTGAAAATTGAGCTAAAATGATTCATAAGTATGCATGACTTTCAATGCGTACCAAAAACATTGATGTACACCATCACGAACAAGAAGCATTATTTGCAAAGGTACAACAGAATTAGTGAAGCAAGTTTAGGGTTGATGCAACTTGGTGGCAAGAGAAGGCACTTAGACCTTTATTTGTAAACATTGATTTTAGGTAAAGGTTACATGAGTCATGGCAAGAGGGATCTGACCCTGAAGGAAAGCCTCAAGCAGCAGTGCATATGGTTGAACAACAATAGGAATGGTAATCTTAGTTGCCAAGAACCTAAAGCTAACATGGAAAGTGATGTTTCCTACCTACACGGTGAAGTATGTGATGAAGTTAGCAGCAAAGTAGGCTTTCTAATGAAATGAACTGCAAGCATCATAGACTTGTTTCCCCAACCCAGCCACCTGCCGGCCCAAAAGAAAATACACATACTAAAGTGGCTTGAACGAACCATTTGGCATCAGTAGAATGTAATTAAAGTTGAGTGCCTATATTGCAGTGATTCATTTTTCCATATTTTATCTCCCACTATGTGATAGGCCCATTTGATGCTTACAAGAAGAACTGTTTTTTTTTTTTTCATTTTTTATGTAGAATGAATATAAAAAAGGAATCAGCAGTTGGAATTTTGACATTGAGGACTTGAAGGCTCAGGCTTCACTGGTACAGATTAATATTTTAATCCTCCTCTACCAATCCATTTGTTGGAATTTCTTGATGAACGCTTGCGTTTCTTTCAGATTCCAGATAACGAGGACACTGTTCTGGGAAAAGATCTGGATAGGTGTCAAGATTATTTATTTAAACTTGATACCTTGCAAGAGAAACTGCCAGAAGGGACCGATTTTTTTACAAGTTGCTCATTGAAGTATGAAGATGACATGGTAAGTTTGGTCTTTCACAGATTTCGGTTAATCATGGTCAGATCTGTGACAAGTTTCTAATAGCATATCAAATTGGCAGGAAAGTGATGGGATGGCACATGACAAATCAAGTCTCCTTTCATCATCTGATCAAACTGCATATCTTCGGAGGTAATCCTGAAGGACCTTCCTGAAATTAATATGTTTTGGTGGCCTTATTGTTCACATGTTTTCACCTTATTGATGACATGTTTTCAGAGGCTAAGTCTCCTTTCTTCTATGGTAGGGTAGTATCAGTTTACTCTATGGCTTTTCCAGAGTTAAAATATTATTGGGCCATTATAATTAAAAAAAAACACTAAGGCCAAATTTTGCTTACCATGTCAGAGATAAGTTCTTAATGACTTATAATATTGATCCACATCCCTTCTGATGATGGAAACTTGATTCTCCTTTATTTTCAGGGCCAGATCCAATGAATCTGAGAGTGAGTCTAAGGTTTCCGGAAAAAGTGACCAGAATGTTCTTCAGAATGGTTTGCAGTTCCATGGAAATGAGGTAGAACACTGCTCTAGTGGAAGTTATGAACCAGATAACGACGTAAAGCATGTGGACGATGTGCCTGTCCAGACTCATCATGAACGGAAGTCTTCTACGAGTTCATGCTCATCAGACATTCTTCCTTCAGCAAAAAGAGAGAGGTTCGATAAGCTCTACATGAAATATAATTAAAAATAGCAGCAAATGTGATAAAAAAATTGTTATTGCAATGCTGCTATTCTTGGTTGCGTGTGGATCGCTTGTGCAGTCATCAGTTGTCAGTGGTACCTTATTAATATTTCTCCTGTTTTCTTGATCCCTGATTGTTATTGCAATCATGCCTTCACTAAGAAAGGTTTTACCTTGCGCCACATTTTGATTGTTAAACATGTTTCTGTTCTTTATTCTTTGTCATTTGTTACGCAATGTTCCTTTTGTATTATTTGCTGGAGATTTACTTGAATGACAAGCTTTTCATGTTTCTTTACATACATGTATTTCTCCATCAAGATCACATATTAAAAAGTGTATCTTCAGCTTTATTCATACCTGCTTTATCCATTTTGTTATGGCTTAATTGGTCATCCCTGTAGAATTGTTTCAGCCCTTCCATGTAATGAATTGAAGTCCTGTGAGTTTTGATATCATTGCATCAATCATGTTTTGCATATGACGTTTTCATCTTTTGTGCAGCAATTGCAAAACAAAAAAGCAGCCATATAAGTTTTCCTAGGAGGCATAAAACTGATATTGAGATAGAATAAGAAGAAAAATCAAGGGAATAAGGAAGAGAAAGGAGAAATGGCATTCTCTTATCAGCATTCTTTCAAAGACAATAGGGTTTTCTATTGGGTGAAGCTCGTGTTTTCTTGTTAGGGATGTTTCTTCTAAGGAAACTGGTCACCTTTCATAGAATAGATGATTCTAAGGAGTCTTATCGTCCTTATGTATTACTTCTGGCTGTTGGTCACATATTCCATGATGGTTGTCCAGCTTTTATGTGTATCACATAAATATTCTACATTTACTGAGTTCTTTGTCATCATCTTTGTCTGCACTATCTAAATGTTGTTTGTTTTCTATTTTCAGTTTGAATCAACAAAGTCAACTCCTGAACTTGGGAAATTGCAATGGAGGGGTTTCTCGCACAGTTAATGACACATCTATTGAAGCAATGCCTAAAGCAACTAAGTCATCAGGCATGCATGTAAACCATTTCTCTTTGCATTTTACTGGCATGCTATACTTATTTCTAATTTATTGAAAAATTTTCATCAAAACTTTTCCCCTGAGTTTTGTTTTTATAACTGACATTTATGACTGCAGTATCAAGTGCTGATGATCTTGATGACAAATCAAAACCTCCACTTGTGCAGCAAAGGGGACGTTTTAAAGTGACATCTGAGAATGTTGACTTAGATAAGGTAAGCTATTAACTGTGGTCTCACCCTGGTTTCTTTTAGACTACAATTTTTATGTGATGGCTCCCCCCCCCAACCTGCTTTCAGGCTCTTCCACCTATTGGCCTTCAGAAGAGTCAGAGTTTGCAGGTATGTAGTTCTAAGGTGATTGGCTTTGGGCTGGATGGGACTACTAGCATTTAGTTATGTATAGTTTTTTTAGTGGTTATGTAAATCCCTTACCTTGCACAAACTGTTACTGGTTGTTTCAATCCTCTGATAGTCCCTGTTATCACATTTGACATTTGCCTTTACATATATGAAAAATGCAGAAAGCACAAGTTCCAAGTGGCCGAATAAAATACATTCAAACTTGTTTTTTGTTTATTTGTTCTGTTAAATGGGAGTCATGTATGAATCAGGTTATGTAAAACTTAAGACCTGGTCCTTTGTTTGACTGCCATTTGATGCTTAATTCTTGCACACTTAGTTTAGGTGTTTCTGTACACAGTTGCATCTGTTCTGCACCCACTTTCACTAAGGTGTGTGCAGGGCCAGGGGCTAAACATTAAGTGGCCATCAAATCAAGGAGCAAGAACAAAATTTCCAGTCAACAGGGACTAAACATCAAATGGCAGTCAAATAAGGAACCGGGTGTTGATTATCCCTTATGTTAACATAGATTGGCACATATCACATAACATCAAATTAGATTTCAAAGGAGCACGCACGATGTTTGAGTGTTTTCTTTTATTGAATGGCTTATCAAAGTCATGGATTTTGTAGGTTCTATCACAACTTTCTGTGACAAGTGCACCCTCATCAGTGGATGCTACTGCAAATCTTTCTGCCTATTCCATTTTTCCACAGCTGCATTCTATTTTGCAGGCAAATATTCTCGAAAGGGTATGAGGGATATACATTCTCCATTTCAGTCTAATTCGTTTAGTTTCTTATATGTTTTTCTCTTTCGTTTGCAGGATAATATCCTTAGTCTGATGAAGCAACTGAGTGCTGGTAACTCACCAATTTCGAATGCTTCATCTAATCATTCAATTGAGGAAGCTTCCCTACCATCGCCTAAGATTGTAACTGAGAAGTCCTTGGTAAGTGATTAAGATTCCCAATGGGAATCTCCGAAATATGACATGGTGGAAGATATAGCTGAATCTTAGACTACATACTCATGCAAATCACAGAATCCCTTAATGTGTTTGCCAAAATAGTTGTTAGTCATAGAATCAATCTTCCAAAATGCACAAGCAATATCATAGCAATGACATATTGGATCCTTATATCAACTTAGATAAGATAAAAACAATTGACAGCATAGTTTTACAACGGGAGTTCTGGGTGCTTTTTCAAATTGCAGCCCTTCTTATTTGATAAGGAATATTCTATTTTGCTTGAAACAATGAAGTAAAAAAAAAAAATCATAAAACAGTAGGACAAACTTTAGAGAAAGAAGAGATGAACCAAATGGAGGGACATAAGGATGATTCATATGGCCTTCAACATGCGACATTGAACTTATGTCCTAATTGCTTGTGCCATAAGAGAATCTTATGTGAAATAATGAAAGCATGCGAAAACAGAGTAGTCAGTCAAAATTGACAAACTTTATTCTAGTGAAGAAATTGGTTGGGCTAACCTTTCGGCCTTGACCTAACTATTTGTGGTTCACTTTATGAAAATCATTCACTAAAGTTTTCCAAGCTTTTCCATATCTCTTACAACCACCATCCATGCTACATCTTCTCCTCTTTTTCTTGCATCCTTCAACACCAGTTAAAGTATCTCTCCTTACTAGAATCTTCTTTGGTCTTCGTCTTACATGTCTCCATCATGTTGTCCTTATGCAACTCATACAGCTTTATTATACTAATTTCACATTTATCCTTATTTAATTTTACCACACATCTGTCTTAACATTATTGTTTATGCTACACTTGTTTTCTTGGACTATCTTTTTTGTCCAACGTTCCGAGCCATACAACATTGCATGCCTTATTGTTCGATAATTTTCCCTTTAAGTTGTCAAGGTATATATTGATTACATAATAATAGTCCAGAAGCATCTCTACATTAGCAACATGATTTGTGGCATCTCTTGTCCATCAGTCTTAATTGTGGCCTCATCTTAATTTCTATTTCAGTAAAATTACATTCCATGTACTCTTTGTTTGTTTCTGAATTTTAAGCCCTTGTCTTATAAAGCTCTCATCAATAAACTAACAAAAAGATTATAATAAAGTAGTTGGCCAAAATTAATAATCTTTATTCTCTTAAAGGTTTTTGTTGGGGCTCCTAGCCCTAATTTTCTACTGAAAAAAAGAGAAAAAAAGTCAGGCTAAATCAACTGGTCTGTTTTATTGTTGCTAATTTAAGTTATAGACAAAAGATGTTTGAAACATGTGGAAGTGTCAGTTGGCCATTGAAATTAAAAGGGGTGCTGGATTCATGTTGAATGACAACTAATGGTAGACTCATCCATGGTATGCATATCAGCATATGGCATGAGGGAGGCATGAGGTTCAAGTTGCATAATTGTTAGATGATGTGTTGTGTTTTGCACAATTAACTAGTATTTATGAGAACTAGAATCTGTTAAGGGATGAGACATGGGAAGAGGAACACCTTGAGCTACTGGCAACGTTTTGAGGTTTCCATTATTACCACAAGGTAGGAAACATCCTATGTTACATGTGCCACCTTGAGTTTCATGTTGTGATGCATAATCCAACATTGCAACTTGCATCCATGGTGCAAAAGAAGAATTTTTCAATTTGATTGGTTCAGATGATCATGACACTTAAATGTCCATCCTTAGGAGTTAGTCATCAACCAATCAAGTTGAGTGGGAAACCTTAAGGCTTATTAGGAATTTAGGGGCACTAGTGCAATATATTTAAGTCTTAGAAACTTTAAGTACAATGTGTTTGACACATGTTGAGCCTTAGGAACTCGGAATTATAGTCACTAAAAAACAGCCATAATGATTGCAAGGAGGACTGCAAGCCTATCCTACAAGGTTCAATAGGGTGTTAAGGATACAAGTAATGGAAGTCCTGAGTGGGCAAAATGAAACCACCCAGAGAGCTAAACATATATGACAAGCACCTTACAGTGCGAAAGAATTATAACGAACAACTTAAGTTCTACAAAATGAGTAGAATGGTTCAAAATGTCAAGGGTAATGCAACTACAGAAAGATGAAATGAACCTTAACCAAACAAGATATGTTGAAGTGAATTTTGATGGTGGATGGGAACTTTGAAAGTAGGAGCATTAGTTCTTTGGAATGTGGTTATTAGAAAGAAAATTCAGAATGACATTTAAGGTAACCAGAGAATGATGGTGGATAGGCCATTTACTGTTTACTAGTTACCAAAACTATGTTGATCAGGACAAGTCAAGCACAATCTATGCTTGTGTTAAAGTGCATGAGTGATTATAAGCCAAATTTCATATAAGTTTCTTGGATTTGAGAATTTTCAGACTATCAGTGGTATATATGGCATTTGATTTTGGTGGCCATTTGGTTAGTATTCAAAATTAAGTTACCATCTAGTAAGTCCATGGGACAGTATTATTCAATTGTGGGGATTGGCTAATGATGATCAAGTATTTCCAATACTTGTTGGATATATCACGACAAGATTAAGAAACAAAATCTCAAATTTGATAAAACATAACTCCAAAAGCAAAAAAAAATGTGCAATAACACAATGAGTATGGAGTTATTTGTAAAGACCCAAACCTTAACTAGAAAGGTTAGCTAGACGGTTGTTAGTTAAGGCCATCACCCTGCTTAATTATCCTAGATCTCTCCAATGCACAACCAATATGGGATGAAATACACTCCCACACGAGTCCTCACACACTCTACCTATTAAGTCTTGTCCTCACCAGGGAAGTGTCTAATTAGAAATAGAAACGCCACAACCAGCTCATGGTCAACCCCAAAAGAGCCCATGGTGCAGTATTCCCTAGCCACACATGGGCTATGAGCTGTGTCGGCTCTTATACCATTTGTAGTGACCCAGGACCTCATCCAAAAAGCCTAGCCCAAAAGGTTGTCAATTGAGGCCTTGGTCCTTGCTTTAAGTATCCAAGATCTCTCCAATGCACAATCAATGTATGATTAAACATGCCTATGCATGTCTTACACATTTGTAACGACCAAGGACCTCAGTCGAAAAGGCTAGCTAGAAGTTCTTAGGATCTTTAGCCCTACTGAAATACCCAAGACCTATGCAATGCACGGCCTGTATGAGAAACACACCCACATGGGTCCTCACAAACTCTGTCTATTTAACCGTTGGCATCGGAAAGGGTCCAGCCGCAAACAATCTAAACACAAACACCATGACTAGCTCATGGTCAACCCAAAAAGGACTCTTGCTACAGTTTTCCCTAGTCACACATGAGTCGTGGGTTGGGTTGGTTGTAAGACCATTTGCAATGATCCTAGAACTCACCCCAAAAAAGTTAACCTTGTTGGCACTCTGAGACTCTCCAAATGGTTATTAATTGGGGTCCTTAAAGTACCTAAGATCTCTCCAACTCACAACTATTGTGGGATGAACCACACATGCATGGGTCCTCAGACCAGTTGCCCAATATATGCATTTTATTTACACATTGAATGGCTAATGCTAGGCAATAAATTGATATATCCAATTATTACTGGCCATATCCCTCATGTATTACACCTTTTAATATTAGATGGACTCTGTTATACTTGTACTACATGCTTTCCAACATTCTTACACAAGCCTAATCCCATCTAATAGACCAGTCTTAAAAAATATTTGTTTCTTGTTTCTTCTAATCAAATTTTATCCTTGGTTAGCATAAGATCTGGTTTCTGTTTACTCATTTAAATTTTCGTTGACTTTCTTTTTTTCTTTTTTGTGGCCTATCCACAAAAATGAGTCCCTCTCTATACCATGGTCTTCTCTTTTCTTGGTTGGGGATGTTGTACAACTGTATTTTGTTTATCCATAACTTTGGCGTTGCAAGTCCTAAGCTTCTTCTATTACAAAAATGCTTATTTTTACCTCAAATCAACAAGAATATTCCTGATACAGCATACTTTTTGTAAGTGCTTCCATCATGCTTGATAGTTTTGATTCCCTGCTTGACAAGTTGGCGCCCACTATTTACAGTATTATCTTCCTTTTCCTTTCTGCGATAACTCCTATTCCACTGGGATAAATGTTTAGAACCATGACTCTTAACAGATTTATCATCTCAGAAACATGTAACAAATGACAACACTTCAAAACCATACATTCACATTATCTACCATGAGTTGGATCTGATGGGTATATTTTTATCTATCGCCTCATTTTGTAGCATGGCAGATCTTAGATAAAGAAAAGGAAAAAAAAAAAAAAATCCTGCCTGTTGATTTTGTAATAAGGACACATTTTTATCATGCTCCCACCAACTTGTGCAAAACCCATGTCATGATAATGTTGACCTTCAGACCCTTACCCTGTGAATCTTCACTTTATAAATCAAATGTAGTATCCTTTTCAATTGACTCTGTGAATTACGTTGCATGGTTCTCCTTGATTTTTAACGCTTAGTGCATCACTAACAAGTCTCGAATGATAATGACCTGTTGATGAATCTTGATGCAGGGGCCATTGCAATTGCTAACTTAATCATATCATGATATATACCTCTTGTATATTCTTGCTAGGCTATGCATAATTTAAATGCTTTCAACATAATATTTAATGGATGTATTTTTCTAAACATCCATCAAATTACCTCTTAATGCTTACCACCTTGAAAATGATAAAAAGTTCACTAAGATGTGTTCCCCTATCCTAGAAGCTTTTCGTGTAAAGTGGAGGTAAAGTACAACATCAAGAAATGAACTTTCCTGACATTTAAGTAAGTTTGGACACCAATGTCATTTCCTTATTTATTATTCTAGCACAATTTCTTGAAAGTGTACGCTATTGTGTGACTTTTATTTCCATATGCAAGATTAAGGTATTCTAAGTATTTTAATACTATGCTTTTTGAACTGAGTTCATCGATCTAGTATTGAGGATCCGTACCTTTATTGCGATGAATCTAACGTTCGCAATCTTGGTATTGGACCCCGTACCGGTACCAAGACACAATACCAAGATAGTACAGTGTCTAGCTTGAAGTACCGATACTCGGTACAACCCCCATACCACGTACTGATACGATATCAATATAGTACGGTATGCCTAGTTGCACCGGTACAAACCGGCATAGTCTACTTCTAGTATATGGCTAAATCAATGATATTAACTCATTCTGATATTTGGCCTACTTCAACATCTTTTTAGTTCAACAAGTGTGCTTTAATAAGGTTGGTATCCTCTACTCAAAAAGGGTATTTATGTGTCTCAATGCTCCTGTTTGCCATCTAGGTGCAAGATACATTTGCCATTTATAAAATAGATAGCCAAAGGGGTGTCATGGTCATTTAATAGCGATGAAACCTTGTATTGCAACCAGTTTATTAATAAAATGTTCTATATGAATCATTGTTTATGAGATCTCCAATTTCTTAGAATATAAATTGGAGATTTCACTTTTAAGCCTTTCTACACTTTTTTCTGTCCCCGCCTATCTTCCATGCTGAACTTCCCAGGTGGAGAAAATAATATTATGTTTGTGATCATTGTAACGCAAAGTGGAGAAATCATAACATGGGTGGGAATATAATTTAAAGTCTTTTAATCAACAAACAAGAGAGGAGAACAATCTAGAAGTCTAAAAAAGAGGGCATTCCACAATACCAAGATTTGTAGGATTACATGAAACATTTTTAAAATGCGTTATTATGACCTGTATGTGAATGTTATGGATGTAGTTGGTGAGTCATTCATGAACTTAAAAAGCATCTTACGTACGCTTGGTGTCGGGTCTCACTTCATTTTTCTAATCAGAATGGGGTGAAATTGTAAGGACCCATGCAAATGTGTGTTTTAGTCCCACAACGGCTATGCGTTGAGTAGTTCTTAGGTATTTACACAAGGTCAAGGAATCCAAGTAATACCTTTTGGTTTAGCCTTTTTCGGTGAGATCTTGGGTCATTGCAAATGATATTAGAGTAGACTCGACCCCATGGCCCATGTGGATTAGGAGACACTGCAACATTGGTCCATTAGAGTTGACTAGGGTTATCTTGGCATTTGTGATTGGATTTAACTGGATCTGGACCCTTGGGCTGGCAAGGTCGCCCAAGGCTTAAATAAGGAAAGTATGTGAGAATCCGTGTGTGTGTATTTAGCCTCATATTGGCTATGCATTGAAGAGATCTTGGGTACTTATATAGGGTCAAGGAACCCAAATAATACTTTCCAGTTAGTCTTTTTAAGATGAGGTCCGAGGTTATTATAGAAGTAGTCTAATAGCAACTAATAGAAAACACAAGCCTTCTATGTTGGTAATCTACAGGTACATTATTATCATACACTCTTGGATTGACTAATCTAGGTGGAGTATTGATATTTTTTAAGAGGCTGCTAATAAAAACTTGCAACCTCAATACTAAGCATAGTAATAGCATTTCTGAAGTTCTTATTTTCTTTATTTGTTTGGAAAAATTCTTGTATTTGCAGCTGGAGGTAGCCCATGAAAGGGAGAAGGAGCTGATACAAGATATCACTGACCTGCAGTGGAGGTAAACATAATCATCTCAAACCAAACACACACACACACACACACACACATCTTGATGCTGATGTGTGACAGTGTTTGTGATTGCAGGCTAGTATGCATGCAGGAGGAGCTACGAAGGCTTAAAGCAAGGAATGCTTAGGTCAGTATCTATACTTCTTACACCTAAACCTCATTAACTGCTTGGCAAGACAATACAACAGTGAGGTGTCAATTCGCATGTTATTGCAGATCTCTAGTATTCTACCTCAACTTTTCTGGCTGTTACACTGCCTCTGCAATATGGCGAACTTAAGGAAGGCATAAAGCAGGATAGCAAAGCAAAAGCAGGTGCTTTATCAGCCAAAGAAAGTTTTGGATGATGTGAAAGTCATGAGGTCGAAAAGTTGATGCATTGAGAAATTATACCTAAGGGTATTTTATGTTATATATTTCAAAATATGTCAATAGTGTTGGGTTTGAAAATAACTAGTGTTTGGGATGCTAGAAATTGCTCAGGTTAGAACATCTCTATGGCAAGGTGCTATTGCTTGTGCTGGTTCATTGATTGCAGATGACTTATAAGTTATAACCCAGCACGTACCGATATGGCTGACTGGCAAAGTAATATGTGAGATACCTGTTTGGGGCTCAAGTCTGTCTTAAAATATTTTCTTGGTCACGAGTTGAATGATCTTTAGAAACTACTATTCACTTCAGGATGGCGGGTTAACTATAAGCCGCAACTGCTCCACCTGAAGGCCTGTATATTTGATAGGTAGGAGGAAAGCAAATTGCTCGAGTTTCTTGCCTATCATATGACTATTTTTTTAAGGTGAAATTTGGTGTCTTTAATTTACTTGAGCGGTTTTTTTGACTCAAAAAATTCATCTGCCCGGTTTTTTGGAGCAATTGTTGATAGTGTGATGGCTATATGTAGAATTTGTTCCACTGTCATTCACACACGCACAAGCATGCACGCACAAAAAGGTTTTAAGTTTGCATGGTTATTTGAAAAACTTCACTCCTGTTTAATTCCGGCTAAGATTCAAACTATAACATGTAAGGATATCAGTAGCATGATACTCGTGAACTTTCTGGCGGTTTAACGTGCATATTATGGTATAGAGTTTCAAAAAGTTCCTTGTGATTTGAAAAAAATAGAGAGTTTGAAGAAGTCAATATCTATTTAGAATCTGCTGCTGGTTTCATACAATTTGATGGACGATTTCAGGGATTATCAAAATGCTGGGTTGCAGCATTACATTAAAGTTTATCTTTGGACCCAAAGAGATTAATGGTCTTTTAGGTGCGTTTACCCCCAAGAGGTCGGGCTGTTGTACGTTGTCAAGGTTAAACCATGTCTAATTTTAGACTTTGGTTAAACACGTCTAATGTTAAATTTGAACGATGAGAGTCAGATGTAATTGATTGAAAAGCCAACGCCCATGATAGCTGATTGTTGAATTATGGGACAGTGGAACGTAAGCAAAGGAACAAACCTTCGATCGATACCTGCCAAAGATGATTTCGTTAACTGCTTTCATATTTTTCGTGCATTAAAATTGCAACTACAACCTTAGAAAGAAAGGCTTATCCTGGCTACTTAGGATTTGACTTTTGAACCCTCATGATTCCTCTGTCATTCCAGCTATCTCCTCTGTCAATGGACACCTTTGAAAATCTTCTTACTTTTGCCCAACTGGTTATGGCCCTTATGGGTCTCCCTCGTGATCCAAAACCTTTGGTTAACCTTCCACAATTCTTGGGAAACAAGTACACTGATTCTACTCAAGAAATGTCTGTAGTCAGAGAAATGTTCGCTGAAAATTAAAGACTCGCCATACAATTTCATGTTTTGAAGGAACTAACCAGGTGCAACAGGCTCACCAACAATGGCCCTAGTTCTCTACCGACCAAAAAAAAGGGCCCCAATTGTGGACTGGAATAGTAAGGATTGCTTATACAATATGAAGGGAAGGGAATGAAAGGATATATATAATTGTAATCCTGTATTACAATTACATTGACAGAGAGTTATGATGATTTAGAAAAATATATCATGTTGCTTCAATATACAACTGACCCTAAAGGTGCAATCGACCGAAGAAAATCCTTATGTTCTTTGCCAAAGTGCCAAATGCGGATTTTTCTTATGATTACACCACGAAAATCAGTATGCTCTTTGCACCAGCGCTAACTGGCTGTCAGCCACACAAACCAGTGCATTGATCTTCAGCAACCAACCCAAGGAATGAAAGTGTTCGGTCATGTCTCCCAGAGAATCCATCACAGTCGAATCCGGTCCCTCCTTACAGCTTCGTGTTATTGTTCGATCGTGCAAATTTGCAGGACAAAAGCATATTTATCCCACGATTGACAGCTGAGTTTTGTTTCCTGCACGGTTCTTAGTCAGCAGGGGTTATCAGAAATCGTTTCTAGTGCGTTGAATTCACGCTCCAAGCTCCATGAAGATTCATTCAACTTAGTGACGTTTAAACTATACTCGCGGAAGTTCCCATCATAGGTTATGATGAAAATAGACGCCCTGCCAAGTTGGGAAAACAAAAGCAAATCTCAGTCAAGTTTTTTTCTTAAATGATGTATGTCCTCTGCTAAGTGCTAGACACTGACATTGTAAAGTAACAAACATGCACAAGAAACAAAAGAGGCAAGAGAACTGCAGGAGACCGGTTTTAGCAAACAGAATATAGATCATATTGATTCTTATAAAACTTATTGTAATTGCATAAAAACTTCTTTTATTCAACAATGTATAGTAGTGCCTGGATGGGTGCAGTTCAACATGATTGAGACTTGTAGCAAGAGGAATTTGAAATAATCTAAAAAATAACTGTTATGGTGTTTTTAACTTCTTTCAACAAATCCAATTAAATAAATATAACAATAGAGTAGCACCATAAGTGATAGATGTACCATCCTGTCGATTTGGCATCAACTCTCTGAACCCTTTGGTCATTCTCTCCTCAAAACTTATCCTCTATTAACCTAATTTTGGTCTGACTGATACCATACGGGACAAATTAGATGTCCCATCTATTTGGCATTGGCTTTATGAACCCTTCTGGTAAATTATTTCTTATCAAAGTTATATCCTCTATCGATCCCATCATTTTGCCTGAACGATACCATGTGAGATGTATATAAATGAATCACACAATATAGACCGAGAATCAATTGAGTTTCAATATGTGCTTTGTAGACTTGTGCACACTTGCATGCCGATATTTGCTCTATAAGTGTGGTACGGCTCATTACAAATACAATTACCATGTCTATTTGACTCACGACTTTATCTATCTAAACTTGGTGATTAAAATTATGCAAGGCTAAGAAAATACTACTCTTTCTATGAAATCATATAGGTAGACAAGATTCCAAGTTTCATTATAGTCCACACAAACATTTTCAGTCATGTATGAATACTTGCCTCAATAATTATACTGTAGTTACAATCAAGATTAATCTGAATGGCATGGTCATATGGCCATCATCCATTTTTATGTTCCATAGAAAAAGCAGAACAGATGCCAACGATGGCATCGCCATCATAGTGGATAGTCGTTCATCTTAAATAAAAATAATAAACAAGAACAGCTATAGAAACTACTAGATGAAGAAGAGGGCTTAGACTTATCACAGGATGGTTTTGCATAGAACTCACCGAAGAGCAGAAACCGTGGAAACACTTGGAACATTGTCTACGTTATAGATTGTCACATAGCTGTGCCAAAAGAATCGAAGATCAACAACTAATTAACCTTAAAAAATGAAACAATTAAAGAAAATCGAAATTGCAGCTTCACCTTTTCACACTGGCAGGAACAACATTGTGAAGAACATGATGATGAGCTTGTTCAAAGACATCATTGACCGAGTCAGGGATCATTGAACCAAGTAGCTTGTTGGGTCTTCTTCTAAATTATGTAGAAACCAGGAAGATGAGGATTAAAGCAAAGAAGTGCATATGTCAAGCCATACTACATTTCAACATCATGTGAAAGATGTGGTGTTCTGACAGATAAGATTATTTCCAACCTTTGGTTTATCAATTGTCCCAGGAAAAATACATGCAAAGAGCCTGATGAGCTTGTAGCAACAAGAATATCTGGAAGTTCAGCAGATGGTCCAAATGATAGGGAATAGATTGTTGATGGATATGATCCTCTTCTAAAACTATATGACTGCAACATAGAATGGTGCTTAAGTCATTGATAAATTTCTATTTTTAATGCATATTTCTAAATTTAACATCAATAGTAACATATAAAGAAATATTATAACGCAAAAACTCTAAAATTTAAGTATGAAATTACTCATTGTTCACCTTAGTTGCTTGTGAAACTAGATGCACTCTGATAATAGTTCCCTGTTCAGAAGCTGTTGCCAGATACATGCCATTGGAAGAGAAGACAATTGCAGCTAATGGTGAACGGTGGGCATCTATCTGTCACAATTGTTATATGGCAGTTAAAAACAAAAGGCAAATACACAAGTTATGTCACTTTACACATTTTCTTTGACTTGTCAAAGCAGGTCATCACAGATAAAAATGTTATGACATTTGTCCATGGATTATTATCCATTTTCTAGAAAGTGTAAAGATGCTTTCAGTGTTAGAGAAAGGTGTGGGTTATCGATGAAGCAAATGGAAAGAGAGTTTTCCCAGAGAACATCATGAGACTTTCAATTAGATTATTGTATGATAAGTATTATGTTTAATGCTAAAGCTGCAAATGAGCAGAACTGAGAATACGCTATTCTGGCCTGGCTTGAATCAGTCAAATAGTGTTTAGGAGCCAAACTTCAGTCATGGGTGTTCAAGCCTGGCTCAACCAACTTGAATGAGCCAAGATAAAGCCAGTAACTAGTTTTCACAACCAGAGAGTGTTCGGCTTGGCTTATAAGCCAGGATTCGAATTGCAGCTTGAGCTTTGCTCTTTTATAAAATAAATGAGCTTGAACAAGTCAGTGAGCTGAGCTTGATATGTTTGAAATATGGCTTAGTTTAATTGCAGCCCTACTAATACCCATAATGAAGTTCAGATGCGACCACAACTGGAAAAGAGTTTTGAGTTTGTCTTCAAAAAAAGAAGGGAAAGATAAAAGGCAATTGCACATAAATAATTTGAAGGAGCTTCCCTTGGTGGAGGATGCAGCTCTTCAAAGGAATTAATAATGAAGAAGATTTCAAATAGCCAATCATAAAAGTGTAAATTTCAAATATTAAAAAACAAAAGCAGATCAATGCCCACGGCTCCTACCACTATGGGGTCTGAGGAGGGTTAAATGTGCACAACCTTACCCTCATATGCGGAGAGGCCATTTTTGTATTTCGAACCCGTGACCTCCAAGTCACAATCGAGCAACCTTGTTGTTGCACCAAGGCTCGTCATCAAATTTCAAATATTAAAATATGAATTAAAAAAATAGATTAGGAATCAAGAGAGCTTTTTGATAAAGGAAAAAAGATTTGGATGGACTTGCGTAAGTCAATGACTAAGGTTTGAGCAAACTATTTCCCCTAAATGTGAAGAAGATTTGTACTAAAGAGTGTGACAAATGTCCTGATGCAAAAGCAAGAAAAACCTGCAAACACGATGGGTGAAACAACATGAAAGATCATGGTGAACACAAGTGCATATCTTTAACAACCTGACAAAGTGATTGCAGCTCCACTGTGTTGTACACTAAAACAGATCCTTTGGTTGTACTTGCTGGAAGAGCCAAATAGCAACCTTCTGAACTAGGAGAAAATGCACAGAGCCCTGAAACACCAGTAATAATTTTTTTTAAAAAAAAAAACTTCAAAGATATTAAGAAGCACAAAGTCTTCAGTTCAAAAACCAGTTTTCTGTCTCTATAAGCTTCTTTGAGTTAACTTTCCGCAAAAGAAATGCAGGTTGGAAATACCTTGATGAACGGCCATAAGATATGGATTTAGTACAAGATTGATCATGACAGCAGATAGTGAAAATGAAGCAGAAATAAGATATACAAGGGCATGAAATGCAAACAAGATTTATAATATAATTCAATATTGCACATACAACAATTCAGAAGCTAATGACATTTGCATTCTGGACATTGTTTTGATATCTTTTACCGATAATCATTTAAAGCTTTTTTTATTGTTTTCCACTCTTAGGTCTTCCCATCTATGTTTCAGACCCTCTAACCTTCAGCTTAAGTCTTCCCTTCTATGTTTCAGATCTTCCACCCAATATTGATGCAATCTCTAACTGAATCTCCTGATTTCTGTACATTAAATTGCGTCGTCACTATAATTTAGACTTTAGAGCATATAAAGGCCCTACCTGCACTTCTACCAGCATATACATTTTTTGGGTCCAGCATATCGCACATACAGCCAACAGCAGAGCCAGGGCGATTGATGGGATTGTAGAGTCGAACAAGAAATTTAGAGCAGAGCCTAATTGGTCAGTGTATAGCCATAATTTGTCCACCGCTTCCCTAGAATTCACACCCTCCCCCCCTCCCCAGTGTCCGTGGAATTTTGGCTTAAGAAAAGTATTGATGAGATTTGGAAATTTAGGTAAGGATGATCTCCTGTAATTGTGGGATCGTGGAGTGATTTGTGGATTCCAAATTGGGATGGATGTGAGTTTGTTATATTTGTTAAATAGTAATTTATGTCTTTAGGCAGTCATCACTGCACATAATTTTACAGAAAAATTTAACTAATCAAATATTCTCAGAGCTTTCTCTGGAAAATAAATGTTTTCAAATAATAAACTTCCCACAGGTTTTATTTAATAACAGCCGCTCCAAATTTCATGGACTTTAGGCATTCCATGTCCTTTGCTATTCATACAACCTTCTTTTCTAAAGATATAGCAAATGAAAATCTAGAGTTAAATAGTGATTGGAATGAAGAAAGAAAAAGATGAGGGAGGGAAGGGAGGAATTTATGTGAATGTTTTCAGACAAATGGAGGACGAAGAACAGATGAGAACAAGAAAATAAGTTCTTTTCCAATAGCTCAAGTACATATGTCATATATTTATATTTTTTAAAGTTTTTGTTTTAGCTTCTTGATCTCTTCTTGTTTTTGTAAGCACTCCGACTATACCTTCACAACATATCAATGCTTTATATTTGAAACTTCCTCCTATTCTCGTTCATATTTGCAAGGTTAACAACTAAGACCCAAGAAAGAATGCAACTGAATTCATAGATGTTGTATGAGATGATCTGTGTAAAATATTGATGTACGTTTTTGCCAAAAAAATTTATATATTTTACCTATATGAAAAAATATGAATAAAAAACCTATTTATAGAAGATTTTTTTATTGTTGCCTATTTTATAGAAGATTTTCTATTTTATCTTTTTTTTTATTGCTTTATATATTTATATTTTACCGATATGATAACTTACTAATAAAAAACCTATTTATATTACTACTAAACTTGGCATTTTACAGACTGTTCGTCGAAGAGGAAGATTTAAGATGTGTGCATGTGTGTTTAGAGAGAGAGAGAGAGAGAGTTTTCACCAACAGTTCACAAAGAACTTCAAAGACAGAAATAGATTTCAAATAACCAAAAGATAAAACAAATACTGCTATGCCTGTAAATCAGTTGTTGCAAGAACAAGCATGTCAGAGGCAGCAACAACACTACCATCAACAATAACATATAACACCATTAACATGTAATCCATGATAATCACATGAACTAAATCATAAATGATTCATGAACAGTTTTCAAATGTTTGTGACCAGTACTGACAGGTCAATAAACAATCAAAATGTTCAGGTATAGCCTAAGTATCATTCAGCCAATGAACAGATCATGAACTGGAACGTCAAATTGGTTTTGGGTCTATAATTTGCACTCAGATCTAACCCATTCATTTTATAGGTCAGGCTGGATCAGGGATCAATTTCAGGTCTGTCAGGAGAGATTTTAGGCCAGTTCTTGTTAGATCTAAATAAGAAAAAAAAAGAAAAGAAACATTGATGTAACAAAATATGAGAATAAATAGCTTATATCTTATAAACAGAAGATAAGTGCATGAGATATGTATCATAGATAATGTGGCCTTTTGATAGGAGGCGAGTAGCCTCTAAAAATCATAAATTTAGATACCCTGGGTTTGACCACGAGGGGAGATCTATATGTACTTTTCATTCCTAGGTTATGCATAAATCAAAGCATTCTACAATATTTTGCACAACATAGACAACCGAGTCTCTGAATATCCAAACAATAAAAGAAGAGAAAACTGCTAACATTTACAGCCTGTATAAATAGCGCATATTATACCAAGAAACATACAAGTAACAGAGTGAAGTGCACATATCCCGAACACGTACTTTGCTATATTGTTAAAATGAACATTAAGTTGATGAGCAGAATATAGAAAGCAAGGTCCGCCGTACCGGTACCGGTCGGCGTACCGGTGGCGGCCCGGACCGGTACGAAACTGGTCCCGTACCGGTCCGTACCGGTGGCGTACCGGTCCGAACCGGTGGCGTACCGGTCCGTACCGGTGGCGTACCGGTCCTTCAACAATAAATTACCGGTACCGGATTTTACGCTGATCCGGTACCGGTCCCAGGCTGGACCGGTACGTACCGGCCCGTACCGGCCGGTACGGACCGGTACAGCAGACCATGATAGAAAGTATGTAGTCCATGGATCCTGAACTTGTTCAAGTCCTTAATGACAGTGGGTGTGGCAGTTAGGAAAATCTCTCTCTAAAAAAAATAATACAAGCAGATGAAGATTTGTTGCCCTAACCTTTGTTGTTTGGCACAGTATCTATGGTGTCCAGAATGGCAAGGCTGTTCAAGTCATAAATATATGTTTTATCTTGCAATATGACAATAAGTCTGCACATGATGTGAATACAAACAATTAAAATAGTAAGCGAAGATCATAAAACTTGTCCTGTTCAATCAGATGTATACATCTAGTTAGACAGAGTGACTTCTTTGCATATGAAACCAAAACATTAATGCCAGCATATGCTTATGCAGTTTCACATAGGTAGAGACTTCTAAAGAAGCATAGTTTGCAAAATACAATGCATTTGTCTATGCACTAGAATTGAGCAACAAGAAGCATTCCAAATCTTACAAAACCTTATGATGCAAAATCATGCAAGTCAACATGTATTTGAACTCTCTGAACTCAGATGTGAGGTGTTATGGACTCGTCCCGTAGAATAAGTAGAATGTCTTGAATATACAGCTAAAACAAAGTATAAATTATACAGCGTGAAAAATTTTGCCTGAAAGAAAAAAGGGTGCCATACTGAATCGGCAAAAATGGTGATCAAATGTGACGATTCCCATATCTCCAAACACAAGAAATAAGATAGCAAAAGGTCATCTTAAACTGAACTATGTGCAAGCAAATTAATAAAGAGACACAGCACCAGTAATAAATCACAACTGTAGCTGAGGTAGTGCAATTATAATCTGGAGACCAAATGCATGATCATTTTGCATGTGTGGCATGATATACTATTAACAAACTACAGTATAACGATAAATGCACCAAAATTACAGTAAATCACAAATGTGGTTTGAGGGCCACCAAGTATTGCTTCAGACTGTGCTTGTCCATTGTGCAGTTTTGCAATTAACCCTCCATATTTGCAATATTATCAAGCTATGCAAGTTGCCAAAAAAATGTTAATATCCGAAAGACATATCCATTATGTCACCCTTCCAAACCTCAATAGTATTTTAGTGTATTAGGCCAGCAGTCGATATCTTCTTAGTCTTCAAAACACTTCACTTTCTTCAATTGTCCAAACAACTAAACTTGGATTTACACCACTAATACAGTTGATTCTTTTTAAGAGATCTGTCCTGCCTTCTTTACACTGATTTCTCAATATATTGGCCATTTGCAGATAAGGTTTATTATTTTGCGGATACTTGAGGAATAAAAAGAAGCCACAAAACATAGCAATATCTCAGAGGAATAAGTTTGTTCCCCCGCTTCTATGGTGCTGCAATTAATGGAATAAATATAACTATGTCATTGCTTAACTTTCATCCAAAGCAAGAGAACAAGATAATTTCTTTAAAAAAAGAAAAAAGAGAAAGGAATCAAGAACATCAAACAAATGTGAAGAATGAATTCCTCTGGAACTCATAACAAAAAGAGACTGGTCATCCAAAGATTGTTAGTTTACACCTTAAGTCATTGGCAAGAAAGATTATAGTCATTCTACTGCTAACAGGTTCATGATGATATAAACTTAACTTTCATAAAAGTTTGGAAGTCTTACAAAATAACATCAATACATATAAAAGATCAGGGATGAGACTGGGAAGATTAATGTCATGATATAGAATGAAAAGAGAGTCAGATGAAAAATCAAACATAAACAACCATTTTGAATTATCTTTAGAGATACACATTCACTGGTTAAATATACTCTGGTGATAGTAAGCATGGGCATAACAAGATACTGAAAAAAAATAAAAGATTCAGCAGACAAAGCAAGAATTCTAGGTAGTGAGGTGATAAAAAATGAGAGCCTTTGATCAAATTATTAATGAATAAAAAAATAAATAATACAAAACATTTGCATATTTAACACAAAAGACCAAAAAGTTTGCCAAACTAAACATGCTAATATTCACAAATTCAACCTTAATGTATATGTAATATACTGGGTTGTATCTATTAAAACGTTCAGACCTGTAATTTCGATTATCAGCTCCAATGTACATATATTACAAAAAATGTACAAATTAGCAAGCAATTTGTAATGGAAATGGCGACCAGATACCTTTTCCTATTAATACGAATGGCTAGGATTGATGTCAAATAATTTAGTTCTCTCAGTGCAGTTCCAGTAACAGTATTGAAAAGACAAAGCCGCCGAGGAGATAATGATGGCTGTTTTGAGTCAAATTGAAACACAGTAAGACGCTTTGGTTCTTCATATGCAAAATAGAATTGTCATATGAGAATAAAATTAGAAATGAAAAGAATGAATCAGATACCTGCTCCCCTGCTCCAACTATAGCAAGAAGACTTGAGCTAAATAGCATTTCTACAATGCTAAATGCACCAACAACTGCCAAAAATGTGATCAGAAAAACTTTACCCTTATGACTAGAAAGAGATGAAAGTATAATTCATAAAGATAAAAAAAGTATTATAACTAGGAAAATAGGATGTTAGTTTGATAATTAGAACACGGCATGTAATTTTGTCGAGAAGTCTATAATCGTAGTCTTTCTCCTGAAATTTGATATTTAGAAATAAACTCTTGAGCAGCAGCTATTTTCTTGCTAGATGTAATTATCGTAAGAGTAAGAGACTACACAATCACATTGAAGAACGCTAAAAATGAAACTCTAAACATACAGAGAGCGACTAGCAACATCATGGAAAGTGTCTTTACCTATCATGGACAATTAACAATGAAGTTTGCATTCTATGTTCCTTCAATGGATATCAATATGAGTTTATACCTAAGGGCAACCAAAATGGGATCCAATGAGAAGATTGCAAAAGTAAGGTGTTAGTTATCTTTCTTAGATATAGTGGCAAACTTGTGGAATTGTTTTAATTTATTTCATTATATGGTCAATACATACAAGGATGTTAAATGGTGACATGGTTAAAGATGGATGTACATTAAAGTACACATATCTAGATACATGGATGTACATATACGTATAACAGTCCATATCTCTAAAAACATTAAAGCATCCCAGTCTCACTATAAAGCCCAGAAACATGTCTTATATTGGTGACACAAATTGCAACACAGACACACTTGTCCATCAAATCTTAGCTTTTATTTTTGATTAATAGAAGTCATTGGCAATGGTAAATAACATTTAGGTTTTGGGAGTGGATACATGGTAAATATGGAAGTGGCTTTTGGTTCCATCGCTTACCTTTTCAAAGACATAACTTCATGTAGTAACATCCAGTTTAGGTTGCAAGTACCAATATAGAGGCCTAGTTTTCATTAAAATGGTCAGTGTGGTCTCTGAGAATTAGGTGAAAGTCAGCAAGCAAGTAAATATCTAAAGTCTGGCTCATACTATGATAAATTTTAGTGGTTTCTTAGTGGAATAGTAAGTCCTATTTGGATCAAATTACTTGGTAATTTTATCTGGAAATGTTAGAATTTGATTATTATAGTTTTAATAGCTTTATAAACAGGGCCAGATATACAGATGACTCTAAGAACAATTCATAAAACTATCAGTTTATTAAGTTTTCAATCAGTAGACTTCTTTTGATCCGAAGGAGGGCACTGTAATCTTCCATTTCTTCTTCCTTTCTTGATTCTGCCTTTCTTCCTTCTCCACTAAATGTTAATGCCCCCCTCCCTGCCCCTAGAATCTTGTATACCCTCTCGTTTTCTTCTAGCATGTTCCTTGAGTCATCAGAGCTTTCAATTTAAAATTTGCAATTATGATGGTACACAATGACTTCCAAACTCCTTTCTTGCTACATGAAAATTTACATTTACATTAGTTCATTAATAGATGTCCAAAATAGCTGGTGGAGATATCAAGAATGCAAGACATCATTTCCAGAGGATTCAACTCAGCCAAAAACTTCCATTAATGTAACAGTTATTCTTTATTTTGGGATCACATAACAAAGTTATATCTACAGTCTGCAGTTGGTGCTCAATTATATTTAGCAAATTTGAAGAAGAATCTAGAATTCTCATTTTTCACTTTCAGTATTCAAAGAGATATTTGATTCAATTTAATTTGTCATATATCATAATATCCTGGTATACCCACCTTTAGCCAAACCCTGGTGCTGGATCTTCCTCCAATAGTAAAACACTTTCTACTTTGCTGTCCAGAGCATGGGTTTCTAGCAAGGACTTAATTCATCTTCAAGCTTTCCAACCTTGATCAATCTCTAATTTCAAGTTCATATTTTGGCAATCAAATTTTCCTCACCTCAAACAATCTCCATCAGGTCCACCAGCTTATCTAGATATTTCCAGCCAATTCTAGTGAGTTGCAGCTGATTAATTGCACATCAGTCATAGCAGAAAACAAAAAAGCAGAAACATCTAGTCACTTCGCAATAGTCCCATAAAAACTCTATTGACACTAACAAAAACATAAGAAAAAAAAATTACTAGCAGTCCATAAATTTGTATATAGCAGCTGGACATAACCAAACTTATGAGAAAAAATCAACAATTTGGAGTTGAATTTGGTTATGACTAGACAAAACAGATATCTTATTATTTGGTGCAGACACTCTGTGAAAATTATAATACATGAATTAAAACCACAAATTTCCTCTATGGAAAGTTTTAACCTTTTTCTTAAATTAAATATTCCACAGCGACTTGTCATCAATAAAGGCCAATTGATCATGATATATTAACCAACTCATATTTAGTGGGACATGGTTCATTATTTAAGCATCAGCCAGAAGATTTGCATGATGATAGCGACTTTCTTGTCTGCAACTCCTAGTAAGTTTCACATAAATTAGTATCGCAATGCTCTATTAAAAAGAAGGGGAGAGCAAGTTTAGCTGTCATCAAACTCACCTCTCTTGTAGCATAATCTTCCACTCCGTGCATCAAATATCTTAAACCCATCCTTCGTTCCAATAGAAAAGCAACTGCCACCTCGAAAACATATCCATACCAATAAGCCAAGTCAATCCAAAACCTTCCAAATTATTTCCTATGCTACTGAGACTAAACAACGGACTCGAATTACACCAAACCATGAACTAAATCAACCCAGAAATCCGCAAATTTCATTCGGTCAAACCATACGAAAGACATGAATTGCAATGAAGTTCTCAGCTAAAGCAATCCAAAACCTTCCATTCGTCCTGCTATGATATTGAAACCAACGAATAGCCCCAAATTACATCCAAATCTTAAGCCGAGTCAAATCCAAAACCCTAAAATTAAATAACAAGCCCAAAGTCCCGATCGATTGGAATAAAGAGAGAAGAAGCCCGAAAATCTAGCCGAAATTGGGCACGGACTTTTCAGGAGGTCACCTGCTGTCTTGGTTAAAGGAGGCGCAGAGGATGGGAGAGGCGGAGGAGGGGGAGGACGAAGAGGTGGCGGTGGCCATCTCGGTGACGGAAAGGACTTCTTGATTCGATTTATAGAGGGAGAAGGGGGCGGAAGTGGGGGAAAAAAGAATTCCGAATCGGATGCCTCTTGAGTTGATCAGACGGCGATAAGAAAAGCACCTTTATTTGATGCATCGCAAGGGGATTTTAAGGGAATGGGCAAATGGACGGCCCTTGATTGGATCGATGAGACTAGAGTGGACAAGGCACTTTACCGTGTCCGGGGAAATCTATCTTCTGGGCTGGGTTTGCTTGACCTTTCTTTAAATAGCGTGCTATCTCCCCATAACGGGCCCCCACAAACACCAATCAAACAATGGCTGTAATAGCATTGTTTATCCCCAAAAAATTTCTTGACAAAAAAAATAATTATTAAAATAACAACTATTGTAATGGTGCTATAACCAAAAAAAATCTTGACAATAAAAATATTTATTAGAATAACAACTATTGTAATGGTGCTATAATAAAAAATAATAGTTAATGACAGAAAAAATAATAGCATTATCTTTCACTTCCATTTTTAGGATAGAAAAACATATTTTCTAGTCCATATAGTGACTTTTAAAGAGAATTTTGAAAAAACAAAAGGTCAAAGAAATATCATTTTATCTAAACTAAAGTATGACATGAAATGACAAGAATAATGAAAAGTAAAAATCATTATATTTTTCATTTTTTTAATCTTAATGATGTGATGACAGATGTTTGAAACTATTATGCTGGCAGCTGTAATTGTTATAACACTCTTGTTTACAACCATGCTCCATGATACTTATCTTTCTCTCATTCTTATTATAGATTTTAAAGGTAAGCAGTCATCAAACAAACAATATTTCTTCTCTCTTTATGATGCTTATCTCCTTGTCATAATTCTAAATGGCAGCCTTATAACCATTATAATGATTTCGGCCATCGCTCACATTTAGTTATTGTGGTAAATAATGTGAAAAAAAATATGACAGATATTATTTTCCATTATTTCCTGTTACTTGGAGTGCTATAATATTAACAATGACCATTATTTTTATTTATACTTTCCTTTGGATAACATAATATTTTTAAATTTATATTTTCTCTCAAAAGCCCCTCCAAAAATGATTATAAGGCCCGAAAATACATTATTTTATCTAATAAGAATCAAGAAAAAAGATAACGCAGTTATTTTTCCATTTCATCGTGACGCCACTATGATAGCTATTATTTTTGTGATTTTTAATATTAAATATGAGAATTTGTTTTTAGATAAATAATGGTAATGATCAAAATATTCTTAGTTAATCTTTTTTTTTGAGGTGAAGATTCTTGGATAATCCGCAGTGTTTGCAAGCGCATGCATAAATATAACATTGCTATTTTGCTGCATCAACACCCTCGACGGCCAAGTAAAACTTCAGTGTTCGTATGTTTTTGTAGCAAAGGAAACGCTTCTTAACCTCCCACCCGAAGGGATTCTGCACAGGGCAAAAGTTTAGGATAAAGAAAAAGAGAACGGCGAAGTTCAAGAATAAAGGAAAAGTTTAGGGATGAAGGCCACCTTCCACCCCTCCCGCTGCCCTACCTTTTCCTCCTGCCCGTTTGCCATTCTCCTTTGCGGCATCCATGAGGTTAAAAGGACAATTGTTTCAGCAAAAAAAAAAAAAAAAGGGACAATTGTGCCCAAAAAATAATAAAAATAAAAATAAAATTACATACATACCCTGCAAATATTAAAATTTACGTGAATATCCTTCCATAATATATATATATATATATATATATATATATATATATATATATATATATATATATATATATATATATATATATATATATATATATGTTGCTGGAAATTGGACCCGGGGGCGGCCGCGAACCGAGGAGGAGGAGCTCCGGCAAACATTGGCGGGCGGCGATCCGTCGGCGAGCGGCGTCCTCCGTGGGGGGCCTACAAAAAGCCGGTGGCCGGGGTTTCCGGCGCCGGCCCTCCGATGCTTAAGTCAGAGGGAGGCTTAATTTTGGAGAAGGAGAGGGACTGTATTTCCAAGTCCGAAGCCTCCCTTGGGAGGAAGAAGCCTCCTCTTTTTGGAGGGAGAAGCTCTCCTTTTATAGGGAGAGTGGCAGGGTTACCTGTGATGTGACTGGACGAATTAATGGGTTACCGTCACGATTGGACGTGGGCGTGTGAAGTAATGAGTTGCCGTGGATGGCCCGTTTCCATCATGGGAGGAGATGGCGTGTAGCCAGAGCTTGCTTGTGGCGCGCAGTGCAGTACATTCTTGGGAATGGTGAGGCGTTGACAGTCGTAGCAGGGTATGGTTCCTGATTAATATGTCGTGGCGTGGCCGGCAAGTAAAGCATGGTGCGGTGAGGCTGCTGCAGGGGATGGCCGCAGCATATAGACGACGAGGTCGGCCTTCTGAGGTCAGCTCAGCCTTTTGGTCTCGGCCTTCTGTGCTCGGCCTGCTGTGCTCGGCCTTCTGAGCTCGGCAGCCTTCTGGTTCGGCCTTCTGTGCTCGGCAACATGGATGAGCTCGGCTTGCATGAGCTCGGCTCGGCCTTCTGAGCTCGGCTCGGCCTGCTGTGCTCGGCCTTCTGGCCTTAGTCTTCTGAGCTCGGCTCGGCCTATGAGCTCGGCCTGCATGGTGAGCTCGGCTGCCTTCTGAGCTCGGCCTGCATGATGAGCTCGGCCTGCATGGTGAGCTCAGGCTTGTTGTCAGATTTGGCGCGCTTTAATTGTACGTGTGGGGTGGTCTATTTTTTCCCCCAACACTACCCCCCGACTTCCGAGTTCGAGCTGCTTTTTGGCTCGGACGAAGGAAGTAGTCCAGTCGTCGATCATCCTGTAATATAGCCAAATGTATATGGAGATGTGCGTGCCAAGTAGGGTATACCTCTCATGCAGTTGGAGTCAAGTGCTTCAGGTCGACTCAGCAGCCTTCTTTGGCTTGTGGTCGACTCAGCTCTCGAGAACGTCGAGACGACGCGACAGATCTTCCGCGTCGCACTTCTCCCAGCTGACAAGGTAAAAATTCAGGCCATGAGCCCTTTTTTTACTGTCGGAGTCGAGCGTCTCACGCCGAGGTCGGCAGCTTTGCTCCTCGACTAACTTTTGTGGATGCTCTTTTGTTCGGGGTCCGCTTTCTAAGGGACGCCGGCACAATAGGAGAAATAGTTGCCATTGGAGATCTGTGTGGGCGTTGTTTTGTTGTTATCCACGAACATTTTGGGGGTGCTTTGTTGTCAATCACGAACGTTTTGGGGGGGCGCGAAGGTACTACCCCGTCATTCCGAGGTCGAGGGAGCTCGGGCTCACTGTCGACTCGTCGGGGCATCTCGACCTTAGTCGAGGAGGCGCTACGGGGGGCCGCGAAGGTACTACCCCGTTGTTGGTGTTGAGCGCCACGGAGGGCCGCGAAGGTACTACCCCGTCTTTCCGAAGTGTCGAGGGGTCTGGGCACGCACTGTCGACACTCGAGGCATCTCGACCTTAGTCGAGGAGGCGCTACGGGGGCCGCGAAGGTACTACCCCGTTGTTGGTGTTGAGCGCCACGGAGGGCCGCGAAGGTACTACCCCGTCTTTCCGAAGTGTCGAGGGATCTGGGCACGCACTGTCGACACTCGAGGCATCTCGACTTTAGTCGAGGAGGCGCTACGGGGGGCCGCGAAGGTACTACCCCGTTGTTGGTGTTGAGCGCCACGGAGGGCCGCGAAGGTACTACCCCGTCTTCCCGAAGTGTCGAGGGGTCTGGGCACGCACTGTCGACACTCGGGGCATCTCGACCTTAGTCGAGGAGGCGCTACGGGGGGCCGCGAAGGTACTACCCCGTTGTTGGTGTTGAGCGCCACGGAGGGCCGCGAAGGTACTACCCCGTCTTCCCGAAGTGTCGAGGGGTCTGGGCACGCACTGTCGACACTCGGGGCATCCCGAACTTAGTCGGGGCATCATTGGAGATACATACAGGAGATGGATTCCGTTGGCGATTGTGCGCCCTTATTCGGAGCGGGGCGACGTTGGAGATAGGGATACCCGTAGGTCATTTTTTGGATTCTCCGACCTGAAAATAGATGAAATATTGAAATTATTTGAAGCCAAAGTGGCATCCTGTACCTTTTGGAGATATTTTGATGGCTCTCGAGCTTCGAAGTCCCTCAGGACTTGGCTCAGCACCGGCCTTCTTTGGCTCGATTTTCTGGGAGGGGTGTTCTGCGCTCGGGCTTCTGAGCTCGGGCTTATGAGCTCGGCAGCCTTCTGGTCTCGGCCTTCTGAGCTCGGCCTGCATGAGCTCGGCCTGGATGAGACTGCTGCAGGTCGTGGCTGCAGCATGTGGATGACAAGCTCGGCCTTCTGAGCTCGGCTCGGCCTGCATGAGCTCGGTTTTCGGAGCTCGGCAGCATAGATGAGCTTGGCAGCCTTCTGAGCTCGGCTTGCATGATGAGCTCGGCTCAGTCTTCTGAGCTCGGCTTGGCTCTCTGTGCACGGCCGGGGCTTCGGTGATGGCGACGCTCTGAAGGAGAGCAACGTCCCGAGCGCCGTCGTAAGGACTTACACCCATGAGGAGGGAGTACATAACTATCCTTCTCCAGACCTCAGTTTTTATTTCTCTTTCCCTCCAACTCGTTGATGTGAGACTTGGGCTACTACTTCTCACTAGTTGCCCCCACGTACGTCGTTGTAGCGGGAGCCATGCCTGATTCGAGATGGCTCGGGAGAAAGTTTCTTCCTCTGCTTAACATGAACCCGTGGAGGCGGCACAGGAGGAGCCTCCACTTGTTGCAGGCTTTGGGCTGCAATGGCTAGCGCTTGGACTTGCTGCACTAGCGCGTCGAAGTGCTCGGGTTGGACTTGTGGAGCTTGATCTGCCGGAGGTCTTGGTGGTGGATTCTGGACTGAGCGCCCGGGGCTTGGAGCATGATGCCGGGAGGTATCAGAGACTCCTCTGCTCCTTAGTTTCATGGCCACAACTCGGGCCCTTCCTCTAGCGCCAACTGTTGCTGGAAATTGGACCCGGAGGCGGCCGCGAACCGAGGAGGAGGAGCTCCGGCGAACATTGGTGGGCGGCGATCCGTCGGCGAGCGGCGTCCTCCGTGGGGGGCGGTTGCTGGAAATTGGACCCGGGGGCGGCCGCGAACCGAGGAGGAGGCGGGTGGTGATCCGTCGGCGAGCGGCGTCCTCCGTGGGGGGCCAGCAAAAAGCCGGTGGCCGGGGTTTCCGGCGCCGGCCCTCCGATGCTTAAGTCAGAGGGGGGCTTAATTTTGGAGAAGGAGAGGGACTGTATTTCCAAGTCCGAAGCCTCCCTTGGGAGGAAGAAGCCTCCTCTTTTTAGAGGGAGAAGCTCCCCTTTTATAGGTAGAGTGGCAGGGTTACCTGTGATGTGACTGGACGAATTAATGGGTTACCGTCACGATTGGACGTGGGCGTGTGAAGTAATGAGTTGCCGTGGATGGCCCGTTTCCATCATGGGAGGAGATGGCGTGTAGCCAGAGCTTGCTTGTGGCGCGCAGTGCAGTACATTCTTGGGAATGGTGAGGCGTTGACAGTCGTAGCAGGGAATGGTTCCTGATTAATATGTCGTGGCGTGGCCGGCAAGTAAAGCATGGTGCGGTGAGGCTGCTGCAGAGGATGGCCGCAGCATATAGACGACGAGGTCGGCCTTCTGAGGTCAGCTCAGCCTTTTGGTCTTGGCCTGCTGTGCTCGGCCTTCTGAGCTCGACAGCCTTCTGTGCTCGGCAGCCTTCTGGTTCGGCCTTCTGTGCTCGGCAACATGGATGAGCTCGGCTTGCATGACCTCGGCTTGCATGACCTCGGCTCGGCCTTCTGAGCTCGGCTCGGCCTGCTGTGCTTGGCCTTCTGGCCTTAGTCTTCTGAGCTCGGCAGCCTGGATGAGCTCGGCAGCCTTCTGAGCTCGGCTCGGCCTATGAGCTCGGCCTGCATGGTGAGCTCGGCTGCCTTCTGAGCTCGGCTTGCATGATGAGCTCGGCCTGCATGGTGAGCTCAGGCTTGTTGTCAGATTTGGCGCGCTTTAATTGTACGTGTGGGGTGGTCTATTTTTTCCCCCAACAAAAATCTAAATTTATTTTTGTCTATTTCAACTTGTTTTAATATTCGGATTAATTTACTACTTGCTCCTTATCTATGTGTACGGAGAGTATAGGGTATGATTTGTAGAGGCCTCTCGTTGGCAAGGTTGGCGAGTTTGTCCCATGCCAAAGCAAAGCTCGTCATAAATGGGAAGACCACCTCGTCCATGGCCTTCGGGGTGGTGACAACGACTTAGAAAGATTGATGCATGGCTTAGATGGCCATGGCCGCAAAAGTACCTGGACTTGATAATGACGACTTTTTCACTTCTCTTTGCCGTCCCTTGTTTCATCAGCGATGGTTCCTTTCCGCCACTTTGATCCTGGGCTGGCTGGCGAGTTCCATATGAAGATGATCACAGTTTTGTTTTCTCTCTTTCTTTTTTTTTCAGTGAGATTGCTCATTCTGCCCATGGCCATGGAAAAGCCATGGCCGCACAAAGTGGAATCACTTTTTTTTCCCCCTCATCGCCTAGGGTCGAATATAGCTTTTAGCAGGGCATTTCTTTTCTTCTTTTTCTCTTTGCCATGAGTGTGTGAGCACACCGTAGCTTCAAAGTTAATTACATGGATGTCATATTTGCTATGGAGGGGAAAAAAGAGTATCAAAGAATCAAGGGCAATGACGTATTTGCAATGATATTTTTAATAAAAATTATGAAATAATGAATTTGTCATTAATAACAAATAATATTAAGTAATATTAAATGACTAATATAAATATTATTTACATATAAAAATTATATTATTTTTGGTAATTTTTATTTTATTCATAATATTATTTATTATTTATCGTTAAAAATATTAGCATTCTATATTTTTAATAATTGATACTATTTACATTTTTAACTAACGATAAATAATAATTTGACTACTATTTATTAATTATTAATTATACTTATTATATATAATAAAATATAATTTTTTCATTTCTTATGAATAATTAGCGCTATCAATATGACTTCTGAAAAAAATACATCCTTGATGCAAACTAGATGATTCAGATGTTTTCTCGTTTTTCCAAAAAAGTTTACTAGTATTTCACAGAATACCATCATCGTCTTGCATTGCAGCAAATTCTTGTGATAATTCTAACGTTCTAAACCAGTAAGCATTTTGTTTTGCTTCCCTATAAAATTTTATTTTATGTATGTAGTTCTAATTCTTTCTGCTAATAGAGAACTTATATTACAGCGGGAACCTTTTTGTCATTCCTGTCGTTGTAGTATAGTGGTGAGTATTCCCGCCTGTCACGCGGGTGACCCGGGTTCGATCCCCGGCAACGGCGCAATTTTTATGATATTTTGAAATTTATATAAATTGCCTCCTCCTCCCACTTCCTTTTTTTTTTTTTTTTCTTTCTTTATTTATTTATTTATGGTCGAAAAATATAGAAAAAGAATCCCTTTCTATGCAAACAGGCAAAAGACCCCCACAACACAGGGGAGATAAAAAATAAAATTATAAAATATTACAAAAATATGGGAACATTAAGCCAATTTATTAAAAATATAATAAATAAATATTATTAAAATGAAACATATTAAATATTTTAGATAAAATATTGAAATGTGGTGGCTGGCCGTTTGGTTATACCCATTTTTTTACTTATGGAGAACCCATTGTCTCCACTTGAAGCTGCTCCCTCATATAATTATGGCATTGTGCCATCTCCTAGTTGGGATTGAAGAGTGATTTCCCAAGCCAACTGGAATCCATGCTTATAACATGTTATAATGCTTTTCAGCATAAGGATTTATTCCTATAGGGTATACATACACATACGTACATACATACATACATATATTTAATATATATATATATATTAAAAAATAAATATATATTGGAAAAACTATATTTACTTAAAAGTGGGAGTGAATGTTTGTTTGAATAGATAGTCAATTAAAAAGAGTTGGGCCACAACGCGGCATGCTCAATTTTTCTACAATTTTTTAGAATTTTTTTGTAAAATCTAAAGCAGTAGAGTTTTCTTCCTCCTATTTGTTTACTATGTATTAACAAAATACCCTTGCACTATGGAGAAAATTCTAATAAAGGCTTCAAACACTTAACTTATTGTTTTTTGCTATAGCTATTACTTGAGATTGAGTGAATGATGGCATAATTATAAAATTCTTTGATAATTTATATGAAAAATATAAAATAAGAAACATAAAGATATATTGACAAACAAGAGATATACAAATAAGAACAATGTACAAATATGTCAATAAATATTTAATAAAATAAGAAAATATGTAAATATATTGACAATTGAGAGATATACAAAAAGGAGAAAATATATATTAATATATCAACAAATAAAAAATATTACTTGATTTGGAGGCAAAGTTGTGACAAAGCTACTATTTGGCTACTACTATGATTACTATAGATATACAAATAAGAACAATGTATGAATATGTCAATAAATATTTAATAAAATAAGAAAACATGTAAATATATTGACAACTGATAGATATACAACATGAAAAAAATATATAAATATATCAGCAAATAAAAATTATCACTTGATTTGGAGGCAAAGATGTAGGAAAGCTACTATCTGCTACTACTATGAGTACTATAGGTAAGCTACTAATGTTAGGGACGGGTCATGTTTGGCAACTTCTTCGAAATGTTAGGGATGGAATCCGAGTAATGCGATGGCAGTGTCTGACTCCACTCACATTTAGATCGAATGACAACCACCCCATCCTTCTCTTCGATGACTTGCGCCATCCATGTCATTTTTCTCTACTCCTCCACTGCCTTCTCCTTCTCTAACTCCTCGTTGAACAACTAGTTGGAGATTTGCTGCGCTACATTTAAAAGCAAGTCTTAGTATAACTCAAGTAAAATGAAGAAAATAAAGAAGAGAAAAAAATTTAAGAAGGACTAACATTTTTTTCTTAATATTTTTAGAAGCAAAATTCCATCAATGCATCTAAAAATAATTCCTCGTATGTGGGAGGAAATCTATGCGCATATGAGATTAAATAATTCACACTCTTCACACTCGGCATGGGAGAAAATACTTAACCTGGCGTTTTCCTCCATCACTGTCGCCCTTTTCCAGACTCCACAATAAATTGCCCCATTTTATTGGAATACATAACTTTCTTGAAAATAATTTTTAGTTGGAAAGCAAACTATTATGAATAGTCGAATCAGTCTGAAATTCTGAAATTCAAATTTTAATGAAATATTTGTGGCCCTTTATGATATAGTATGGTTATTTTTTTTTAGATTTTTCTGGGATTTAGAAGGGTTAGAGCTTTTTCTCTCCTAGCAATTCTGTTTGCACAATGCACATATAAGAATTTTTGTGATAATTTTTTTTATTTTAAGAATACTATACATTAATCTATATTTTTAATTCATGAATCTCTTTGACTATAGAAGTTTATTTCTAATTAAAATGAGTTTAGATGAGAGAAACTTCCACTTAAAGGAGGTAAATTATAAAATTTTTACTCTAGTAGAAAAGACATGTGTCTTTTTCTTCTGTGGTGGAATTAGGGAAATAGGATAAAAATTAATTTAAAAGGTACAGTTAATTTAAAATTCATGATATGAGATGTTCAATTTTTTAGAATTTTTTCTGAATTTTGGAGGGGTAAATTTTTTGTCCCCTTATCATTTAATATGTATAGAAATAGAAAAGATAATGTTTATTAAAAAAAATAAATGAGAAATGAAGTTAAAGAAAGAAGTGCATCTATAAATGGCATGGGTTTATTGAGCAAATACCGATGAAATAGATTAAAAATTCGAAATACATAAATTATGAGTGCCTGCCAAATGTTCTTTGTTGAACCAATTAATCATGTGCATCCTTGATACGATATTTTAATACATGGTGACTTACAAGCAATTATATTGTTTTTTTTTTTTAGTATAACAGTTGCTCATATTATTTTTCATATCATTCTAGTATAAGGATTATTAACATAGACTCATTAGTAAGAGTCTAGATCTTCCCTCTACTTTATGTTTCCTCCAAAGCTGGTCCACTCAAATCACCTAGCATTTATAAGGTCGTTTCCTTGTGACTAAAGATAAACATGAATCGGAGAGGATGCGGACTCCACTGAAAAATATATCAGGGAATAAAGAAGAAAAAAAAGTGAAGACAAAGGTTCAATGTCCATAGTCATCAGATACGAGGTTCCGTTTGACAAAGTAGCGTTTGGATAGACGCAAAGATTTCTTTATAAACAATGGAGGATTCCCGTAGTGTTTCCTTATAAACAAATGGAGGATTCCCGTAGTGTGCTGCCCCTATCCTTAACGAGAGATAGAGACAAGAAGCTCCACTTTTTGGGGCGCCATGGAAGTAAAGGCATCTAGCTCTCCTCCGCGCGGGGTTCAAATGGATACATTAATTATTATTGCAGGACCAACCCATGGCTATTCAGAAGGCACCGATATAGAACTAAATATAATACAGGTTCGCATAAGTCCTCATATACCCTTTTCGTTTAAACTTTAATGTCCTCGTCCGGTTAAAGATCCAAATCTATTTTCTAATCTACATAAAAAAAAATAATGGGCAATCTTGGTTTGCGTGACATAAAGTTTTTTTATTAAAACAACCTATTGGAATCAGCACCAGAGTGCACGAATCAATAAATTTCTGCCACATGCTCTATAATTGCAAGAATTTCTGACTTCAAAGGATCTACGTCAAACCTAGGCATCTTGGCATTTGTTTATTTTTGCTTTAAATATTTTCATAAAAATTCTGACCTACTCTAGCTATCAAACTTGTCATGAAGTGGAAATACTAGTAGTTTTGAATAAAGATCTGGGATAAAAACTATTTGCATGGATAAGGCAGCACAAGAGCCATCTCAAACCAAATCCAACGGACCAATTTGAGTCCTGTATGTTGAAGTTAACTAAAGCGATCAAATAATTCTAATATGGGATGCAGTGTAGCTAGCAAACTAGCACATTAGGAATTCATCAACTCCTCGGAGGATCAGGATCGAGCTAACCCAACTTCTACCATTACCTCCCTATGTATGTGTTTGTAGTGAGAGATTGAGTGCACATCATCCATGTACCACAAGAATAAATAAATTAAGTAGATAAAAAAATGCTATTCCAAAAAGGGTTTGGTGACAATTCATTCCTCGAAACCGGGTTTTTATAAATCATTCATTAATTTGCAACTGTAATCAGGTGGAAAAAAAAAAGCTGTTGGATTATGCATGCAATGGAGAGAAGGAAGGGTGTTATGTGTGATATTGCGCCATAATTCTTAAATCCTAAAAGTCTTTAGCACTACTATCTTGTAGATGGAACTTTGTACCTAATACCTTTTCCTTTGAAGCTGCCGCTTCATAGATAGCAGAAAGTAAATGAGCCTAATCCTTATAATTTTTTCGAGGGATATGTTTTCAAGGACTGCAATGTCCACTGTTGGATCGTATAATGATTACTTCGAGATCAATGCAGGTGGATGAATGACACGGTTCCAAGCACTTTGAGATATGTACAAAATGCGATCAAATGGTCGATATTGTGAAAGAAGATCAATTATTCTTTCATGCGAAATAGACACCACAAACTCTCAAGTGTATTGATGAGTGGTGGAAACAACCTGCTCTAATAAATTTCGACATGCCAGTTGATGGCAAGTGGATTTTGTTAGCTCAGGTTTGTTTAATAGACCACTAGAAGATCAAATTTAACTGATTACTAGACGAAATCGCTCATGATGTACAGATCTTTATAAAGTAATATGAGGAAATTAATCGCTGCTTTATTTAAAAGAGATGGAATACAAGTTGTAGCATGCGAGGCAAGTAGAATAACGACCTTGCAACAGCTATGCTTAACCTCTTCAAACTAAGGAGAGAGGAATTGGGTATGGACGAGAATAAAATTCGAGCGTAGCGATGAAGACTAAGGAAAGCCTTGGCGACGAAGTTCTGCCACCAGTTTTAAAGTAACGTAGGCGGAGAATCGGATTCCTGAGGTGACGCGGCTGACGCCTTCCACCGCACGCGTTCCGCCTTTGTTTGATTGTTTCCTGCGAGTTGAGCGGCGTCACTTCCCCGGTGCTCTTACCGCACCCCAAATCTGATGATTCCGAGGCCCAGCTCTTTTACGTCTTCCCTCCCTCCTGTTCGCATCCACTCAACTGATCTCCGGCTGGGATCTCTTGTTCTCTTCCTCCAAAAGGCCTATGCGAAATTTAATAAAATTAGACTAAATTTTCTATGAAAAATCGATCTATTAATCTTGTTCGGCAGACTCATCATAATCTTAGCCTAAATCTTATTTATAAGCTCGGTGGACTGCATGAAGAAAGAAAAAAAACCATGAAAGCTCTTTTTTTTTTCCTTCTATAAAATTTGGGCGAGGAGGCATATGTTTATGCAGGCTCTATCTAAATAGACGGCCTACTCTATGGATCAAATATAAAATTCAATTTAATTCTATTGGATTTTCCACAAAGACCTTTTAGGTTGCATGGAAGTCCGGAGATAGCTATCTGCCTATCTCTTAGATCCTCATCTCATTTATCTTTATTTTTTATTATTTTTTTTATTTTTATTCTCTCTCCAGTACTTTAATGAGGTTTGAATCAGGTCATCTAAGGACAACATATAAAATTTTCATCCATATCACAACCAGCGCTAGTCCAGGTCAAGATTTTTCGGTCTATATCCACTTACAAATCATTTTGCATCACCTATTTGGCCTTGGTCCAACCAATTATACAAAACAACCCCCAATATATCTAGTCTAGCCTATCAAATCGAATTTCTTATAATTTTTACAAAATGATTTAAACAACTAGTAGTAAAAAACAACCACTCAAAAGATTATCATTCAAAATTATGACTCAACCTAACTTAAATTGTTTTGCTTGAAGTAGAATCTTAGTCTTATAGATCGAATCGGGTCAAAGTTTTGGCCCATATCTAATCCTTACTGAAAAAATTCTTGACTCAAACGTGATCAAATAGAGTCGACGTGGGTTAGATTTTCAAAATTAGGTTGATTCTTGCAGCTCTAGATACATTGGATTTGCTAATTAAAAAACTACAGTTATATTTTGTTTTATCTGGTTCATGTTATTTAAAATCACAGCCATGAAAAACCAATGTTTGATTTCCTTTTTTTCTCATTTGCATAAAAAACAGAATAGAAGAAGACTTTATTCCATATAAAGTTATTCCAGACATCATTTGATTCCTGAGTAGGACAGAATCAAGGCCTGAAAAAAGTTCTATGCATGCTAAATAGTTTTCATATCGGATATAAGCAGGGAATGGTGATGCTACTTCAACTTGCTCCTGGCATGACTGTTAAAAAAGATAAATTAATATAAAACCATCATTTATGCATATTTTTTTAATAGACAAAAACCATCCTCAATCAAAATTATTGCAATAAGAATAGCAAAAATAAAAAATAAAAATAAGTCATGGTGTACAACTATTTCTATTTTACCTTTTTTATTCTTGGACATGAGGCAGCCTTCATGAATTCATCAGAACGGATATATTTTCTTTATTTATGCTCTCTTAAACTTGTCTCTGCTGAGCAATAACAGGATTTATTCCTACTTTATTTTCAATTAAATGCTCTTTTAACTAAAAATACCATGGTAACAAATATGGTTACAAACAATTCTCACAACTAAACATGCGGTCATTCTGGAGGGAGACTCAGTGAAGATAGTATAGTGGATTCTACATGTGAGACTATTCGCTTCTAAAAGAGGTCAGACGGTTACTGGGGAAGTGTGCTGTTTTTAGATTGGCAATGTGTTCCGAAAAACGAACAGAACTGCTAACTGGATCGCCTTCTTTGCTGCTAATCATTAAGAAAAGATTCTTTGGACCTGCTATGTACCTATCCCTCCACTACTGTAAAGTATTTTATCTTTTGACTCTGCAGGGAATGCTCATGTGAGATTAGTATGAGCAGCTGGTTTATCAAAAAAAAAAAAAAAAACTAAACATGCAGTCTTTTTAATTAATTCTTTCATGGTAGAATTAGTGGTTTTAGTCTTTTTCCACGCCCCAGGTGTTATTTTGGAGATGGAGAACCTTTGAGACGCTTATTGTCCTTTTCACCCGCAGAACATCTTTAATATCGTGTCTGGCTGACCTCTCATTTTCACATCCGACTTTCTACGGTTGAGAATTGCCGCAGCCCTCCACCATCCGTTCCGCCTCGGCTGTTCACTTTAACTCGAACCGCGGACCATCGTAACCATGGCATCCAATCGGGCGCAGCGAATCGGACCCGGAAACTACGCGAAAAAAAGAGCGGCTCGGGAATGTTCAGCCGCGTATACCTGTACGCCACGTTTTAAGAGTCCTCTACTTTCACGTTTAAAGTGTACGCGTCAGAATCTCAATGGAGAGGTAGCAGTCCGCTGGCCAGGGAATCTCAGCGGAGCCAAACCGCACCCGATTCGAAGTGTCACGAGGAAAAATCCGTTTGCTAGCTTCAGCGCAGCCGGAGTGAAACGCGTTTCCCACTACCCGTTTCCAGGAGTTTACCTTTTTGTTGGGAATCTTTGTCACTTGAGCCGTTTCCCTGGTGAGTTAGGAGGAAAGCGGGCTAACCGGAACGGAGGAGAGGCTATAAATATGGGGGTCACAGCTGGCCAAATTCGCTCCCCTACGGCTTCGCGTTCCTCCAGAGGCCGGTCTCTGTTTTAAATCCCCTCTTCTTTTTCGCCTCAGAGCTCTCTCGCATCGATCCCTTGCTAGGTTCTGACTTCTTCTGGTGCTCTCTCTTTCTCATCTTATTCTCTCTTCTCTCTGGGCTTCAGAGGTTGTTGGGGTCTTCGGGTTCTTCGCCGCCGCCTTCGAGCAGAGCCTTTTCCGATTGAACAGTATGTTTCTTCTCCTATTCTATGTTTTTTTGATTGTTTTTTTCCGTTTTTCTGATGAGATATGCTAGACGTATCGTGGATTATCGATTTTATATGGGTTTTTCCGGTGATAATCGCATATGATTTAGATCTTGTTTGGTTTTATACTTATCGTTCTTATTTTTGATTCTTTTTTCTTTTTTCTTTTTTTTTGTGTGTTTGAATAAGAACAAGAACTGCGTTTGTTCTTGGGTTTCGATATGATTGCAGATCTGTTCTTTGATGGGTGTTTGTGTCTCTTTTCTGTGCTTTGTGATGGACTTAGATGTTGAATCGACAGCCATTGTTGATGGATGCGATGATTTTTCCTTTCATTCTTCAGGACGGTGAATATTGGGTTTCTTGTTGGTAGATTCTGATGGTTTTTTTTGCTAACTTTGTTTTTTTAACTGTTCATGGTTTTGTGATATATCTTTTTTTTCCCTTTGATGCATGTCTTTGTTTCTAGTTTTATTTTTCTTCAATTTTGTTTGATGGTAGATCTGGGTGTGGTGGTATACGGTCTTTATTCTTATTTGCTTCAACATATATCCGTGGGTATCGATTTGGTGTTCTCTCTGTGTTTCCTTGCTCTTACATCCTATGAATCCCTTCTTTTTTTCTTTTTTTGTTTTGTTTTTTGTTTTGTTTTTTTTTTTCTGTTTTATTTGTTTTTTGGGCAAGGCCTAATATTTATTCTTTTACGTTTTCCTTTATCTTCTGGTATTTTTCTTTTTTATGTTTTCATTTACACCGTAGGAAGGCCCCTGGTCTTCTGTTTCTATTTTTACTAATCTTGATTCTTATCTGCTTCAATATATGTTCTGTAAATTTCCATGTTCTATATGTTTTTCTCTAGCTTTGTTAATGTTTGATAGTTTTGATTCTGTTCCTCCTGTTGCTTTCTTTTTTTCCTCCTCTGTTGCTTCTATTCTTAGAAACATGATCTGGGCTACATGTATTCTGTTTCCTGTATGATTCTGTGACCCATGCTTATTTAATTTTATTTCTTTATTTTCGTGTTTATATCAACAGATATGTGTTGCTAAAATATTTTTTTTGCAATCGTTTCCTGCTTAGCGTTTGCTAGAATTAGATCTTCTGCCATTCTTCCCTTCTGAAAAGAATAAAACTGAAATCGGTGAAACTAACCTGTTTTTTCTGGTGTCACAGGAGGTGTGGATGTTTTAATGGAGTCCAAAGGTGGCAAGAAGAAGTCTAGCAGTAGTAGTAGTTCATTACAATACGAAGTTCCCCTTGGCTACAGCATTGAAGACGTTCGACCACACGGTGGAATCAAGAAGTTCCAATCTGCTGCATACTCCAACGTAAGCAGAAGAGAACTCATTTTTTTCCATCTGTTATCTTTTTTGTGTGTACTAGCTACTAATATGTTGTCATATTGATCTGTTGCAGTGCGTGAGAAAGCCATCTTGATATCCCTACTGATGACCTCTTTCATAGAGTAGGATTTCCCAAATTTTTAGTTTGATTTCTGCTTTAAACCAACTTCTCTGGCTAGCTGCTTTTCTGATAAGCAAACCTCACTCTCAATCTCCCTTCTCATCGCACTCTCTTCTCCTTCATCGACCACTCATATTCTCATACTTCATTCTGATTCGATGGCACATTTGTTGGTTGATTCACCAAACCCTTCTTTGGTCTCACCAATTGGGTTTGAGGGATATGAGAAACGCCTTGAGATCACTTTCTCTGAGGCGCCTGTCTTTGCAGATCCCCAAGGCCGAGGCCTACGTGCCCTCTCACGGGCCCAGATTGACTCAATTCTAGAACTGGCACAATGCACTATCGTGTCTCAGCTCTCAAACAAGGACTTTGATTCTTATGTCCTCTCGGAATCGAGTCTCTTTGTGTACCCGTATAAGATAATCCTGAAGACCTGTGGGACTACGAAGCTCCTTCTGTCCATTCCCAGAATCCTGGAGCTTGCCAAGGAGCTTTTGCTTTCTTCTCTGTCTGCAAAGTACTCTCGTGGAACCTTCATCTTCCCTGGTGCCCAGCCATCTCCCCACCGCAGCTTCTCGGAGGAGGTTTCCATCCTTAATCAGTTCTTTGGTGGCCTCAAGTCCGGTGGTAATGCTTATGTGATAGGTGATCCAACAGCGCCCAACCGTAACTGGCACATATATTATGCCACTCAGAAGCCTGAGCCACCTATGGTTACTCTTGAGATGTGCATGACTGGACTGAGCCCTAAGCGGGCATCAATCTTCTTCAAGAATTCAGCGGTTGGACATTCTTCTTCCTTTAAGGACATGACAATGCTCTCTGGGATTTCTGATATCATCCCCGAGATGGAGATATGCGACTTTGAATTCGATCCATGTGGGTACTCGATGAATGGGATCTGTGACGCTGCTCTCTCCACAATCCATGTGACCCCCGAGGAAGGTTTCAGCTATGCTAGTTATGAAGCCACAGGGTTCAACCCTGGCTCATTGGTATGCAGGGACTTGATCGAGAGGGTTCTCAGGTGCTTTGGCCCCTTGGAGTTCTCTGTCGCAGTTACTATCTTTGGTGGGCGTCGGCTAGCAGGCACGTGGGCGAAGAAGGCGGAAATAGATGGCTATGCCTGTAATGATCTGGTCGAGCAGGAGCTGCCGGGTGATGGTCTGTTGATGTATCAGAACTTTGCTGCTTCTGCTGTTACTGCTGTGTCGCCAAGATCCATCCTGCATTGCTGGGAAGGAGATGTTATGGAGAAAGCTGGCAATGATGAAAAGGCAGGATACAGCTGGGAAGGTGAGGAGGTGGTGGAGGAGAAAGATGGAAAAGATAAGAAGATGTTCTGAGAGGATGGTTATGGTAGTGAAAGCAAGTCTATTCGTATTTGCTTATCTTTTGGCTTAATTAGCGAAGCAGCCAGCCAGTCTATTAGTATTTGCTTATTATATATGGTATTCGAGTCTGTTCGTGGTATCTTACTTTCATTTGTTGGGGTCTGAATAAGAGCTCTGGGTGGCTTGCTGTGTCTGCCACAATGAGCAGTTTGTTTGGAATTTAAAGTCTTTGGTTTAGTGTTGTTTGATGTTGTACCATTTGAACCTTGATAAATTTATAGTGCTCGAATAAATCTTTGTGAGGTTGGTTATCTCTGGATTTCCATGCCACTTGTGTTAGCTGCCACTCTCATCCTTGTAGGAATATGATAACCTTCTTTATATTTCTGATGGTGGTGGTTGCATGGGAGGATCAGGTGAAACAATGATCGTGCTTGTGCTCTCTTATATTTTTGTGCTGGTGCTTGTGATGTGATTTGGACCTGATTGATCTTTTGATTGTTTGTTGGGACCTGCTATTCATTGGAAGTGTTCATGAAGAATGCTGCCGGTCTTTTTTTTCTTTCCAGGTGGTGCTCCTTTGAGTGTTTCTTCTATGTACCTTTTCTTGCTAGTTTTGGTTTAATTTTCATCAACTGATGTTTACCATGCTTCTTTGATTGCTGTGCTTTATTGGCTGGTTGATGTAAGCTGCAGGTTGTTGGAACATATTCTGTAGTTCTCGCAGAAGGCTGCTGTCAATGCTTCAGCTTTGGGTTCAGTTTAATGTGAATTGAACTCTATTTCCGTTTGGCTATGGAGCCACGCCCAAGGGAAACTCCTCTGCAATCCCATTCACCAGTTTCTTGCGGTATTAAGCTTCTGGTCTGGTACAAATGCTGTGAATTTTGAACCTAAGAAATGACAGGAAAATGCAATAATACTACGGCAAACACCTGGAAATCATGATGTAAACAACTTGTCAGTTTATGAATTTAAGCATCTTCTACGCAATTCTTCACCGTGTTTTCCCCAGAGAAGTTCATTTCCATTTCATCTGGAAAGCGAGCTGGCAAAGATGGAAGGGGAAGATCTGGGAAGGCTTGGAGCAGTCGACCATAAAGATATCTTTACTGGAGGGGGCTTTGACGACATCTGTTAGCGTGAATGGGGTGATATTTTGATGTCAGTAAAATGCCATTGTTTGTCTTTTTCTATGTTTCTATCTGTCACTTTGGTGGATTTTTTTAATGAAAGTTATCATTTTTTAATGTAACAAATTTGTTGTGATTCTGCAAAAGTTCGATGTAGGAGAACAAACAACGTGGTAAAGAAAAAAGACAAAGAAGATGACAGTACATGGATCTTAATTGTGAGTGGTGGATTTTATTGAACTAGAGCCAACTTGCCACTAATCACCCAACCTAGGGCTAATTTTGTCTTCTTGCCTTGTCCTCATTTTAAACTCTTCTTCGAGCCCAGAACCCTTGCCCCACTAGATAAAATCTATAGGTGGCAATCGGGTGGATCTGGTCAAAAATTTTGTAAATCTAAATTTGATCTATTTAATAAATAAGTAATCTAATTCGACTTACATAACTCGTTTATTAGATAGATTGTGCAAGATTAAACGAGTTAAATAGATTAAGTAGAATTTTTACGGATTAAATGGATATAAACAGATTAAAGTGGTTAGGTTAAACAGGACAGAAATGAGTTAAGTAGGTTTTAAATGGGTTAAATAGATTTTAAATGGATTAAATGGATCAGATCATCACCCAATCCAATTATTAGATAGGTCAAAATAGATTAAACAGATCGAAGGTCTAAATCCAAACCTGACCCATTTAATAGAAAAGTCTAGATAGGTTGAAGCCTTATCTAAATCCATTTATTTTAAATTTGAATCTACCTAAAGTGGATTAAGTCATAAATTATCATTCCCTAATATCATCGGGATACACATCTTGAAGAAGCCCTCAATCCTTTTTTTTTTTTCGGCTCTCTCCCACTTGCCAACATCAGGATAGGTTGAATCTTTTTTTTTTCTCGAGCAGTTCTTGTGAAAATTTGAAGAGAATTAGTTATATTTTCTAAACAAAGAACTTCCTATCATCCATTAATAAATCATAATCATAACCAACAAGTCTCGATAACTTTTTCTTTTGGATTTCTTTTTTCATTATTTATCCCTATTGAGACCGAATTCATTATTTATCCCTAAAAGCTAGCTCAGTGAGTTAAATGTTCTTTGTCCGGATTTACCAGATTTGATTATTAGAATGGATTGGTTCAAGAAGGCGCAGCTTGACAGTAGTTATTGCCTATGGACCTAGTTTGGGTGTTGCTTTAAGACTAAGGCTTAGAGTGCATATTTTGTTTCACATTATAATCTTTTCTTTGCTTGTATATCGTCTAGTTAAAAGTTTGAGCCTTTGTCCAATGCTTAAATATTATAATTGAATATATGCGCAGTGCATCCATCAGTGTCAATCTAAGGCCACCATTAGGGTCGACAGTCCAATTTGATTGCGTTTCAAGCATCTAGAAGCCTATAAAGTTGGGATCCTCGACTCAAGTTGGTCTCAGGAAAACCAGTGATTTCAGATGTAACTTAGAAACAACACAAATCGTGCAAAGATGACAGATTAGAAATTCTATGCATTTCGGAAGGGATGGTACCATACTTCAGGCTAGGTAATGCAGGACTAACATCTGATAGGAGAGGAAGGAATTGGAGACCTTGTTTTTGTTAAATTCTCTTATAGTCATTCACACACCTGCGTGATAAATTTCAGCTAAATGCTTAAGTGCAGACCTTGATGGTGGGACTTATGTTACTTGAACATCATTGCATGGTTTGATTTGATTCTTGGACCTTAGCAATGCAGCTAGATGCGGGCGTCACAATCTTTTTGGTTTAAGTTGATAGTTCCCAAATTAAATTGAGTGACACACAACATATAAACAAAACAATAATTGTCATATGTGTATGCTTCAAGCACATGTACGAATAATGCGAACGCTAGTTCATGTTCATGTATGGTTGCATGCTAGATCTGTTATTAGGCCCTAACCCTAGAAAGTTTTGTGCTTATGCCCTTTCAAACTCGTTCATCTTCCTAGGTCACAAGAAGATTATTCTTGGTTCATGGTAGGCATACATACATGCAACAAAACTAAAATTGGTTGCTTGATTATAACTTGTTGAGTTTACTCTTGTTATCTCATGCATAATGCATGGATTTCTGCACCATCTTTCTTTCCCCGGAAGAAACGATCCGCTGGGTTGCTGAGAGGTTCAAACTGATTCTAAGGTAAATGTTTCAGAGAGCTGCCTTCCATATCTTTTACTGCCAAAGCTCTGCAACAGTTGCATCCCTATGTAGGCTCTGTTTAGATGATCTTGTTTGCGATATAAGCGAGGGTATATATATACTAAAACAGGGCAGGTTTTCCTCAAAAAATTATTCACTAAGTTGGTATCGCCAATATATAAAGTTGGCGAGGATGGGCATGCATGCAATCCTTTGCCCCCTTCCCACTTCCCAGCCTTCAAACGTTAAATACATGGCTTGCTGCATCAAAGTTCGGAATAACCCTCCATTCTGGATTGGTGTTCCGAGTGTTATTATTAAGCTTTAGCTCGCTACGCAGCTCCTTGCTTAAGTGGAGGCCATGGGTTCGACGCGATCCTTGGTTGCTTTGAGCGGCATTCGAGGTGGTTGCGGAAGACGGTCGAACACGTCTTGGAGGTCGGTGTTTCCGTGGACAAGGTTGCAGGGAGAGTTAATGCAGTAGGCACGAGTACATGCGGACGAGTAGGTGGTTAGGCATGGCACGGTTCGATCGAAATGGGTCCACTTTGGACATCCCTTGAGTCATGTCACGCTAGCCAAGATAATAGGACCCCAACAGCGCTACAACATCGAAAAATGGCACAAGTTAGCTCTACTACGTGAAGGCATCGAGGCCTTCTAGCGTGGAGGCAAATGGCGCAGCAAATTGAATCATTTTAGAAATATTTTATCTTGATCTTTTTTTACGTTGCATCATTCATAGTTCATGAATCATACGCTTTTAGTATGTATATATATTCAAAAAAGTCAAAAAAATAATACATCAGTGTTGGAGACGGCTCTCTTCCTCCGACCCATCGAGTTTTTCCGGAGTGATCCGCCCAACCTAATAATATTTTATTTTGGTTTTCGTAGCTGTATTCATATAACATGCCGTCTGAGCGGAAAAAAGAAAAAACAAAGCATCAAGGCCTCCAAATTAATTGAAACATTCGCAGGAATTTCAGAGTCCAAACAATTGAGATGCGCATCAATGGACCTGCACCTCACTCACCTGATCACCTGGAATAACTGAAGTCGCAGGGGCTCTGCTCTCCCAACAACCCAAAGTTTTCCTCTCCTCTCATATGGATAACCAACCGGCCGGCCGGCCGATTCAGTTGTCCCTGCCTCCATGGAGGGGCAGGGAATGCTTGAAGGCCTAGGAACAGCCTTCCACGGTTTTAGCCAGCGGATATTACAAAGAAAGACAACCCAATGTATACTGCTACACAAGAAAGATACCCAACAGAGAAGATTTAGTCTGCTACATTAAACTCTCCTGCAGTCGCTCAGGACAAGAGGGTGGCAGATATGGTGGTGTTTGGGTGATATGGGATGGATAGCTCAGCATTCAGAAATGATCTGTAGCTAACTTACCGTCCGAATGAATATTTAAGAAATTTATAATTAATTTATCATCATATAATTATTTTGAACTCTATTGTCTGGTGTGGCGAGCATTGATGTAAGTCTGAACCAATCTCCAACAGACAAACGAGATAAAGAAAGAAAGAGAGATGACAAGCCAAAAAGAATATACAAAACGGAAAAAGAGAGAGGAGATGATGAAGCCAAGCCAAAGCCACTGATCCTACTTTCGCATTCCCACACACGATCTCCATTAACCATTTATATGGCAAAATGCCCACATCTCATTCACAGCGTAGGGTACAGAAGAAGAAGAAGAAGAAGACAAAGTAGAATTTTCAAACAAAACTACAACAAAAATATATGCATATACATATATAATATAGGCAAGAAAGCAAAATAATTTTTTTTGGAAAAAAAAAAGTGATTGAGCCTATTACGCCAATATCCCAGTTCGACAAGCGGACATACACCTCAAACAAGAAGAAAACCTCATCATCTTGCATCTGTAGCCTTCCACCACCACCACCACCACCACCACCAGCAGCAGCAGCCCAGCACCATCTCCTCCTCCGCCACCGCCGCCATTGCCGACGCCGCGGCGTCTTCTCCCATGCCGATAGAACCAGATGCTTTTGCCTCGGAGACCAATGCTCTCTTCCCCTCTTTCTTTAGCTTGGGCGTTGAGGCCTGCCACCCTTTTGAGGGAGGAGACCTCTTCTCTGCTCTCTTCTCCTTTTTCCCCCGCTTTGAGAACTGTTTGATGTTCTTCGACCCCAGATTAATCGCAGTCTTTCCAACTTCTTCCGCTCCTCTCCTCCCATTCCTCTCTGATCTCTCCATCCCACACGCAATAGCTTCCAACCTGAAATATTTGTACACAAACACCTCAAAATGACCGAAATGCCCCTTCTTATAGCTTCAACGAGAAGGTAGAATGGCAAGAAAAGAAGGTTTAAACCGGGGGTAACTCAGGGACGCGGAGTTCAAGAGCCGTACTCTCCCCGGATTTCGCGTATCGATGGTTAGAGCTTCCGGCCGCCCCTTCATGACTCGAGAACAGCACGCCGCTAGAACTACGAAAGAAACAAGCCCGCAAGGAGTTTAAAAGGTTTTTTTTTTTTTTTTTTTTCATGCAACGGTACCTCATCCTACACTACACATCGGTGCACCCACAAGAGTTGTAAAAACAAGAAGATGAAGGGAAAAAAAAAAAAAAAAAAAAAACTCAAAACTCTTCCATAAAAATTCTTCTAGATGATACATTATAAATAAGGCAATTCAGTCTACTATACTATTCATCTTCTGAAATACATGAATAGTCAGAAAAAAAAAAAAAAAGAGCAAGCTTCTGCACCAGCTCTTGTGCCGTTTGTGCCTGTCAGCACTTTACTGGGACCAGTTAAAAAAAATAAATAAATAAAAGGAACTTGGGATTTGTCCTCTCCTTTTCCTGTTTAAAATTAAATACGGTCGAGGGTAAGATGAAATGTGTGTGTATATATATATATATATATATATATATATATATATTTATAATGTATGCGGCAGGCGCTGCGGCAGGCGCTGCCGCTCCCATGTGCGTGGCCGCGGGCGACCGCAAACGAACAACGCTGCGACGAGATCTCCCAAACGGGACCATCGACACGTCACCCCTATTCACGATTACAAAATTAACCCAGGAGATTATGGCAGCCGGGCCGGTCGGGGAAGAAAAGGGCAATCTGGTCATTCGAGATGGGCCGTGGTTTCGTCGAGAAAGCCTACTGATAGGGGGTTGTCGTTTGAATTTAGATTTTAGAAGCCCAAGAAGCAACTTGGGACGGGATGGACGGAGACTAGCGCGAACAAGTGCTTTGAGGCTGAAGCTTGGAATCGAGCTTCGAGACCACCCCCATCGACCGGACATGGAATGTCTGAAGAAACGGCCAAGATTTTAAATCTTATATGTTTTTGGAAAAAATTAAATAAAAGCAAAAATATATTTTTTTAAAAAAAATCCAACGACTCTAGTTGTATCTTGACTAGAACCAAGGGACCAGCCATGACTGGACCTCATCTGAACGCTTCTTTTTATTTATCTGTTAAGTACTGAAGAGGGGATCTTTTAAGAGGGATAGCCATCTTTCGTGAGAGGAGGAGGAGGAAAAGTGCACAGAAATCCAGAAAAGCTGTGAAGAGGAAGGAAAGGGATGGGGGGCTTAAAGGAGTACTGATGGATAAGATAGATAGATAGACAGCTTTCTTACCTTTCATCCTTCTTATCCTCCTTTTTCTCTTCTCTGCTCCCTCTCTCGCCGCCCAGAATACACCAAATCCGCACCTGACGAGCACTTATCTTGGACCTCTCTTTGGACCCAAGCAGCGCTCTCAACCACCGATCAATCGCAGTCTCGCCGAAACCCTCGCATCCTCCTTAATTTGTGCCGTTGCTTTCTATCTCTCATGCAGGGAAGTAGAGAGATGTGAGGTGCTCTTCTTGGTGCTCTTTTTATTTTTTCAAGGAGATGAGTTCTGTTTAGCAAAAAAAAAAGGAGATGAGTTCTCGAAAAACGAGGATGCGCGGTCTCTTTCCCTGGGAGCGGTGTGACGGCTCTTACTGTGGAGCTAGACTGTGAGAGGACTGAGGACCAGTAAAAGAGTCGAAAACGACGACATCTTTTGATTTTTTTTTAAAAAAAACAATATCTTATCGCAAGAAACACAAATAGGTGCCGTTGAACGGTTTGAATTGGTTTAATTACGACTATGCCACTGAGACATGGATCTGCAACGGTATAATAACTGAACCGTCGCGGTCTTCGTTACTGTTGACCAGTTGACCAAGATCCCGTCACCTGCAGGTAGATACACCGGGACCTGGTAACCCGACTGGTGCACCGCCGTCCGCATTTTAATTAAGCATGTTGACATGCTTATGGTACAACAATAGCTCACACATAACAGATATAGATGCGGCTAACAAAATTTTAAAAAAAACTATATAAAGACTCCGGCATTAAGCCACATCTAATTAGATGAAATCTCTAGAATGATGTGCCTTAAAAAAAATAACCTAGTCGGCAGTCTGAAACATGGATCCGCAACGGTATAATAATTGAACCGCTGCGGTCTTCGTTACTGTTGACTAGTTGACCGAGATCCCATCACCTAGGGGTAGATTTACCTGGACCTAGTAACCCTACTGCTGCACCGCTGTTCGTGTATTAATCAAGCATGCTGACGTGCTTATGGTACAACAGCGGCTCACACACAACAAATATAGATGTAGTCAACAAAATAAAAATAAAAACACTATTCGGCATGAAGCCGCATTCTAATTAGATAAAGCCTCTAGTGTGATGCGCCTTAAAGAAAGTAATCTAGTCTTGTTTGTCTTCCTACAAACGGGCCTGGGGGGAATGCTTATTATTTCTTAGTTTCCGCCCGGCGCTCACGTAAGATCCATCTCCCTGCCGAACTGCGGCCTCAGCAGCGCGGCTCAGTTGCGACCGCCCGGTTCACTGTACAGACAAATACGGCCTTCCGATCTCAGCGGAATAAAAAAATATGTACACAGCCTTCCACCGCCGTGGCAGCCTGAAATTGGACTGTAGGAGGATAAAGTAGAATCCAGGGATAGACAGGGGATATTCACGGGCTCCACGGATATCCATGAAAATATAAAAAATAATAATAATATCTAAAAATTCAGTAGAAATATCTGTCAGAATTATCTCTAAGATAGATTCAATATAATTAATAGTTTATGTTGCCATCCAATCTATAGTGCTGTACGTAGAGTTGTCTCGATATTTCAGTAATTCTGTCGGAATGGATGGAAACTGATCTCGAAAGATGCTGATCTAGAAAATCATCTTAGCAACTATCAAAGAATCATTCTTTGAATTGCCTTCAGAATTATTGTTGTCTATGACACAACTTATGTAGCATGAAGTTTTTCGATCAAAACTGTAGTATCAACTGGGATTGGGCAGCCTAAAATAGAACTATTAAGAGGATAAAGTAGGTAGATGGAGGATATTCAGGTGCTCCGCTAGGATTGACCTCTTAATATGAATTCGACAACCCATGTCAAACCAACAAAAAATCCGCAACATCAGCTGATAAAATTGTGTCTTCTTGATGCATCCGGTTGAAACATGAGAGTAAGTGCTCGAGAGCAACTCGGTCCGCTTTGTTCAAAGGCATTTCCTAGTGCAAGTGATGCTTTAAAATCAGCAATTCATGTTCCACTTCCATGAATTTAAGAATACGCAGACTTCATTTTTGGTAGAACGCTATGTCCCCCGTGGACATGTCTTTCAAGTGAAAACAGTTGAACCATTTTTTAATGGACTAAATAAACATAATAGTTTGGAATAGATTGAGTGGCTAAGATCTAGCATAGATCATGTGGCTAAGATCATCCATGGTAGTATATGCGTATCCAAGTCGGCTACAACTTACCAAACGGACCAACTAATCAGAGTTTGCCACAACGCCAGCACATCGTTGATCAGGAACAGCTACCTAGCGAGTCAGGCGCCACATGGCCGAATTCACATATTATAAACTCTCCATGGTTGGCCGCATCCTAGCCAAGCCTTAGTGATCGCTGAAATTCTACTGATGTGATAGGCAAGACGTCATCCGCATGCGAGACGCATTCACTCTCGATGTCTAGGTCATACCCAGGCCAGTCATTTCTGGTCGCCCCACGTGCTCTGAATGGTAGGTAAGCTCCTCCACCCTTGCAATCAACAAAAGAAGGGAAACCCAAGAGGTAAGTGCTCAAGACGCTCTAAGAGACTATAAGAGAACCTTCTTCTATTCTTCGAGTATCATTCTGACTTAGGTATCGGAGGATTTCTCGCTGAATATGCTTCGGCCATAGAACTTCTTCATTTGTACTGTTTCAGGTCAAAGTGTGGCCACCCAATAAGAACCCCGATAGCGGTCGTACACTGCACGCTCTCTCCTATCCTAATTGGAGCAACCGATAGCCGAACTCTCCAAAATCGTTGTGTCTATCATCACGTTGCCTAGGACGGGCTAGTTCTCTGCGGCAACAATAATTTAATTGGAATCACGTTGATCAGACCCATGAGAGATTGATTCTCACCATCTTTTTTTTTAAAAAAAAAAAAAACTTTGATTGTAGTGTTTCCACCCTAAATTAATTGCAGTAATTTTTATTGACTAAAAGGTGCACTGTATTTTGTAATATAATCAATTAATCATGGATTCCCATATCTACCATCAAAACTAAGAATTCAGATACCGAGAAAAAGATTTCATTAGGAAAATGCATATGATGGTGGGGGGCGCCAAAGCTTAAAAAGAAAGCATAGCTAAATTTAAAACTATATTTGAATAAGCATGAAGAGCGGCATTCCGAGATCCGGGATAAGCTAAGATAGTGGGACGGAGCACACCCTGAAAGATCACTAAACTATTAAGCACTCCTTTAAAGAATGCAAGCAGTCAACTGACTCAATGATGTTTGGTGAGTTTAAATTTTAAAGTTCATCTTTAGCCATATTAAGAAAAGCAATTTGGTGCACATTACTCTGCAACGAAGCTTCATCAATATTATCACAGTTAAAACTTTTAGATGCAACTATATCCATGATGTCCAGCATTGAGTTAGCTTCCAACATATATTGAATTATTCAAAATGGAGGTCGGATAAGAAAGTTTATAAAAGATTTATTAAACTTGTATTAATTATAAAAAATTCTACAAAATCATGGAAATGACATTTCACAACCTATAATTTAAAGGATGATTTCTTTTATTTTTATTCAATTTTTATGTTTCCTTCTTATAGAAAATCATGTTAGATAAGTTAGAAATCCAATAAAAATTAGAAAAGTATTTTTTTCTTATTTATTCGATATGTATCTTTTTAAATATCTCCTATATAGTCTTAGAATTCGTTGAAATAATGATAAACTTCTTTTGAGATTATTCTCAATTTGTTTAACGGTAAAAGTCTGTTTAAGATCTTTTGGTGTAAGGCTATGATTTGGGAGGAGATTTTTGTGAGAGGTAGGAGTTATTTTACCAAGATTATGTGAGCTGTGAGGCTGAAAATCCAGCAAGAAGAGGTGGCAAGAGGCCTTTGGTTATATCCTTAGTTTAGGTCTAGACGTCTAGTTCTTAACTCAGCATTATTTACTTGATGTAGCTTGTAGTTAATTTTTGTGCTTCCAGTTTAAATTTTTACTATGCTTTTTAGTCTTAGATCTTGTGTAAGACAAGAAATTCTATAGAATTCCTCACCCCTATCATTTTGCCATTCACATTTCTCGCCACCCTATTTTTCTTATTCTAGAGTTTGATAAGGCTCTTTTAGGTGGACGAAGAGGAGATCCAATTTTCTTGAAAGATAAAAACCTTTGGAGAAAAGGTATGTGGGAGATTCCTTTAATATAATATGATCCTTTATCTAATTTCACATATTTTTCTAAAATATTAAAATATCAATATTTGGAGAAATAACATTATTTATAGTGTACAAAATTAACCAAAGATCTCACTTGATATTTCACAGCATATACCACATTGTACAGCATCGATTTTGCACATGGTGAAAATTTTGCATTGCCATTGGATTCAACTCAATCATTTTTTAATCCTGATATATCAGGCAATGCTTAAATGGTATGATCCCAGAAGCTGCTGCTTGCATGATAACGCCAAAAATGGACACATAGACTTTTTAGCTATTCGTGAAAAGTTGTGCGGGCATGTGTTTAGCTTCATATCGGGTATACATATACAGGACTAAGGAATTCAAATAATACCTTTCGGCTATTTTTTTGGATAAAATTCGAAGTTGCTACAAATGGTATCAGAGCAAACTTGATATGTTGCCAACGTGGATTAAAGAACACTATAGCATGGGTCCACTGGGGCTATCTACGGGCTAATTGCCTTATGATTGATTAGAATGGATTTGCATCCTTAACGTAGTAAGAATGCGGGGGCTTAAATAAGGGAGGTGTTGTGGTTCAAATTTGGCCCGAGGGCGACCACGCCGGAGGAGTCGAGGGAGCCGCCGAGGCGTCAAGGAAGAGGGCAAGATCTACCACCCGCGTGCCGGAGTACCTGCACAAAGTCTTATCAGTGTTTCTGGTGAGGACCCTCCGACGATCAAGTTAGGAAGGTATATATTTGGTTTTTCTCAAAAGGAGTTTCCCTTTGGGGTTATATAACGGGGCTGTTTATAGTCCCGGTGGAGAGGCCCAGGAGGCAGAGGCATTGCCCGCCTTCATCATGAGGAGGGATGTCTCTTAGCCGAATAACGCGCAGCTAGAGCTGGGCGGTGGCGTGCAGTGCCCCCCATTCCTGAGAACTGGCTGGAGTAGTCATGGAGCTGTCCTTTGACTGTCGTGGGCCAGCTAATGAAGCGTGGTGTAGTGGCATTGCAACATACGGCCACGTAGGAGGATGTGGGCGCACATGGGTACAGCCGTTGGCGAGGCCGAGCACGTTGAGAGATCGCATCACGCGTTCGATGGGGTCAGTTTGATATATAGTGTGGTTAGCCCAGCACCTCGGATTTCGAGGTGCGCCAGGCGGGGTACCCCGAGCTCAAGGATCGGGGTATATTACCGAAGAGGACGTCTTGGACTTAGTCGAGGGGTACAGGAGGGCGGGGGAGCTTTTGGCGGAGTTCAAGGTCGGGCTGATTCTAGGCCGGACCGAGGACACGTCTAGTAGGCGTCGGTGCTTATTGGGCTAAAATTGGGTGGTCCTTTTGTTGTGGGCTGGATGATCCATTTCGCCCCCCATTAGGAGGATATGTGAGAATCCGTACGAGTAGATATTTAATCCGATATTATCTATATATAAATATAGATACTTGTATAATCCCAAAAAAACTAAATAATATCTTTTAATTAGTTTTTTCTGGATGAGGTTCAGAGTTATTACACTCTTTATGGTGGTTGGCTCCAAAAGGAAGCAACAATAAAGAACAAAACAATAAGGAACGCGAGTCACCCCCGGCGTCTCCTTTCCCACCCACATAGTGAAAACAAGAAGTTACCACACTCTTTTAGTTCCAGTTACGACCGCATGAGAAATCAAAAAGCGAACGTGATCATGCCCTTCACATAATCGCATCTCCCACATCCACAATCCCCAAAGCTTTTGTTTCTTTGGCCAAATCCATCTCCAGTATGTTTCTTTATAGATATAGTTTTCCAATGGTACATACAAGAAGGGCTAGGACAAAGGTGGTGGGGGATATCTAGGTTGGAGATCTCTGTCAATATAACGGATAAAAAAGAAACCAGGTTAAAGCCTCCAAAGTTAAATGTCAATGAGCTCAATAATACTTCTTAACTGATTGCACTCATTCAGTAAACCAAAGAGAACAACACATAAAGCCCTAAAAGGTTAGTGTTGATACATTCACTGATAATTCTTGTGGCTGTCATCCCCTAAATTGGCTTCATTGGCATATGTAGTGTCCTTTCATGTCCAAAAGGAGACAAGCAAGCTGCTCCCTTCATCTGCAATTACCTTTTACTAAAACACAGAAATCCTTGTCAATTGGTGAAAGTAACAAGTTGTCATCTCATGTCCTTCTTATGCATGATTCACTTCCACGAAAATTATTAACAACACGTCATTGGCCATATAAAATTATTTTTAACTGAGTGCCCAAAATCATGATGGTTGCATCAACAAATATGTTGGGGTTCACACTAATCTTTTGGAAGGGCTCAATCACGCACACCATTAGCATTTTGCTATAGATTTTCAGGGAGATTAACGAAGAGAAATTTTCTAAAGTCAAAAAATAAGAATAATTTTAACCAGCAGATAGTGTGCAGCATGATGATTTCCATGAAATTTTGCTGCTATTGGAATGGTTCTGGGCAAATACTATGTAAACTACCATAGCTATCATGAGACTGAAGCAACTACACAAATAAAAATAGTTAAAGAGCGAGCGCTATCTCCTCTCTCAGATTAATTAAAACTAAGTAGTCACCAGGATTGCCCCTATCACTCATATTTGTATCCCAATCACCTTTTGACGAGGCCAAACCCGTTTATGTACGCTTTCCACCATCCAATTTAGGAACTTGGTGCCACTTACGAGCTCGAGCGGCTTCTTCCTCGAGCCTTGGACCCACCTAGTCCAACTGCTGATTATCTTGGGCACAAAAAAGAATAGCTTTTTTTGTGCTGGCAGTTCCAACTCGAATTCATACAAGGGGGCCCAATAAAATCAAAAAATGTAAAGAATAAAGGGGAATGCTTCACTGTCCATAGGAAAGAATCAAGATGTCTCTATTGTTGCCGACGAAGCCCGATTTGATGGTTGGAAGGCTTCTGATTGGTTGGCACTTCGATAGAATACCAATTTATGGTGCGCTTGATGCTGCTCCGAATTGGCTCCTATCAAATTCTCTGATGCTTAAATCAGAAAAAGTTTTAATGAATAGCAAATGAATGTAGCGAGAAGACTAGAGAGAGTTTGAAAGAAAAACCTAATATCTAGACTTCTTTTATAAACAAAAAATTCTTCTTCCTTTGGACTCGGACTTTAGATTTTTCAATTCGATGGAGCGATATTCGAGCTTTTCTTATTTGGATCAGCCCAAAATTTTAGATCCGAATAAAATTGAGTTCATATTGTGCCACATATCACCTCTCGACCCGTCGACCTATTTTGGCCACATCTTAGCACAAGTAAAAGCTAATGCCTCTTCCATCATGCGTAACCTAAAGTTTTCCTAGTGGCACCACCATGTGGTTGTCTTTGCGCAACTCTTGACCCATCTGAGAGGGCATTTTTGGCTTTGACTACAAGGCCAGCCACATGTGCAAAGCGTACGCCCACAAACAAAGTTACAAAAGCCCGGCTCTTTGGCGAATGGTCCCGTGTCGCTAGACATGGGCCTAATGGATCAAAGTTCCGTCGCCATCGGATTTGGAAGCTCAAATAAGGTCAGACCAGAACCAAAGTTGCACAAGTTTTATTCTCTGATGGGTCCATTTTCCCACTCAATAAAATCAAAAACAACAAATCATGAAATGTCCTAGATAACACTCCCTTTCTGGCCATAGGGTGCCTCCGAAATGGCAGGCTATATAAGCAGCCACCTAATCCGCGGCCATATTGGCTTCTCTGAACACATACTTGGTCTGAAAGATCACTTGTCTCTAACCATCATCCAAATGTCTCGAAGCACGAAATGACAAGTTGTTTTTCATCAGAGAATTATCACAAGTAGTAGCAGTAGCACTGCAGGGGACAACTTTGAGCACTTATCGGTGTCCCGTGATTGAAGCCGAATTCAGTGGATTGTGCATCCGATTTATGCTGGATCAATAGTGGCGGGAGGCCCGGACCACCACAATCCTTCAGGTGGATTTATCACGAGTGGATCTTAAGTTGTGGTCCTCCTCTTGGATGGAATCAGCATGCTTCACCTTCGTAGCTTCACACCATGGGGTGCATTGGTGGACCACTTGGTTATGCCCAATTAGTGTGCTTGCTTTAGAGATTATATTGTCAGCATGGGCGATAGCGAGGGTTTTTTTTTTTTTTATTTTCAATATGATCTTTTTCGCTTTTTGTTTTTCTTTCTGCCGACATCCGGGAGGACGGTAGTTGCTATAATTAATTTGCAATCTTAACCTTGAGTAACACCATACATGAAGATAAATAGAGGTTGCACCCATTTGAAAAGAGAAAGTTGCATGCTCGAAATCCTACGCAGAACTTGTATCAGTAGAAAAGGCCTCCTCTCATTAGAGAGTCCCGTAGACTAGTTCGGAAGATGGGCGGTCTACAGACAACACATGTTTTTCGGGAGGCGAACCAATCTGCAGACTAGGTTGCTTTTTTCGTCGCTCGGTACTATGAGGAGTTCTTTTGGAATACTCCTTATTTATTGTACTCTTTATTTTCTGTTGATTTGGCATGTTGTACTTACGTTAGAGCTATATAAATTACTGCTTTTACCAAAAAAAAGAAAAAAAAAAAAAAAAAAAAGGCCTCATCTGGTTCCATCCTTTCAAAATAAATAAATAAATTTCCTGTTATAAATATCCAATTGTAAACAATTTGATATTGTCAACCCTTTAATCAATTGAAGTACAATGATGACGAGCAGGCTACATTGGCACAACCCTTTCCATCCCTGTCGGCTACAATTTAGTGGCACCACCGTGTGATTCTAAGAGTCCAGCAACCATTTTTAATGGAGATGTGAGCTCCAATAACAAGAGCAGTTTAAATTTGTATCCGAGGACCGATAAAGGAGAGATGATCTACAATAAAACTGATCATGAATTGAAAATTTAGTTAATGACATTATAAGGAACTTAATCTTCGTAGTTGGACTGTATTGTTGCATTGCTCGAAAACAGTTGTGCCATATACACTTCAACAATTGAGGAATTAGTGAAGGTTGTTCGCTTAAACCGTAGTGGATGACATTGATCTTCTTTAAAATCAAGCCATCCCAGAAATTAAATGCTTGTTCATCTATTCCAACAGCAACACCTAAGATATTCCAATGTTCTGGAGGAAAATATGTTAAAAAACTTAAGAGATATTTATATTATGAAAAGAAGCTAAATTCAGTATCCTGGAATCATGCATTTGGTTTGGATTGCGGAAACACTCTAATTTCTAATGACAAGACATTACTTGCTGTTGCTCAAAAAATAAAATAAGAGAGAAGCTCTCCATCTATCTATCTTCCCTTGAGGAAGCCTTTGCTCGTGCCCTCCCAAACTTCCTATTAGGTGCAACCTTCTCCACACTGCTGCCTTGGTCTTACTCGCAAAAGTTTCTAAACTCGTTTGATCCATAGAAAGAATTTCTCCTCGCTGAAATATTTTTTAAAAAAATTCATGCTCAGATATATAATGCTCGAAAAAGTAGTTTTTGCATGTTCGGTTGAATATAAAAAAGTGGCATATTCCATAATGTCTTATTTTTGGATGAGCATATATTTTTCTAAGAAAATTATATTAAATAATTGTGATGCCCTTAATAAAAGAAAATATCTTACCCTATTCTATCTAAAAATTTAATAATTTTTTTGGAAAAAAATTACCAAAATTTTCAACTGGTGAGAATTGGACTTTTCCATATCTCATATAGATTTCTCTTTTCCATAAAATATGAGAATCTTATTCTTATAAAAAAATTACTTTTCTATTTTTTTTTTTTGAAAACTCTAACTAAATACGAAGTATTTCTCTATTTTTTCGTTGGTCATACTTTCTATCTTTTTCTCTTTTTTTTTGCAAAGTCCTTCATTTGATAGATTGAGACTTGAGAGCCACTCCTTCGTGGTATAAAGAGAGCATTTCAAATTGTTCAAAGAGAAGACGTAACATAGCTTACATCAATGGGGTCGCCGCAAACAAGAAGATCAATGAGATTACACAAGGTAGCTAAGGATGCCCTTCGAACACCCAATATTGACCGATCATCTTCAGGCCTATCTTCTTAGACATCAGAGAACTCACCTCCAGCAACTATTTGAGAAGCAAAATTTTCCGTAATCACACCATCACGAAGTGGTTAATAGCAGAACACCATAAAATCCCGGTGGTTTTATGCCTCCCTTCTATTTCAACAACAACAACAAAAAAAAGAAAAAACACTTGCACTAAGAATTCCATACCTAATCTTGGTGGCATTGGAAGACGGAAGCACATGGAGGAACATCGTAATACCCGGCCCACGAAAGTAGGCTCAACTCGGCCGGGCCCAGATCCCATCAAGAATCTAACCCAGTGCGAGCCCTCGCCGCACGCCCCACCGCCAGCCCCTCCCGTCCCTCCGCCTTCCGGCGACCGTCTTGCCGTCCTCCTCCCTCCTCTTCATCTCTTTCTTACTCTCTTCTCTCTCTTGCTCACCAAGAAAAGACTTACTTGGCGACACCATTGGAGAAAGATGACACCAAAGTGCTCCAATGGTTGGTTACTTGGTGGCCAAAGCAAACTCCTAGAACTCTCTTTTGCGTTGCACATTCCTTCCACCACCCTGAACAAACCCAGTTTTTACCTCCCTGTCGGAAGGCTTGTACAAAGACATTGGAGTAGCCTCTGTATACCTTCTCGACGTAGTCGGAGTACTTGGCGTCATGCTGACTGGAAGCCAAACGTGAGATGCTACAAGGCTTTACGCTTGGAAGGAAAGGAATGAGCTGCATCCTTCGAGCCAAAGTATAAATCCAAATGCGACGCGTATATCACTAGCAACAAAGCGTAATTTACTTTAATTAGTACGTGTTTTGCTTTTGTGACCCATCCGTGACTACTTTAGCCACCGTTCTTCTTTGTATTGGTCCGTCCATCTTGTGCTCGGTTAGGTCTCCCAATGTTACTGAGCTGGGCTCACAGGAGGGAAGGGTATGAGTAAAACCGGCCGGAGTGCCCAACACACGATCATTTCTGCCTGCATTGAACATTCTTCTGGTGAGGTAGGGACCCAGTGAAAGCTACAATGCGGGGGTGGACTTGTCCCGTCCTCCCTCCTTCCCCTTTTTTTTCAGCAAAAAAAAAAATGAAAAAAAAAGATCCCCCAATATAGTAACAGGGGAATAATCATTGTGATGCATGTCACACACCCACATGCATACGTCGTACATATTCACTTATCTGAAATGCCAAGCAACCAAAGTCACTTGTATGCATACTCGCAGTAAATAAAGAAGTTATTCTTGAAAGTGGTCAGTTACAATTTTGAAATAATTTTGATCAAAGACAGAGAAACGTAGAATGGGCGATACTAATAAGAGCAGTATGAATGCAATCCATATGAATTTGCTCGGCCGTCACACTTTGTGATCTTGGTACAGGATTTTGTCTGAATTTGTTGTGAGCTGATCCTTTTATGTGATGATATATTGACACATCACATATTTCTCTACTTATTTGTCATGTAACAAATGATATTGTTGTACCGAAATGTAAATAATTAGGTTTCAATTTTATTAGTTAAAATTTTTTGATTTCATTTGATTTCTAAAAATAAAATGATATATTAATAACTTTTTAATCTTTTGAGTCATCTTTCTTTCTTTCTTTGGATGAATATTGTGGATCATTTCCTCTCATGACAATGGAACCATACCAAACGTTAGAAACCAAAGAGCCATCTATCTCAAGCCAGATGAAGGGTCGCATGCATGTGGTGACTCTAGCTATTGAGTCTATAGGTTAACGTGCTAGCTTTTCATCTTGACCATTGACCAACAGGGTGACATCGGAGGGCAAAGTATTTCTATGCACACGCTGCATCCTACATGACATGACCTGAAGGCCCAGGCCATCAGCGTCCGTTGATTAAGCCGTCCCCTTGGACGCCATCAGCGTCGCCTCACCGGCACACCAATGTCACGATCACCGCACGTGCAACATATTTTCCCCACGCGGCAGCAGCAGGAAGGGCCCTATGGATGGCCTTCATTTTTCGTCTCGCCCCCTCCCGATATTCCGATCTAAAGGAAGTTCTCGCACTTGGCTCTCTCTCTCTCTCTCTGTCCTCTGTTTCTAGGGTTCGCCCTCTTCGCAGTGCTCTTCTCTGTTTCTAGGGTTGCGATCGGGGCTCGTTCCTCCTCTCGACGCATCCAAAGATGAAGCTCACTGTGAAAACGTTGAAGGGGAGCCACTTCGATATCCGGGTTCAGCCCGGCGATACGGTGAACTCGATCTCTTTTGCTCTCCGATTTCTTCGTCTACCTGACCTCTCTTGCTTGAAAATCTCTTATGTTCTCTGGTTGTATCATTGACGTCAGGGTTCTTGCAATGATTACTCGAAGGCCCTATTCTTTGGGAATTCTTTATTTTTGCGGGGTTTGCTTTGAGTTCTTGAGAGTATATTGGTTCTTTCTTGCATATATTTTTCTTGTTTATTTGATTGGATTATTGACGGTAGGAAGTATTGCTGAAAGCCACATTCTTTTTATTATTTTAAAAGAATTCAGTTTGCATCGAATTGTTGGGAAATTTTGGGACTCGCGAAAGTAAACAACTTTTCGGGGCAAAGGAGGCACATTTGGTCATTTAGTAGTCGATGGAATCCAATCATTTCCTTTTCTTGTTTTTTTTTCTTTGTTCTTTTCTTTTCATGTTTTTCTTTTTCTTTTTCGTTTTAGGACGTTGGTTTAGAACTTAATAGGGGTTTCATAGGAGGTTGTTTCTGTCTGTTGAAGGTTTTACAGGTGTATTTTGCGTTGATGTTATAGAGGGACATCGGAATTATGTTTACTGTTTAGGTTTCCGAGAATTTCTAGATGACTGAAGTGGATGCAAGAAGATGATTCGTATAAATAATTTTGTAGTAGTTTGTAAGCTGACAGGGATTTTGATGTAATTGCAAAACCAATCTTGATGTATCAGATTGATTCTGTGCTCACAATTCCTGATTCTTTGTTGACCGTTATAGTTGAAATTCTTCCAGTTATCCATGCTACATGGTTCCAAATTTCTCCATCCTCCCGAATCATCTCATGATCATCCCCATCAAACCCACCACTTATATAATTTCCCACCCCATGAAAAAAGAAAACTTTCTATTCCACATTGCATGCTTTTTGTGTACCTTCTGATTTATCCACAACATCTAGCTCATGATCCAAGTCACTTGACATCCTACACCCTGTGGTCCTCACCTTTTCTACCCATCCAGAATTTCCTTATTTACTTGCTAGCTTATTTGCACCTCCTAATCCCCTCTTCTTATTTCTTCTTACAACCTGAAGACTTCTATCAGTAACTGTAAATTCTTGCTGTCCTTTTCCTTTTATGAAAGATTCGCAAATCTGGCTTTTTTTGGTCTTCTATTTCCTCTTCCAAAGCTATGTGAAAATCAACTTGCAAATTCACGGCAATGATGTCCTACATCAATGGTTATGAACCATCTAATTTCGTAAATTCATTAACTTCTTTCACCTTGAATACCAGATACCTATAATAGGAGTAGATGTTGGAGCAGCTCTGGGTATGGGAGCAAGCATGCAAAGATCAATGAGAAATGAAGGGGTAACAAAATACCTAGCTAGAAGATCTCAAAAAGCAGATGTATTCTGCATACGGTCAAGGCATTTCATAGTGCCTAAGCGGTATGCGGCTGCTTAGATGGGTGCCTATGTGATTCCTGTTATGCTGTCTGTCTACATAGAAAGGTAACCTAGAACCTGTGTGGGGCTTCCAGGAGGTCCCATATGCATATGTGGCTTCATAGACCACTTTTTAAAATAGTGCTGAGCTCTTATGACTTTACATTCAACTTTGAAAAATTCAATCATAAATTGATTGTCTATAAAAACTATTATGGGACAACCAATACATTTCGCTGCTCTCTGATTAAAAGTAACTTGAATGCATTATCAGGATGTAACAACTTGAAAATGCTCAGACTGAACCTTCAAGCATTATGGGATAGTGAGATTCTGCTTTTCTTCAATCTATTATTTGTTGATCTCATGAATTGAATTCACAATATACATCCGTTAAATTTTAGAAAGTGCTTGCCTACCATTTTTGTAGCAATCCAAGTCTAAAGAATTTCATTTTTGCCATTGAATAAAATATCATGCAAGTAATTCATCCACATCATCTTTGTTTTCTATTTCAAAATCATTTGAGACAAATTAGAGGCTACTAGATGTCCGATAGCCAGTGCTGACTAGGAACTACTACGGGACTGACTTTGTGTCTGGGTTGACTCAGATTCGAATGTGCAAATTTGGATCAGGTTGGATTCAGGTACAAATTTAGATAGTTATAAATTCTTCCAGACAGTGATCTAGATTCAGATTTTAATACCCCCCTCCAAAATAAAAAGTTTTGATAGACAGTCCGAAGAGCCAACCTTTCAATTCTTGAGCATTGACTGTGGAACCCTAGTACCAACATCGCCAGCATTAATTTCAGTCCCAGGGGCATATTGTGGACAATCATGACCATCAATTTCTGCCCTGATTTGCATTCCTCTATGCCCTTCCTCTCCTTTCTTTTTTTTCTCTCAGTATCTCTTGATTTCTTCTGGTTTCTTTTTATCTATATAACTTGCCATTTTCGATTCTTGGTATTAAGACTAAACATTGAATATTTGTTGAATTGTTAATTAATAAATAATTAGTACTTAATACTACTTATTGCTTCACTTTTGAGCAATTTATATAACCAAACAATGATTGTCTCTTTAACTAGCATCCACAAATTGCATCAAGGTGGGGACACTTGAGCCATAACAAGCATTGTTTGGTTGTCTCTTTAACTACCTGTCTTTTTTCAAAATCTCATGAATCCTGATTATATGGCAAGTGCTGTTTGTCTGTTTCTTCAGCACGTCCCAAGCAACATCTCTTCTAAAATAAATATCAGCCAGAGTTGGTTCCGGCCACATCCAATCAAGTTCCGGCCTCCTAGGAGCCGGAACCGTTTTCGATTGCAGAACCGACCCGGTCGGAGAGCGGGTTGTCTCGGTTCGGGCCGAACCGGCTGGTACGGCTCGGTTCAGCAATCTTTGGTCCAGCCCTAATAAAACCTAAGGCGATTGCTATATAGATTGAAGGTTACAACATGTGTCTGGATGTTGATTTGGTCATTTGAAACCTATGAATGATGGGACTATGTCTAGATGCTAAGGAGGTTGTGGATGTTGTTCCCATCAAAATAGGAAAACAAAATTGCTCTTTTACACAACCAAGCAACAGTAATCAACCCAAGAATGTTAATTTCTTTTCTGTACTCATCCATTTGTAAGCAAGTGAAGCCTTTAGCTATATTTTTGGTTCTAGTTTCCTTTAATCCCTAGTAGGAAACTAATAAACTACTTTGTCATTGTTATTGACTTCAATTGCTGATGCAGAAATTGTGGTAGCACATTCTTTTACTTTCCTTTTCATTAGATTCTAGATAAAATCTCTTCTAGGATGTAAAGCAATCCCGACACTATCATTAATGAAACTAGAGCTGTTATTTCCACCTTGACATATCCATGTTGATCATTAACCCAATGTATGCCTTGGTTGTTGGTGACTTGGCTCCATGCTTAGTGCTCCTAGGTCTTTATAGTGGAAGGATAGATGGCTAAATACTTGATTGGTAATGATACATCCCGTCATCCTAAAAGTCATTGTATGTGATTAGTCTTCTTTCGTTTTTATTAAAAAGCAGTATGAATCTTAATCTAAAAAGAAAAAAATAATCTATAGTTCAAGCATTAAATGATATTTAACATAACATGATATAAATGGACTTGACTTTTTTTACTGTTGGAATAAATATTTTTTTACTTAAAAAGAGAATTATTTAATCAAATGCTTTAATAAAAAGAAGCATCTGCTCAAGACAAAGATGGTCCCTAGGCGCTTGGATGGTCATCCTGCCTAAAGGCCTAGAAACCTCTAGGTTCCTAGGCAGTTGGGTTGTCAAAGCATCTAGGCAGCCACCTATTACACCATTGTACTCAGCATATAGCCTTTCCAAATGCACTTCTTTTCCACTCTTTCCAAGTTCACACTATATTTTTTGAGGGGAGACAACTCTATTTGCTTGGTGGCTGGTTGGCCTTTTGATGAATGGCCACTTAAAACAACTGCAATTTGTGAAGGTAGATTTTTGTTTTTATAGTGGAATCTGATAGTTTTTTTTTGGGTTAGTTATATTTTACCGACAACGCCCCTACCCCAAACATGAAAGGCAAAAAAAAGCTTTGAGTATGCAATTCTCACCTGCTTGAATCACATTTTGTTAACTTGCTTTTTGAAAATGACTTGCAATTCTCAAAAGAGATTTCTAAGTTAAATTTTAAAGTTTGACTTTGATTTCTTTTAATTTCTAAAATGTAGTTGTTGTTTCATATGAAAAGATTTACACATACCTCAAAGGTTGTTAAGAATACATAAGATATTGCATTGAAGCTTTCTTAATTTTCACTGGTTGGCAACAGTATATGTCTATCTTCATTGAGGAAGACTAAAGTCGAAGTTCCTGGACTTGTAAAAGCAAAATTCTTGATTGAACTTCCTTTGAGACTATGAATTCTGTGCAGACATTCTGTGCATTTGAGTGAAGTATGAAAAATCCATAATAGTGTTTTTTTCATTCTAAGGATAGAATTTTCTAATGCATAGAACTAGGATTCCTCGTGATATGCTATCTTTCCAATGCTGTGCTTTGCTTTGATATAGCCAGCGTTGCATGGACACAGATATGAGAATTGGATTGGTTGCATATCCAAGTGTCTGACTCGACAAGGAGGGAAAAGGGTGATACAGGGGTGTGTAGGATAAAATATAATTTTAATACTGAAATATATATTTTTACCTTTAAATATTGTTTGTTTATACAGTAAAAGGAAAACATTAATCGTCATACATGTTTCTCATTCAAACTTTCCAATTAACTTAAGAATATATAAAAAAAAATATTTTACAAATTTTTTTAAATACTTAAATCTTCGATCAATCTCTAGGAGAACAACTACTGACTTCTAACCTCAAGATAGAGGGTCAAACTTATTTTTGGAAGAGTGCAACTCCACCAATCTTTAAAAGTGGCAATCAAAAGAAATTCATAAGTATTCAAGTGTTTAATATGTACCCAGCTCAGATACAATATACAACATGGATTTTTGTAGCTGGATTCAGTGTCCAAGTAGCACAGCATGTAGCTAAATAAGATTTTTCAGGCAGCTTGAATAGTTCATGTAGCATAGGCTCTAAAGGATAACCTATCTGGAATTCAGCCAAAGTACTGAATTGACCTTTGTAGGCCAATCCTTACACAGCTGATAGCCTCTTAGACCCATTTATTTTCCTGACTATTACTAGTGATAACTCATTTTCCAGTGCATTTAACAAATGGCTGAACAATGTGGTCATGTTGACACTGTTAAATTTTATTTACTATCTGTGTTACTTTCTGAAAGTTTTTAGCTAATTGTTTTTATCCATGTAAAGATAATGGCCGTGAAAAAGAATATTGAGGAGGTACAGGGAAAAGATAATTATCCATGGGGGCAGCAATTGTTGATTCACAATGGAAAGGTCTTGAAAGATGAGAGTACATTGGAAGAGAACAAAGTTAGTGAAGATGGATTTCTTGTCGTCATGCTTTCTAAGGTATTTGAATTTTCATTTATATATTTTTTCTGTAGAAAATCTATGATATTTCTGCAATCACTTATCATTGAATTGTTTTCCTTTGTATTTTAAGTTCTTAACATCACAAACTATGTTAAAGTTGCATGCTAGGACTGCAATGATTAGTGAAACAAACATTGACTTGGTGTTTTGCTTACAATAATTGAAAGGAATTGTACTCTAGAATGTTACTCTTTTATGATCTTTTAGTCAATTACCAGGAGGATCATTTACAGTTTCTGTCAAGCAACATGCTAATTTAAAAGATACAAAGTTATGCTAATATGCAAAAGGGCTACGACCAGTGGTGACACCTCTCCTCCATGTTGGAGGAGGTTACGGGTTCAAATTTTAATGGTGCTTTTGTCATGTAGTTGACCCACATGATTCTACTAGTAATCTATATGTGTGCTTACAATGAGTCTGCATCTTTTTTCTCCTTCCCTCCCTCACTCTTCATTGCATGCTGTAATACCTGTATTGTTGCTGCAGGCTATTTCCATCATTTCACAAAATTAATGCAAGCAATTGTTTGATATAATATTTATCCTCCGCACTGATTTTATCAGTTCACGAAACCTTTTCTTTAAGAAATACATTATTAGATGCGTCAAATTGTTATTTTTATTATCCATACAGAAATTATTCAGTGCTCTAATTATGAACGTACTACCAACAATTGGATCAAAGCCATCCTTTCTAAGGTTGGAAATGTCTATGCTTGTAGATTTAGTGAGTGCAAAAGGAGAATCATTAGCTGACATCATGAGGATGATGGATACTTTTTATTGGCACCATTGTAAAAGGTGGTACAGGCATCTGGCTTGATGAGTTTGTTGGTCTATTCTCATATTCAAAAACCTATTAAACTGCAATCTGCTAAGAAAATATTTAAAATTTCATCTTTCCATTTTGACAAAATACATCCCAAAACTTACTTTTTTGCATGGTATTACAAAAATAGCTTAGGAGGAACACTAATAGTTCATTTGTATTTACACTAAAACATTAAAATTTTCGTAAGGTCAAACTTGGTGGATCCTGAACCATGAAGCCTTTTTCTTTTGTAGGAAGAACAGAACTTTACTACCTACTATTTGATATATAGGCAAAGGTTAATAAAACCAAGGAGGAAAGTTAATGCTTGACCTAACTTAGAATCATATTTTGGCTTTTACAAGGAAAAAATGCAAATTTTGCTTGCAATGTGGAAATATAACGAGAAAAAGGATTGCAAAAAGAAAGAAATTGAAATAACCAAGATAGATGGTTACGTTAAGATTTCTTATTTTTTTTCAAGCATACCTTTGATTTTGTTACTCTCTGTATTTGAATTGACTCCTGTCAAAGTTGGTACTTGAGGGGGAGTGCCATGGCCTTTAAGAGGTTCATTTGTTCTGAAATATGGTTGGCATAATGTTTTTCTAATTAAGCTTAGATATTTGAAGGGCGAGTTTTTAATATATCAATCTTAGAGCCTGTAGCATGGACTCAGGTTCACCAGCAATGGAACCTAAAACAGATTAGTTTATTTATATCTGAAACAGTATCTGAAATTTTGCAGTTCCATTTTAAAAGGTAATGGTCATAAGTATTCAGGGGTAGGTTACCGCTCCATTGGGAAAATTCATTCCTAGGACCAGTGAGAAATCATGGAATATTACCTACAGAAAAGAAAAGAAAACTATATGTATTTTCCTGTCAATGCCCCTGTTCAAGAATTTTGCCCATTCTGGTTCCCTAAAGTTTTAATAATATGAAAAGTTAATATTAAAAGTTAAAACAAAAGGCTCCTTTTTTTTCTCAATCCTTCACAAATTTGAGCCCCTCTTATTATGTGGGCTTTCTCAATTTGTGACTTGCACATGCCATCTCAGTGCGTTTGAACTTTTGTCCTCAATCACTTCAACTTTTGGATTTCTTTTGTTGCACTTACAGTCCTATACTATGTTCCTGCTATAACCAAATTTCCAGCCATTCTTTGTCTGCAACTTGTACTTTTCATGATGTAGAGTATTATGCATGCGTACTTTATTGGTTGCTAAAGCATGCATGATAACACCTTGAGATGACTTCTCAGTTTAACTGTCCTTACGTTTATGATATATTTTTTGACCTCTCGAGGACATGATTGTTTTGACTTCTTCATGTACTGTAAGTGTTTGAGGGCGTAGATGCTTAGGGTTCTTAAGGATATTATGGTAGAAACCTTCATAACTCTACTTGTCCAGAAAATTAAAAGAAGGTGATTAGCCTTAAAAGAATTGAATTCCTTTAAAATAACATTAACAAGAATGCTGGGAATTATCTGGTGTGCTTGACACTAGGAGACCTTATGGGCATCCATCAGTTGGGTTCTTCACTCTTTGCAAAATAAGTGTTCTTTAGGACAAACAAATCTTCACAATTTTTTCGCACAATTCTTGCCTATATAGACATTGTAGTGTTCTTAGTTTCTGTACGATGCACTTCATTGTACTAAAACCTCCTTACACAAATTGAGAAATGTCTTCCACTTAATAGTTTATGTCAACCTTGTGTTTAGTTCATTACACATGGGTAGAACTGCTTATGAAAGATTTATAAATGGCAGACCCTTCTTTAATCCCTTCTAATATGGCATTGCTATCTTCTATCATTTTTGTTGTGAGCCTTTATTATGTGTTTATTCCTCAATTTTATTCACTTGTTGCGTTGGCATCACTTCAGAGCAAAACTTCAGGTTCAACTGGAGCCTCGTCTGCTGCTCAGGTGATATTCATCCCATCATCGTTGTTCTCCCTTGATTGTAAATTTCTATGCTGCAGTTTTTCATTAGTGTTAGTGATTCAAATATCTGTTCAAACAGCCTCCAGCTACAGCTCCAGCTCCAGCTCCTCATCCTGCTTCTAGCAACCCTCCTGCACAAGCTCCGTGAGTTGCTATATAGCATATGTGCTACTGCTGCATCTTGTCCTATCATTCTTTAATATTTTTCAATATTGTTCATCCCAAAGAATTCACAAAGCTGGCACCACTGATCGGGGTGGGGCTTATTGGTGTTTATCAATGTCCTTCATGTTTCTCTGCTTCTTTTACAGGGCCTCAACAAACCCTGCAACTAGCACCGAAAGAGCAACAACAGAGTATGGCTTCTCTTTTTTGTTAATAATCATTTGATTATTGTGGTTTTTTATGATTTTCTCCTCTTGCAAAAGAAGACATAATTACGCAAAAGATTGCTGGCATTAATTACAAAAAATATAGTCATTTAGTTTTCGTGTTTGTTCTCGTATTCAGTTCTTCCTTTACTTTATATCTAACTACTAAATTTTCTTTTGGAGATTATGCTTGTGATCATAATGAAGAGGAAATATTGCTATATCATTTTATTTGCTGATCAGCTGCACTTGCATGAGTCATGGTCCTCACTTTATTTATTTGTTGAGGATGTTGAACTTGAGTTCTTTATCCTAGTGTCTACTATTCTATGGCTTCCTATGGAGTTGACATTTCTCATTTCATTTTTTAGGTTTCATATTCTACTTAAGGACCTTCTAATGCATTAAAATCATTGCACTTAGTGTTGCATGTGTTGCATGTTCTTATCTTATATAGCAAAAACTATACATTTTGCTTTTGTCAAACTTAAGAGGGCTCAAACTACCAAGGAGATATTTCTCCTAAGCAAGCTTTGCAATCTTGATACCGAGTACCGTACTGGTAACATTACCGATTCGGTAATTTGTATGGTACGCACCCTATACTGAAATAGCCGTCGAACCTTTTTCTCACCTTTTACTTTGGTACACCTCGATACAGGTCAATATGCTTTAGTACGGGGCAGTATGGGACGGTATGGGACCTGAATTGGCCTGAACATGAGTTTCGAGCCTGAACATGAGTTTCGTACTGGTTTCGAGCCGATACAGCATGGTATGTCCCGTACCAGGTGGTTCAGGGCAGTATGACAGTCCATGCTCCTAAGTTTAGAAGCACTTAGGTTAAAGTAGCAATTGCAAGTTCTTTATTAATAAAAGAAAAAAAGAAACATGCTGGTGGGGACACAGACTACCGTTTCCAGCATGTGTATAGGCGTCGCCGGCGTGCATAGCACTTTGGCCGCCCTAGTTTTATTTTCTTGTGTATTTTCGTTTTTATTTATTATGTATTTTCGTCTTTTGTTAGTTACTGGCTTGTTATAACTGTATTTAGCTATTGTAGCGAACCATGATGTTGTTGGATTATGGGTAGTTACATGATCATTTGTGGGGATCATGGGTAATTGCATAGGGGGCTATATATGGAACCCCCATGTCTCCTGTTTTAGGGAGAGTATTTTAATGAAAAAAACGTTGCTTTGGCATCTGGTGGACTCTAGAACTCCTCTCTCCTCCTTTTCCTTCTTATTTTCTTCCCGAAATCACCTGTCCCGCATTAGTTTAGTTTCAGAGCCAGAGGTCTCGAATTCGAAACCCAGGCATCGCGTTGGGGGGGGGGGAATGTTGGACATATTCTGCCGCTGTGCGGGCCATACCTTGCTGGGTCCCTGAGCAGCACAGGGAGGGTCACCGTCAGCATGTCCTGCCGCCTGCCAATGGCGATGGCTTGGTTAGTAGGTGGGTTATACCCGAGGGTCCCTGAACCCATGGCGAGGTCAGGTCGGAGTCCGGGGTGGGCGAGGTCAGGTCGGAGTCCGGGGTGGGCGAGGCCTGGTCGGAGTCGACTCGTGGCGCTGCCTTTGGTGGGGTTTAAGGAAATAGAGTTGCGCCTTCACTAACACCGGTCGGTTTTGGTGTAATGGTAGCGCTTGATCCTGACAACTGGTATCAAACGGAAATATTCCACCTATGACAAAGAATTTTACGCAGTTGTCTAAGCGCTGCGTCACTGGCGTCATTATTTGTTACCTCAAGAGTTCGTATTATATTCCGATCATGAAGCTTTGAGGTACTTGAATTTCCAGAAACGATTGAGTTCACGACATGGAAAGTGGGCTGAATTTCTTCAAGAATACACCTTCGTGTTATGTCATAAAGCAGGAATTGACAACAAGGCAGCTGATGCCTTAAGCCGACGTGTAGCGTTACTTTTGTCAGTAAGCATAAAGGTTACTGGATTTGATCGTATGATTGCCGATTATGCAACTTGTCCAGATTTCGCTGAGATCTATGCTAGTGTGTTAGAAGGTCACACCAGGGACAATAGTGACTACCTTGTAGTTGATGCTTTCCTGTTCCGAGGAAACAAGCTGTGTATCCCTCAAACATCCCTTAGAGATTTTCTTGTTTGGGAACTCCATGCGGGAGGAATAGCTGGCCATTTTGGTAGAAATAAGACCATTGATATGATCGAACAAAGATTTTATTGGCCTAGTTTAAAACGGGATGTTGCGAAAATTGTTAGTCAGTGTCGTACTTGTCACTTATCCAAACAACGCAAACAAAACACTGGCTTATATACCCCCTTCCTGTCCCAGATCGTCCTTGGCAGGACATTAGTATGAATTTTGTGCTAGGATTGCCAAAGACTAGAAGTAAGCATGATTCCATTCTCGTGGTAGTGGATCGGTTCTCTAAGATGGCACATTTTCTGCCCGCTTCCAAAACTTCTGACGCCTCCAAAGTTGCGAGGATCATCTTTGATGAGGTCGTTAAGCTCCACGGGCTTCCAAAATCGATAGTGACTGATAGAGATGTCAAATTTGTTAGTTATTTTTGGAAGACCCTCTGGAATTTTAGGGGTACAAGGCTTAAATATTCCACAGCCTATCATCCTTAGATAGATGGACAAACTGAGGTGGTCAACTGCAGCCTAGGAAACCTTCTACGATGTTTAGTGGGTGACCACCCGGGTAATTGGGATCTCCTATCCACAGCTGAATTCGCATACAATAGCTCTGTGAATAGGACCTCTGGTTTGAGCCCTTTCGAAATTGTCTTAGGTTATGTTCCGCGAAAACCTGTTGATCTAATCCCAGTAGTACCTAACAATCGAATCTTTGAGACCGCTGAGTCCTTTGCGCAACATATGCAAAATTTACATAAAGAGATTAATAAGAAAATTGAAAACAATAATGCGAGATATAAAATGGTCGTTGACTTACGTCGACGTTATCAAGAATTTCGAGTGGGTGATGATGTAATGATCAGAATCAGACCTGAACGGTTTCGACCAGGAGCCGTTAGGAAATTGCACGCCCGAAGTATGGGTCCATACAAAATTCTGAAACGGGTTGGATTTAATGCATATGTGGTGGATATTCCAAGTGATTTTGGGATTAATCCAGTTTTTAATGTAGAAGATTTAGTTGCCTACCGAGGTCCGACAACTATTCCTGCAGACCCATTCAATGAGCCTGACACTGACCCCACATCCAATTTTGAGAACATATCTCCTGCTCCTGCCTTGCCTCCTGTACCTTTTTCTCCACAGATCACAGACACAGTGGAACAGATTTTGGACGATCAGATTGTTAGTACGCAGAACGGTGGTTATCAGCAATATCTAATCAGATGGCATGGTCGACCTCCGTCAGATGATATCTGGATCAGCAGAGATGAGCTTCAGCGACTTGCTTCAGACCTGTTGGAGCATTACCAGACATCCGTTTTGCCAGAGGCGAACTCTTCTCAGCTGAGGGGAGTTGGTGGGGACACAGACCACCGTTTCCAACATGTGTATAGGCGTCGCCGGCGTGCATAGCACTTTAGCCACCCTAGCTTTATTTTCTTGTGTATTTTCTTTTTTATTTTTTATGTATTTTCGTCTTTTGTTAGTTGCTGGCTTGTTATGACTGTATTTAGCTATTGTAGTGAACCATGATGTTGTTGGATCATGGGTAGTTACATGATCATTTGTGGGGATCATGGGTAGTTGCATAGGGGGCTATATATGGAACCCCCATGTCTCCTGTTTTAGGGAGAGTATTTTAATGAAAAAAACGTTGCTTTGGCATCTGGTGGACTCCAGAACTCCTCTCTCCTCCTTTCCCTTCTTATTTTCTTCCCTAAATCACCTGTCCTGCATCACATGCTTTCTTGCATTTCTCGAATTTTAAATATTTTAGCAATTGAAAATTGAGTTTATTTAATACATACTTGGTTGTCTAGGGAGACAATGGAGAGGTTACGGTAGAATGAAAGGAAATTTTTTGATATTTGAAATTATACTTTTAAAAAAGAGTTACCATTTACATGCTTTTGAAGATTTTTAATTTTTAAAGTGAATTAAGGCAACTTGGTTTTCAAGAACATGTAAAATCACATAATTATTGGATGCCATGATTTAAATGTTGACTGATTTAGAAGAGCAACTTATGGCGAAAACTCACTTTTCATTATTGTTATCTTATTTCTATTAGCACATTATCAGTTTTTGCCTTAAAAACATCCACTAATTGCTTTCTCTATAATATTACTCCACGAGGATATGCAATAATATCTACTGAAATTATAGCATTTATGATTGTTATTTTTTCCCTTTTTTGGGTAGGCTTTTATGATAACGGTCAATGTGTACATTATTAGATGCTGGTTGGATTTTTAGTTGTACAAATCCTAGAGTTTGTGCTTCTTCATTTCAGGACTGCTGATGCTTATGGTCAAGCTGCATCCAACTTAGTTGCAGGGACTGATATGGAGCCAGTGGTTCAGCAATTGATGGATATGGGTGGTGGGAGCTGGGACAAAAATACTGTTGTGCATGCACTTCGTGCTGCTTACAACAACCCAGAGCGTGCTGTGGAATATTTATATTCTGTGTGTAATAAAAATTCTTTTAGTACTTTTGGATGCGATTAGGGAACAATTGTAGGATGATAGAGATGATATTTTGCATCGCTTATGTCAGGGTATTCCTGCTACGGCAGAAGTTGCTGTTCCAGTTGGTAACATTTCGTCAGATCAAGCATCTGGTCAGGGGGCAAACACGACTGAGACAACTACAGCTCAGGCCTCACCACTATCTGCGATACCAAATTCTGCACCTTTAGATATGTTTCCGCAGGTCAATTTTTCGTGTATCATGTTTCCCTTGCCCTTCTCAAGCACTTAAACTTTTAGCTGAATGAATTCATATATAATAGGGGACTCCAAGTGTCGGTGCAGTTGCTGGGGATGGATCTTTGGATTTTCTGAGACATAATCGACAGGTATGCCATTCAAATCCCACATTATATCTTAATTATATTCTTGCTAAAAAACATAATCTGTTTCATTTGTATTTGCTAATCCATTCATATAGACAATTAGAATAGGTAATAATGCAAGATAATATGATAAATCATTTTCTACACGCACACATACGCATACATACCTGCACAAGTATATGTATTTGTATGAATTTGTCTCTTTCTCTCAGCAATCATCTTGAAGAAACAGAATAGCTAACATGTTTTGGCACTTAAATGTGATCCAAAACTATATTTTATTTATGTTATTCACAAGGAATCTTAAAAGTAGACTTAGGGCCTTTGACTTTTCAGTGGAATGGGCAGCTAAAGAGATGCATTATTATTTTTCGCCCAGCACTCGTTCATTTGTGGTGGTTTCTTTTATTCTCTTTCCAACATGACTTCCCTCTCATTCCAAAGAAGTTTGTCAGTCGTCTTGGACTGTCCACTAGCAGTAGCAATTCTAAGCATGCAGAACCTTATTATATTTGGATACATGTGATATTTGAGAATCACACTTCTGCTAGCTATGGCTGAATTAGTCTTTGGTTACATGATGATACCAAGCCTTTCAAGTTTGAACTATAACTCTTAGTGATAAAACAACAGTGAATTGAAATATAACTCTTAGTGAGATAAAACAATTAATTTGAAATATGATTAGTGATACAAAAACAATGAATCGACTGAATGCCAGTCCTGGGTTCACAGTATAATATTTGACAATTCTCTGGGTACTATTGAAGGATATACGCCTCGAGGATCCTTTTTTTTGAATGTGGACTCTATGAATTGCCGGTCCAGATGTGCTGTTTGTTTATCTTGAAGTTGTTATCAATGTTTGTGCATGTCATATTGTGCATATGCCTTTATTTATCTGGTTCATTTCTTTTCACCAACCAAGGGAGATTTTGGATGCCGGGCTACCCTATCTGTATGATATTATGTACATGAGTTGGAGTACTTAAGCTCCTCAGTTTCTTTTTGGATGTGAGGTAGAGGGAGAAGTTGGAGAGATCAGGGACAGCATAGAGGATGATGGAAATCCCATATATTTAGTGGAATTTGATATCATGTACTTGATATACTCAATAAAGATGCAGGTACCCTTTTAACATACATTCAGACATATCCAAAATACATGGATACCCCGTGCACATGGTAGCCATATGTATGAGCATCTCCTAAAGGTCGAGAACATTATTTGAGACCTGTTCTCTGAGTTTAAGCATATCTTTTAAATGTTTGCTTAATTTATTACTTTGTTCAGAAAGGTGAATCCAATACATTGTCATCCATATATAGTAGTTGATTTGTTTTGTACTGACTGTTGAAAACTGAGCTGCATGCAATCATATTTTTCCCTAATCTGCTAGTTCCAAGCATTGCGTGCGATGGTTCAAGCAAATCCACAAATATTACAGGTTAGTATTCTCTTTCTGTTGATGTATTAAGCTGCTTTTTCCTGTATCAGAAGCAGTACATTGAAGTGTTGTTCTTGTTGTAGCCCATGCTTCAAGAGCTCAGTAAGCAGAACCCTCAACTTCTAAGGTTAATCCAAGAGCATCATGCCGAGTTTCTCCAGTTAATAAATGAACCTGTTGAAGATATTGAGGGGTAAATTTTCCACATTCATCATTTGTGGGCTTGTTTGGAAAATTCAATAGTTTTATGTATTACTATTTTGAAAATCAAGTCATGTTTGGTCGTAATAAGAGTAATGGCTTGACCTAAGGTCATAAAAATTCAATGTTTACTCTTTGCGGTCAGCTTAATCGCACCAGTTTTGACTTGTGCATTCCTCTTTTCTTTTTATTGTGTGTGTGTGTGTGTGTTTGTGTGTGTGTGTGTGTGTGAGAGAGAGAGAGAGAGAGAGAGGTGCGGTAAAAATTCATCATATTTAATTTCCATGCCCAACTTCTTTGTTAATATCTTATACAAATTTAAATTTAAAAAAAACATGCCTTACCCGTTTCTTATGTCAATGTTCCATTTCTTTTTGTTAATTTAGAAGACATGTCCAAAGACCAACATGACTTCCAGATGTATTAGAACATAGTAGAGGCTATATATGAATCCCTTTGACATCTCTTCCTCTGACCATGGAATTAACTTCACCCTTGCTTTTTCTTTACTGATTTGTTTTTTTCCCTTTTATAATTAATCTATGTCGATTAAGATTTTGTACGAAATATTAATAATCTTATTTTATAACTTTCACTTGCACCCTGGGTTTTTATGGCTTGTGAATGTAACTGGTTTTTGCTTCTTTCATGTTCTGTTTTCTTGTGCTGTCTTGTCCAAACTAGGTTACTGAGTTTTGGATATATTCTTGTCCTAATGCAATTAAATTGTAGTGTTATCTGGCCATTTCCTTTCTTCCTTGGGATTCATCATATTTGGAAATATGTACAAAAATACATGATAATTGTAATTTTTCCAGGGATCTATTCGATCAGCCTGAGCAGGAGATGCCCCACACCATCAGCGTTACACCTGCTGAGCAAGAGGCAATTGCACGAGTATGTCTCTCTTTATCTTTTAATGTACCCTGACTCTCATTTTGATATTATATACTGAGTTTAATAAGCTGAAATTCTTATAGATTGAAGCAATGGGCTTCGATCGGGCACGTGTCATAGAAGCATTCTTAGCTTGTGACAGGAATGAGGAGTTGGCTGTAAATTATTTACTAGAACATGCAGGTGATGAAGAGTAAAGGTATCTCCTAGAGTATCACATTGTTGTTTCCATCCTATGATCAGTTTGCTTCATGTGACCAACCTATTTTCTGCTGTGCATGACTAATGTGCTCCTATATCTGAGCATTCTGCTTTATTGGACCACGAGAACTTCAATATAACTTCACATGTATAAAGAAACAAAGAATGAAGCAAGTGTCTAGGCTATATGTTTATTTATTTATTTTTAAGAACTAGCAAATCAATTCCTAAAATGACACACAGAAGGTATTCTTCTCTAAAACTCATGGGGCTGGGTTCTCTTTATGGTTTTTTCCTGATGGTAAGCTGGATTGATCTGAAGGACCTCTAGTTTGCTTCTAAGATAGCCATCCGAGCAGAACAACTATGTTTAAACCAAGATTGGGAAAACTTGGTTTGGTCTTGACTGAATAAATTGGATTTTGGTTTTGCTAATATTGGCGGTCTTGGTGGCTTTTTCCCCAATTTTAGCAGTTTCAATTCAAACTTATTCAAAAATTAAAAACCATAAAATTAGATGAAAAATAGAGAAAAATAAGTCAAAAAATAAATTAAAATACCATGGAAATTATATTTATATTGTTTTGGCATGAGACCTCACTCTGTTTTTTTTTTTTATAGAATCATCGTTTCTGTGTAACATGGATGGCAATGTAGAGTATGCGGAACTGTCCCGAACCACTTGGTTTGGGGCGTGCCGATCTATACCAGCAGCGAACTGGAACAATTCTGGCAAGCAAAACAGGAAACCAATGACAGAGAGGGAGGGGGAGAAGGAGAGGGGAAGGGAGAGAGAGGGGGGAGGGACATTTCTCTCTCCCTCCCTCCTTCCCTCCCCCCCTCTTTTCCTCTCTCTTTCTCCCTCTCCCCCTCTGGTTTTCCTCTTTCGCTTTGCAGTGGGCCGGACGGCACGATATCATACCATACTATACCACCGGCCTACTAGCACGAGTGCTAATTCCGGTACTGCGGATCTTGATACATTTAACACCTATAGAACCAAGTTTTATATAGTCGAACAGTGACCTATTTAAAAAATTACTTTTCTTTCAATCTTTTGGGAACATATTTTTCTAATGCTTCCAAATCTGTAACAAAGCTTAGAATTTTAAATTTAGTATAGAGAAAATTCTTTCTGATGTTTAAGGAAACGAAGTAATGATAAAGAAATTAGCATAAAAATGTATGTACAATGATTTGATACCATAAGCCAATCTTGGCCGAAACTCACCATAAGCCAATGGTTTGGATTGCCCCTGGCATGCGTTACCTTGAACCTGGCATGGGTGCAAGTGTCCGAGTGTCACACGGCAACCTACAAATGTCTAGGCATGCGGACACGGCATATGTATGTATCCATCATGTACATGTATCATGTATAAATGTATTTTGTGTTGTTCATTGAAGATGTCTTGAGATACTTAAAATCAAGGTTTCAAGTACCATGCATGGGGCCGTCTTGGTTTTTCCATGGAACGGATGCCCCACTTCCTGACACCCAAGATGGATGTTTCATCCCATCCTGATCTATTTCTTGGTTCTGGACGGTGCCCAATCTTGACACTCGGGATAATGGGATGCCCTGCAGTCCTGCTGGTGTTTAAAACCTTGCTTAAAATGATAACTTAAAATGTTCAAATAAAACTTTAGGGCTCTACATTGAAAGTGCCTGACATTTAAAACTAAGAGTTCCCAGCATGACACCTCATAAAAAGTGCCAAATGTCAGACATTTTTTTTGTTGACATCAGTATGGAGCATCCATCCATGTTGTGTCATGTCCTGCTGTGTCTAGAAATGCTGACAATCAAACGGCCAATTTGAACATGGAGTGTCTGGGTAACATAGCTTCTGGCTGAAACCAAAATATTCTGTTTTTGTAGTCTCGGGTGGAACTCAACACTGATTTAGACCTATTTTCACGGAGAATGCTGTCTATGTTAAAGACGCTTCAACATATTGTGTGGGCTGGCTAGACTTGAATGTTACCAATATTTATTGTCGTGAAAGATTTTCTGCATTGACAAATAACAGATGCTTTCTATCAGGTTAGCTGGAAGACCATCAATGGATTTGAACTATATTCCTGGAAGATTGGCATAACTTTGTTGCAGTACCTTGAAGATGGGTCATTATGCATTTCTGATGATGGCAATGGAGTCCGAGTTGTTTCCATGGGCCAACTATCCATCTCGTGAATGCCCAATGATTAAATGATAGCGGATGGGATTTAGCAACATTGCTTTTAAATAGTCTCTATATTGTTATCTCATAACTTCATAGTTGCAGCTTCTTTAATCCAATTGTCCGCCATTTTTCTCAGGTTATTTGATTTTCTATTCTGCAATTGGGATGTAACATGGGGAGCGTATAGATTGAGATCTGGGAGAAAAAGATTTATGTGGATTGTCTTTAATTGATACTTATTTATTAAAGGAGTTTTTTTTTGGTATAGTAAGGGAGTTTGTTGATATGCCTACGATGCTTGTAAGCTTGGGTATTGCAGATGTCCAAGTTAGAAATCCTTTGGGGAGTTGCAAAGGAGAGGAAGGAAAGAGAGAGACAAAGAAAAGCAATGCAACAAGGGCGGAGATAAGGCAGTATTGGGATGATTTGGTAACTTTTGGGTCCATGAATAAGTACTCGGAGCTCAGCTTTGTGTGTGGTAGAGGGCTGAAGGTTTTGTCAGTGAAGTGGTTTTGTGTATTTGGTTTCGGTGCATTTATTGTCTGACAGCGAGGCATTAAAACAAATTTCATGTTACGTAATATACTAACAAGTAGAGCCAATGTGTTGGTGTCCGTATAATAATCCAGATGGTCTGTTCTGACTGTATGACCAAGAGCTCGACGCTGATGATCCTGTAGAAGTGTGATTAGACAGGAAAATGATGGATAGAGAAGTTAAAAGAAGCATCGTAACAGGGTCTGGGTCGGCACTCGTTCTGACGATCCCGTCGGAATCATATTAAGAATCCATCAGCAGAGTGAAGCAGGTCGCATACCAGAAGAGCATGCTGAGCGCTTTATCGACAAGAAAACAGCCAGATAATTCCTAACACGTCTCATGATCTGCTGCCTGATTACCGCACATGATAGATGAAGACTCAGCATAATGCTCAAGTTCCCAAACCACGTAGTTGATAAGTTACCAGATTCCGATCTACTGTGTTCTTTCTAAGACAAACTATTGATGAAGGAAACAATCAAGGGCAGAGTAGCATGTCACAAGCATGGGCATGGTTTATGCAATTCTTGTTCGGCTCGGCTATTCAGCAGTGCGTTTCGAAGCTGCAAAGCAGTGCTCTACAGTTCCCAAAGTCCACAGTGAATTACAGACAGGCCCCTGGAAGCAAACTAATGTTTTGGCCCAGAGCGGGCCTAAACTGCAAGTCACGAGCTTACAGGTTTGATGTACATACGGCATCATAACCCCTTTCTGTATTTTTGACTTGCCATCTTAGAGAAAAAATAAAATAAAAATCACAAAAATATTCAATTTCTATGAGACTGGATGTTCTACACTTTACAATTACTTCCAAACATCCTCAATACAGGTATATGCTCATATCATATTCTCTTTGTGAGCTCACTCTGAATGGTATATAAATCAGCTTGAATACAACTATACACTGAAGAATTGAAATTTCAACAGGAAATTTGCACTTCCCAAAACAAAATACAACACCGCCAGGACCTGGGAAGACGTGGCAATGAGCATATTAAATGAAGCTAATGTTAATGACCGTCGTATCTGCCTAATAATACAAGACAAAATGGGAAACAGAGTGTTTCCCTTCTTTCTTTTTTTTTTTTTTTTTTTTTTTTGATCAAAACGGTATTTCATTCATATACCACTAACGTGAATACAACCAGACATATCAAAGAAAAGTAAACAAAATAAGGCGTGTGGAACGCCATCCAACCTAGCCCAGAAAACCTCCCCGGTATGCCGGAAACAGAGTGTTTCCCTTCCATTGCCTGCACTTTGCATTAAATAAATAAATAAATGACAAAATTGCACCTTCAAATAAATGTTTATTTACTTGATGAAAGAGGTTAGCATAGCAGATCTCTTCCTTTTGCATCCCCAGTTGGAGGCCACCTGGTTTGTCTTTCTCTTACTCCCCAGATAACCTTGGCAGTTGAAAGCTCCACAGTGACACGTGACCATGGGCCCAAAGTGCACGAATCTACATAAAATAAGGATATGGACGATCCTATTATCCTCCCCATATAACAGATTTGAATAGAATATCAGATGGAAAGTTGAACAAATTCTGTTGTCAAGCGACGCAGACGATACTAATAGGTAAAATACACTCTTAATGAGACTCTCAAAGCAAATAATATACCGAATAACTTCTTTGAAAGTTGAATGTTCCCATCTAATACAGAAGTATGTAAAATACTGCATCGTCTGATATAAATGTGCAATAGTTTTTGTTGAATGTTCAGTGTTATGTGCTTGCTTCTGATATCATTGAACATAAAATATTTTTTTTTTTTTTCGTTGAAAGAAAGGGGTAGGGGGGAGGAAGGGATCAGCCCATCCCCGCGTAGCAGCCCCCACGCACTGTGCCCCCGCCTCGCCAGGACGGGTGGACACCATTTTACTCACACCCTTCCCATCCGAAGGTGAAGCTACAGGTGGAAGGAAAGCATAACCGCCAACGAGCCAACCGGGCGTGGGGCATCCAGTCCCCGAATTTAATCGACGCCCGCGCGTTTCGAACCCAAGCAACTCGGGCGGAATTATCACTCTCTTACCACCAGGCTACCACCTTGGTGGCAACACAAAATAATTCAAAAATGAGAACACATTAAAATAATACAGGTACACACTGGCATATTAATGTAATTTTCTTATATACCTTTCAAAATATATGCATATCAATTTACAGCTTATCAGTGAGGCGCCTTATGGAAGTTGTATTTGATGCAAGTTAAAACACGCAAGAGTGTATCAACAAAAGGGATTTGCATGCATAAACCAACCAGCAAATCCATAATTACTGAAGTGAGGCATGATCAAAAAGACGCAATTACTCCAAGAACCTTATACAGCACTCCATTCATCACAACACATGGGGAATATGCGGCTAAGACACAAAATCCAGGCCATTCCTTGCACAGACCAGTTTGAAACTATATATGTCCAGGCCTGGCTCAGGCCAACTAGAAAATTGTGCTATGAAATTAGGCGCATGACAGCCAAATAGAGAGCATGGAACATAATGGGCTGCTATCGACACTGAAAAATGCTTGCTTCCTTGCAAAAACAAAGTGCAAACGGCAATAAAAAAAAAGAAGAGACATTCTGCTTAGATTATTTTCCAAACCTTCTAATTTTCATAACCAAACCAGAGTACCAGACTCATTCCAGTATGTGATATCCTTTTATTAACCAATGAACTTTTACCATGGGCTATAACTCACAGCATCAAATTGAAGCAGCAAGTAATATTATAGGACTCATGCTCACTTATGACCAATGATAAAACAAGGACAGCACCTGCTACAACTATCATTGCATTGATTTATTCACCAGAAATTCAGTATGCCATAGATTTCCTCTAGATATACAACAAAACCCTTAGTTTAACTGAAATTCTGGTGAATGTCTGCTTCACAAGTAGCGATTGCTATTGGCAATCTAACAGTTCATAACAACAAAACCAAGATATACTGCTACAACAAAAAGAACAAGATACATCTACAACCCTTGTGGAAAGTACATAGAGTTATATCTAATATTTTATAACAACAAAACCAAGATACTTCTACAACCCTTGTGACTGTCCACATCTACAGACAGTTAGATTGTTGGTTGGATTTCTTAATCAATAAGTGCAGAGCTCAGATGTGCAACTAAGACCACTCTGACACCACGTGCATATTGGGCTGAAGATGATAAATACTAAATACACTATCATCTAGTCTTATAAGCAAGTGCTCAGTATACTGCAATACAACAGCATAAGCAAACAGTTTGCATCTAATAAATTTACAATATGGATATGCACCTAGTCTTATACCATCTGACATTGTCAGCAAGTTGCAAAACAAAATTATCATCTCTCTCGCATGTCATACATGTCACCATGCAGAGTATAATACATAAACATGCAACATACAACTATATAAAATCCTATATACAATATGTCTGTTTCACAAAGCCACATGGCTCCACAAATACACATATTATCTGCACCACCTTAAGCTATGAAGAATTTGAAACTCATCATCCAGAACCAGAAGTAGACAAGCAATCATCCGTACATATCACCCAGAATAGGGATAGTATCTTTAGATGGTCATTAAAGTTCAATAGGCTAAGCACTGAAATATTTCAAATGATAAAAAATGTCTCTGGTAAAATCCTAAATAGCATTGAAGGTGCATGTCTGGTTTTATTTTCCCAACCACTGAGATATTCAGAATGAGCACAGGAGTAACACAAATGGACATAATGAAGAAACTATTTATAGTGGAACTATTAGTGTGCAATTAAGGCCGAAATGGCCATAAATAGATTGCAGTGTCAGGAAGAGGAAGAAAGACAAAACTAATGTCAGCAATAACAAGTGATTTGTTAGTAAACTCATTAATGGCTAAATGCAAACCAAATAGCCAAAAGGCCCAAGGTAAGAGATATAATTTGAGTTTATTTAACATCAATATTGTACTTTTTTCTGATTATTGTACACAGAATCAATAAAAGTGACAAACATGACCAACCAAGGATCATCAGCTAAAAAGCCGTGTAAGCCATTCAGTGCTTGTAGTGGCACATATAACCAGATGTTTTACAAGGCAATTGAGGAATATCTAACTGAAAGATATAATAACATCCAGAAATAATTTGAACTTTTACATAAACTGAAAGTTAAGCAGAAGAAACCAAGAAATCGAAATAACACAATGACCAAGAAACAATCATTCATCAGGTACCTGTAATCATATGTCAGAGGCTCCCCAACTTCTATGGAACAAGAAGCAAACACACCAACACGTGTCTCCCCATCAACTTGCCTTTTTAAAAAAAAATCAGTCATAGCATGATCTGGGGAAAAATAGTTTCCTACTATATATGAAAAGCCTAAATCAATATCTCCCAAGAACTGACTAGCTTTGGAAATATTGTTAAAAAACATAACGAGCAGAAATTTCAAAGACATACCACTTCTCTAGTTTGCAGTTGGGATCACAACTGTGGTTTAAAAAACGAGAAGCATTTCCTTTAAAAGTTGCATCAATCGTGAAATCTTTACGAATCTCACACATGTAAAAATTTCGATCGCCTCGGTGTTTCATGTCCCAAAGCCTTTGCTCACACAAAGCATCATCAATAACTGAAACAGAAGAAGGAAATGAAAATGTAAATCAAATGTTTCATAAAAAAAGATGGATGTGAGCATCTGGTCTTTGTGTGCTGAAGAAGCTGTAGTGTTCTATCACTCTAAATCCAAAATTTACAATGTGTACATACCATTTTAAAGAAGCTGGACTTCACCTAATATATACACAGTAATGCATGCATGAATGAACACTACTGCAAGGAATCAACGGAAGAAAAAACCTCAGAATATAGATAGAACAATGCAAATTTCCTTCTCAACTTACCTATCATAAAGATCAAAGGTTATTTGCCAAGTCATATTATTGTGATTAGGGAAGATCTAAGAATGCTAGGCCACATAAGTCTGCAGTTAACAGACTAGCCTTGTCTTTCATATATATTGATACCAGCATCCTGCATGTTCTATATACATGGCAGGATACATGGTCTGATTTTTTTTCATAAAATATTCATGGAAATAGAAGGTTGTAATTTTCTCGTTGGAGATAAAAAATAGAAGAGGGGTGATGGCCCTTGAACTACCACTTCTTTGCTTCCCTAGTATTAATGAACAGATATGTTGGGACTCTTGTTTATTTCTCCTCTGTCTCTTAACTGCATTATGATTTCATTGAAGGCATTATTATATTAGAAAAGTCCACTTACAAAGGACATCTGGTATACAAAAAAACACTAGCCACAAAGTTTCTGTATCATAACAGTAGAGAAACATTCACTTATCAGTGCTTGATTTAGGTTGCCTAAAAACCAGTTATTTAAGCTAATTTATATAAACCAGTAGTTCATTAGTTTATATAAGTGGTAGGCTAAATCAACATGCAACTGTATAGCATTACGATGGCATACTTAAATTGCAGAAGGAAAAAGGGAAAACAAGTAAACAACGTAACAATTCATTTGTCAAAGACATCCAGATAATTATATTATGTTACATGATGAGGTACCATTAACATCTAAATATCTATTTCTAATCTTTCAAGTGAATATCCAATTCTCTACCTCCACCAAATGGAAGCATATTAAGAGGCACGGACAGATACTTTCAATAGCCCATATGTAACTCATAAAAAACCGTATTTCATTTCACTGAAAGGAAACCAAACTTTTAGACTTTGAATAACTTCAGTATGGATCTAATGCTTCAGATCCAGTGAACTTAAAGTAATTCCGTGTTTCCGTTTTTCCCATAGTGTTATTTATAAACTACAGTAAGCAACACAGACTAGAAACAGTAGAAACTGGAATGTGAACTTTAGTTTCTACGGAGGTTGATCCTCTACATGCATAGTTGCAACAGTAATTCAGTCCCGAATAACTATTCAAGAGTCCAATAACAAGATATAGATTGCAAAAGGCATTATTTAAACACCACATGAAATTAGCATTACAGTTGAGGAATTAGCACCCTATGTTCCATATAAATGTTAAGCAAGCATAATAAACATGATAAGGATGTCCATCTACCTTCTCCAATATATTCGATGACAAAATCTCCCTTTTCCATTGACTCTAATGCCACTACTCCCCATCCACAATGTTTTGTCTACAAGAGAAGAAATATGAGATATATTGCACAAAATTAATTACATGGAACAGCGAAAAAAAAAGTACAATTCAAGAGAAATCACAAAATTATAATCAGCTTCCCAATAATTTATTTGTAATATGCCTTTTAAATGATAAAACTATAAAAACCTTTTTAAGAAAAATTTTAGCAATACTAGTGTCTTTTAGCACCTAAGATTTGAAAATAAACCAAGTTTAATGAAGCTGCCTCAATCTTCATAAGGATGGCCTTGAGCATATTTATAATTTTATATGAAGCATAGTGATATTACGTAAAACCCTAGGCAGGAATCTTCCACTTAGGGTGGCATATTCACTTTGGAATCTCCTCTGAAACCCATCTGTGCACCCACTTCCTAAGCATTACTTATTAAATATTTCTTTATTCTAGCTGCTTCCCCATATCCACGCTCCTGCACCTGCTTCTAGCAACTAAGCGTGAAACCTAGACTTGAGTCCAAGTTAGTTAAAATAACTAATCTCCAAATTTAACTATGGCATACAGAAACATATAAATGTTATTTACATCCCTGATCCCGTTGTCTAACTTTCAGGCCATAGCTTGGTCTAAACTTTAAACAATTCTTTGACGGAATTCTAACACATGAAATATTTTTTTTTCATGAGATACCTAAAATACCATATTGTATAAATATGATGAACAATCTAATCCAAATTATGGCACTTGAAATAAGCATGTAAAAAACTCCTGCGGTTAGTAAATCTAAAATCTAGTTACATCATTTAAATACAAAATTACTTGTTATAAATAAAAGCATTTTAAGGTACACCTGTACAGCCTTTGTCAAAAAAAACAAGCAGTGAGAAAAAAAAATGCAAAGCATAACCAAAATTGATGAACAAAGATTGTCTGTCATGAATATAATATATGTATGTTAAGTATTTGTTATCTTAATTAACATGAATAACATATGTGTTCTTATAAGTTGATAAAACCTGCAAGCACATCATCCTGCCCCTCCCTGGTTTTACTCCACTTGTCCTAGCGAAACAAAGGTAGAAGAAAACCTTGCCACAGCCATTCTCTCTCACTGCTGGACACAAGAGAGCATTGCCTCTTGTGCATCACTTGTCAGTTCTACAACAGTCAACAATTGATTTGTTTTCTATTCCTTTCAACTTTCATTTTCACCTCTTTCTGTTCTCATCAAACCTACACAAGTTTACGACATATTGTTCTATTTTACCTTATATTGTATCCTCATCTTCTGTCTCCCTCCATGTTGCTCCTCTTCCTTCCAGTTCCTCCTTTTTCTTCTACCTTCTCTGGTTCTCTTCATCATCTCTTCCATTCTCTTTCTTTAACCAGAGTAATTGGATTGCCTCAAATAAAATATTGCTCAAGCATTTTAGTTTATCAAAAACCTACAATTACAATAACACTTCGAAGGACAATATGGTATCTTTCTAGTAATTTAAAAAAAAAAGATGGAAAAACTAGGTTAAGTTAAAGTTGCAGTATCAGAAAAATGCCCATTCACAAAGTACATGAAGTCTTGAATTCTTTGCAAAGTGGATCATTAATGAATAGTTAAATACTAGGAAAAAAAGAAAATGCAGAAAAAATGACCGGAACCATCAAAGGCAAAAACAACATGATCAACCTTTTAAAGTGCAACTCAAAAGTAGAAGTGCAGTTCGTAGCAAGAATATTTGGATCAACTACAATGGAAGTATTACATGAGAGGACTATATTTCCATCCAACTTTCAAGTATGCTTATTCAAATCCTACAAAGTCTATTTCTAAATAGAGGTATATTAGACCTACTTGATAGTCTTTTGTAGTAGCTAGATGATTTGGTTGTTAATATTCCATGAGAACTTGATTGTTCAAACTATGAGATTATAGTTGTTGATGCCCAAAAGGCATACAATTTGGTTGTTGTCATAAATAAGCATCTCTTTTCTTCAACAAGGTCCATATCCTCCTTTACCCTCTGTTTGGTACGAAGGATGGATATGCGAGGAAGGATGAACGAGGAAGAGGAAGGATGGGTATTCCATCCATCCTCCCGTATGTTTGGTGAAACATGAAAAGATGGATAGGAATAATTCCCTCCTGTAAAGGGAGGATGGATGATATTTATATGATATTTTTACTAAACTATCATTTGATAAAAAAAGTATTATTATTATTAATTTATAACACTTATTTATACTAAAGAAGTAGAGTAATATATAAACTTATAATCTTTATAATTTATAATTACATAAAAATTATATAGATATTTAATTTTAATTTGGATTAATTAAATAAATGATTTTATAAATCATATATATATGAATTTATTTATATATATTAATTATATAAATAACTAATTAATTCATAATTTAATGTAAATAGTTAATTAATTTTATATAAATAGTTAACTAAAAATAGTGAATATAAATACAAAAATAGAAGACAATTCTAATTATTTATTTATAAGAGTAAATTACAAAAACCTTCCTAAGACTAGAGGTAAATTGTATTTACGCCTAATAGTATAAAAAACCTACGCTTACCCTCCTGAGATTTATTTTTGTCCAATACTTTAACTCATAACTTAACAAAACGTTAGTCAAACAATTAACTTTTAATGGGACCCAAATGTCATGTTAGAAATTTTTTTGAAAATGACCAAAATAACCTTAGATGACCATACCGACCACTTAAGGACAAAGAAATGTACCCTCCTCACTTAGGGGCAAATTTGACTTTTCATATGAGTAAATGGATTCACTAATGCCGTTAATTTAACTAGGTGGAAGTGTAGGTTTTACAAACTATAGATGTACGTGCAACAAACGTAAATCTTAGAAAATTTTTTGTAAATTACTCTACTTATAATTATGAAAATTATGAACTAAAATTAAAACAATTAGTAATAAAATATAATAGTATAACGTTAATAGTGTAGGTGAAATAAAATATATATAAATAAAATGAATGAAAAAGTGAAGAATTGTTAGCAGTTTGCCAATAATTAATAAGAGGTAATTTTGTCGACGTAGAAATCGACCCCTGAGGTGCTCCATCCATCCTTCCCTGCATCTTTCCAATTTGGGAGGATGCAAGTTGGTCTGCATCTCTCCTTTTCATCCATCCATCCTTCCTAAGATTTGAACCAAACAATGGATGGGGGCTATCCATATTTCCAACCCCATCCATCCTCCCTCATGACACCAACTATACACAGGATTAAAGAGGGAAGTGTGGAAGCCAACGTCGGCAAAACTATCCCGACCCGCTCGCTTCGGGGTGTATCCAGTTGTAGCAGCCGCAAACCGAGACAATTCCGGCCTTCACATCGAGAAACCAACTAGGGAGAGGGAGAGGGAGAGGAAGAAGGAAAGAGAGGAAATAAGAGAGAAGGGGGGGAGGGGGGAGAGAGAGAGGATGGCGAATGTTTGGTGGAGGGTCGGGCTGGGGCACGGATGGGAGAAGGAAGGGCTTTGTGCTTCGAATCCCCTGTTTTCCTCTCCCTTCCTCCCTCTCTCTCCTGTTCTCTCTCTCCCCGCCCTCTCTGCTCTGTCAGTATGAGCCCGACACAAAATGGGATGGAGGCATACCGAATCATGCCGCCAGAAAACTAGTACAGGCCCTAGTATCGGCACAACGATCCTTGGTGGAAGCTTTTTCTATGTCAAAGGAGAGCTTGACCTCTTTGTTATATCCAAGCAACAATCCATCCTCCCTTCACTTCAACTTAAAGCATTGAAGGTACCTAATAAAATAAAATAATCTAACTACACCCATCAATTTAATAATTCAACCACCAACACTTCTTCTTATAAGATGTGAGTAAAACATCCAAGTGACAAATGTATGTTTACACATATGCATGTATACATATGTAATATGCTTGTAACTATAGTTAATGCCAATGCCGAAAAAGTTTCAAGTTACTATCATACAACTAAACGAAATTGAAATGTTTGATCCAAACAATAATATTATGCAGTCTGTGATAATAGCTGTTTAAAACTAAAAGTTAATAATATAGCTTAATAAGTAGAACTTTGGCCTCAATTGCTAAATTAGCATGAGCAATATCTCCATAAATTATGGAAACTCCAATTAAATTACTTTGAAAAACCAAAAGGATTTATAAGCTTCAACAGTAAGGTAACAATAAATATCTGGAATAACATGACCAGATTGTGAAGATAAAAGCCGATCAATATGCTATCATTTCCAAGAAATAGATGAAACAATAAGTACAAGTAATGGTGATTGGTATCATGAAAGATCTAAGTAACAAAAAAACTAAGGGGAACACGAAACTAATGGCAAAGTACACTCTACTGAGGACACAATAAACATCAATCACCCAAGTCAAGGAAAATATATGGGCAAATCTAGTTATGTTTCAAAATAGCCATCAAACATCTACACCAGGGAGGAGACTAGAAAGTTAAGATAGTCACCACTCTTGATGATAGCAATTTTCTATAAGTACCAACCAAACATAATGCATATATAAGGCAAATGCATTATGTTGATATTAATATTAAGCACACAAGCACACAACAACTTAATTGCAAACCGCTATGAGCAACTGGAGCAAACTTTTACCTTAACAATTTTTATCTTTTTCTCTTTGCGGAAGGGTCTGTTTGTGCACATATCTGAGCAATGGCAGGCCTTGGAACAGCTGACTGAGAGACCCCTGTGGGAATAATGCATCCAATATATCATCATTTAATGCTTGTCAAACACCATTTATTATTTATACCAGGATTGTAGGGTATATGCCAATCATTGGCTCATGTCCCATGTACCAATATTTACATATACAATAATTTTGCAAAACTAATGTCAGTATATAGTAGCTCCAGCTACAAGCTTGACGACACCTATGAAAAAAATTTGCATATGGAGAGGGCAAAAGGATGGCACAGCAATATTGGAAAAACTAAGGAGACATGGCTCAACCATGTCACATCAGTATCACCTATACATGTCAATGTCCTATGTAATTCAGAAATAGGTTTAAATTAGAGGAGTAGGAAAAATAGTTAAAAGAGTTTTTCAGTTTTCACACGGTAACTTTATTTTTTATATCAACTCAAAAATTTAATAGTACCCAGTTACTTGATACTAAAAATACAGGCTTGCCAAGACTATCTGGAAAGGATTAAAAATCCATATTAGGTTTTATATCATGAATCGCTGTCTTCAACTAGCCCATTTGAGACAGATTATAAATTAAATGTTGAGTCCGGTCAAAAGCATATCAAACAGCACTTTGATCATTTTGTAACCTAAAATACTGAGGAAATAGAATCACATGGAAAATGATGCATCAAATAAAACAGCACTGCAGCAGTTTATCCATTACAAAAGACATGCAGATTTTGACTATCTAAAATAACAATAAAAAAACAGTTTAAAAGTGAAAAGTTTGTCAATGCTTAACAATAATATCAATGTTTTGCAATTAAATCAATAAATATGAACAACCAATCATGACCAAAGCAGATGCCAGTACCTGCATTCACAATTTTCCTTGCATGTGGAATCAGGATTGCAAATTGTGCACCCAACACCAGTTTCTGCACCATCACGCTTCTTCTTGACTAAATAAATATCTTTCTTTGTTAAGGACACAATATAAGATCAGAGGAGACCTGTCTTTAGTAAATAAATATTAAATATAGGTAATATGCAAAACAAACTTGTTTTATTTGTTATGTGTACAACCAATTTCTGCATTTTAGAAATTTTACAAAGTTCCAAGCAGTATTCAAGATGTTATGAAGGATACTACGCCTGATATGTATGTAAGGAGATGGCTCAGTTTTGTTCTCCATAACATCTTTCACAATGGAACCAATCTTAAACTCTTCATCAACATATGGAAGTGGCAGACGGCTAAAGACTTCCTGCAAGAAAAAAGAGAACATCTGTAACACCACCCGAAAAGGCAATATCAAATAGTAAAGAAACTCCTCGAAAAATCATTTCTTTGAACTAGCTCTTCCAGCAGCTTCTGAAACTTTTTTGAGCTCCAAACTTATTATTTTTTTAATTTTTCATTCCAAATTTCTAGATCTACAGAAAGAAATTTAGGGAATCCTTCTCAAGCATAAATTTCCAATTCTGTGTGATATAAGGAATTTTATGAATTTTCACAAGACATTCAAACACTTATTGCCCAAAAAAAGGCTGAATGCTCATATATTGAGAAAACATGCAAGATCACAATATACCATGATTTTTTACAGAATATTCAAATACATCCGAAGAAGAAATCTTTGATTTATAGGATATAACCAAGTAACTAGAGCCAAGGAACCAAATGAGGAAAGTCCTGGTAAGAAATCCAGAAGAGAAAATTGTGGATGATGGTCCTAACCTCTACATCACTCGTGGGATCTGCATGCTGTTATCCAATCAAATAAATCAACCCTGTCAGCCAACCTAATCAATAAAAATAAGAATAAAAAAGCATATTTCTAGAACAGGAAAATTAAAGAAGAACAGGAACAGAATGCAAGTCATACAGAGCAGCAATCATATGTGTTAGCCAAATTTTGTATATCATGAATTTTGTGATTCAAGTATTTCACTTGAATTTCTATCAAAAAATGAGGAAGCAGTGAAAACTCATAGCAACAGGAGACAGATAAATAAGGCAATCAATCAGCAATGAACTGAGAAATATTAACTCCCAATCTGTGGATTTTTCTGTGTAGACCATGAAGTGGAAAGTTCAAATCAGGTACTCAACTTATTAGCTACAAACATAGTGACATTAATTTTCTTCCTTTTAGGTGGAAGAGAGCTTAATAAGTAAATGCAAACCAATCAACATCGGCATGAAAGCCTGTATTTCATCATTCGATGTAACTACAAGAGAAAATTAAAAAAAAAAAAGATCTAATAGTAATGGTAAAGATAAATTGCAAACTATCAGACAAGAAGAAAATGTCACTTTAACCTACTTAATATCTGCCAATCTAAAAAGCAGTAAGAATAAAACAACATAGAAAAGAACTAAACATAATCATTATGAAATTTGACCTTGACCAACCGCTGACCCAGATTATTTTTATTATTTTCAAATTTTAACATTAGCAGTGACAATGTGTTCCTTTTTTAATTTTGCAAAACATGTGTTTTTTTGAAAAAAGAACTCAGCGACAGATGGTATACAAAAAAAATAGGATCAAGCAACAGAAATGGTGCAATCCCATAAGACCAACACATTACCAACGTAAGTGAAGGGTTTATCAGTTATCGGCATATAGCAATATAAATCATGGTACACCAGTACTGAACCACAAACCAAATCCAAAAATTGCAGAAGGTTCAAGGCACATTCCATTCCTAATCCGACCATTTTCATGAGGGTAGCAAACTTATTAATGAATGGGCTCTCCTATTATAGCAAAATGAACTTATCTAATTGTTGAGGACATCAACAACACCATCTTGTTTTACTATCTCATTTTCAAATTATATGTTCGGGCAGAATGCAGTAAATCCAATGCAAGGTCAAGATATAGCAAAATGAACTTATCTAATTGTCTAAAACAAGAAATTTTGAGCTGATTTGCATATATGAAACATCTGCTAAGAGATTCCATGATTCCGCTGAGGAATGTAACCAAGCATGATCAGCAAATTTTGGAGGAAAAAAAATTAAGAGAATAGCACATCTTGTCTAATGAAGAAAAGAAGAGATCGACCTCCTTCTCAAGTCGCCAATCAGAAGGATGCCTCCAACAAACCAATGGCCCTGGTCGATCTGTTAGATAGATGATATCTTCAGGCCATGGAGCACACTTCGGATGTAATGCTATTGAACATCGTATGCAACGCCAGTAAAATTTCTGCTTGCAAATGAAACAAGCCTGTAGGAAATTGAGAATAATGAATGAGTAGTACATGCTCCAGTTAAGTACAATCAAGATATGTTGTAAAGTCATACTTCCATCAGAGAAGATTTTGGGGGGAAATCCATGAGAACAAAAGGATTTGAAATAATAAATAAAATATAAGTATTTACACATAGAGTCATAGACATATAAGAAAAAAAGGTAAATAGAAGACTGGTAAGCATTTGTATTTTTTATAATGAAACTTATGTGAGTGAGCAATATCTAGGTACAAACAAGAAGAATGCACACACTTTCATGATACATGGATGTCCATCTATATCTATCTAAACATGTAAAATTTGATTATTTTGAATTGTAATAAAGGTAACCATCAAAGTTTGCATGCCGTCATATGAGGTATGGTAAGGTAAGAGTCTACTGCAAAAAATCTTTTAGGGTATTATATAAGATTAAACTACAAAAGCATAAAACAATGTGGGTTGCAGTTACATTTAATGGAAAGAATGGAGTTTCAAAGCAGGGAAATAGCTTTACTTAAAGGTATATCTAGACCCCAAATTGTAGTTCCACTGAACATATCATGACACATCCTTCACAGATTTCTTTTTCAAATTTAGATAACAAATTATGTATAAAATAACAAATGCTACTTCATATAAGCATAACAGTCCCTTCATAATTTAAGTCTGATAAGTAACAAAGACAAACTAAGATGATAAAAAAAGAACTCATATTGTAAAACTCTAACCAAGGAACCTTGGAAATTTAAGAAAAAGGAAGAAAAGGACCCAGCAGTTCAAAACTAGAACATCTGATAAAATGTGATCATGGACAGAGATAGCAATACTTTAGAAACAAGTGGAGCTCAACGATGCCATGACAATTAAAAAGAAGGTACAATGTGAAATATAAGATCAAAGACACAAGATGAGGAAATGAGATAGAACAACAGATTCATCAGAGTAATGATATCTTCTACTTAGGAGGCACTCATGTAGCCTACCATGCCTCAAAACAAAAAGAACAATCCTCAAGAAAACCCATACTTTAGTTCCAACACCTAAGGTTTAAAATTCCGTGGGACGGGGCTGTCCCAATTTTTCCATGGAACAGGATGTGCCACCATACTGGCCCGTTTGGACACTTAGGACAAAGGATGTCCCAAGATGCATCGGGATGCCAGGACAATGGCCCGACACTTGGGATGGTACCCCATCCTGGTGTCCCTCCGGGATTGGAGTCCTTGCCAACACCAACTGAGCAAGGGAGAAGAAAGAAGAGGAATGCAAAGAAGAGGGTATTAGGCATGTTGTCTTGATAACCTAAGCCAATACTCCCTTTTCCAGCCCATAGGATGTTTTCTATAGGACCTCGTCAGAGAAAAAAGTAAAAGAAAGAGTAAATAGGACAAGGCTGATCCAAAGGGGAGAGAAAAAGAAGACATAGGGGTTGATTGAAAAGAATAATAGAAAATGAGCGACACGAAGTCTTCCCGGTAATATAAGCGCATCTAGAAGAGAGCCACGTGAGCATGAGGGGGAAAAAGAGAAGATAGAGTGGCTGTCAGTAAGCATTAAGTACTTGACTTCGATCATCATCCTTTGTATGGATGAAGACCATAGAGACCTTAGTTTGACTTAAGAGCTATCTAGTAGCCTTCAATCTAGAGAATGGTATCATTTTATTTGGTGCACTGCTTGTACATCATAGATATCATCTCACTTAAATTATCATGTGACTGGCACATGATAAATGAAGTGAGTGAGACGTACACCGCACTATAGGGACAAATGCATCAACAAATCATAGAAGAATAGTGCTAATAATGTTGGCAGAATCGGTACCGGGCACCGTACCAATTGTCCGACGGGACCAGTCAGTACGGGCCCGCATCGTGCAACGTCGGGCCCGTACCGACATAGTAAGAGTGATGGGGGAGAGGGAGAATGAGAGAGGAAAAGAGAGAGAGAGCGGGGAAGGGAGGAAGAGGGAGAGGAAGGAAGAGAGAGGCCGGTCGGGGCCGGCCGATGGAAGCCGAGGAGCTTCCATGCAGAGGAGGCGGAGGCTGGGGAGACGCGGAGGTGGGGCTCCACCTCCGGTCCCCTGTTTCGTTCAAAACAGAGGCCCGAAGGGGGGCCCTTTTATTTTTGCCTTTTTTAAGTCCGGCATGCCCCGGCCGGCCTCTCTTCCTTCTTCTTCCTCTCCCTCCCTTCCCCTCTCTCTCTCTTTTCCTCTTTTTCTTCTCCCTTTCCCCTTCCGACGACGACAAGAGGCATCTCGGTTTCAATGGCGGAACCGTCCCGGTGCGCCGCCGGTACGGCCCTGGACGCCTCGAACCAGGCGATTCGGAACGGTTCCGCAAACCTTGAGTGCTAAGCTAGCATCATCTATTAGGATCCCACACCAAGATCATGATTGGATCCTCTTTTAAGACAAATAGTAGAGGAACCTTTAAAAGTAATAATGTAAATAAAGGAGAAATAGAGATCAACAACTAGAGTTTAATATAAATTTACGCGAATGAGATCTAGAGAAAGTAGTAAACTTGTGCGACGGAAGACATTGGCTAAAAATTCTCAATCACAAGAAAATCATGTTTTATCACCTAGGGTAGCTAAAGTCATGGAATTGAGAAATTCCTTTCAGCAATAAGAGAGAAAAGCCTCTGGTTTCCTTAAGTTTTGCATCCTAGTAGAAAGGATAGTCTCTGATAGAAACAAGGTTGCCACTTACACCAGAACCCATTTCCCAATCACTAAGTACAATGACTCTCCCAAGCATTAGCAAACAGTAACTTGAGTATCTAGCTAACAACTCACAGTAACATGACAAACCAGCCAACAGCTGAAAACCAATTAAAATGACAAAAACACATAAATTCGAGATTCCTTGGCTACTTTATTATTCCAAAACCATAAAACCTATTGCCTGAAATATCCATGCTCATATAAGTGGAAGCAATGCATGTCTTACTTGATCCAGAAATTGAAATGTGATCATCGCAAGATCAAATTATTGATACATTAAGTTGACATCCACATGGTGAAGAAAGCTATCCTTCCCAACTAATTTAGTACTAAGCAATCCAAGTTGGTCCATGGTTCTTTTGATCTAGTCCTAACTTATTGAACCAATCCACAAAATCTCTGATTCAAAAATGTCTTCATTCAATCCGTTCATTTTTCCAAGCGCATTCTCCTCCAATTAAAACAACTAAGTTGTTCAATTTCTAAGCTTGTTTTTGGGTTGGTTGAGGTTTTCTAAATCAAGAAGCACTTCCATGGAAGTTCTTAAGAGATAAGCATTTTACAAGTTCAATGTTTGGTGAACACATAAAGCACAAGCACTTTTACTAATGCCGATAGAACTTACATCTAAGATGAACAGGATAGAACCTAATTTGGAAATAAATCTAGGATTAGCATCAAGTTCACCCTTTTAATAAACTTCAAGTAAAAGTTGGAGCCCTAATAAAGCTGATTTTGGATCTAAGTGTTATATTTAAGTTATAATTCAAAGCAATATCAAGACCATTTTGGAGGTCCAGCCCAAACGTTCAATCTTTTAATTGAGCAGAATTAATGGTGAGGTGGATTGAATTATTAGGATTTAGTCAATCCACTTGCATCAATGATAAGTTTGCTTTTGTGCAAGGAAAAATAATTAATTATAAGAAACATAATAGCAGATTTGAATGGGCATAAGACATGCACTAGTTTTTTCTAGCTTCTCTAAAAAGCTGCATACAAATTTCTACTTATCTAAGAAAAAAAATTTATTGGATATCACCATACAAAAATGTGTTTTCCACCTATGTTACCTGGGCACTCGATCCAACTCCAAACGCCCATATCGGATACATATCCGAATTGGATATGTATCAGACGTTGGGATACTAATGAAGTTTCGTGGTTACCACCTTTAATGATTGGTAGAGAGCTGAATTCTCCCAGAAATGAGTTTGGCCCTCCCATTTTAACATTAGGAGTATTTGTTAGTTTTAGAAATTGGTTAAGGATGTAAGTACTAAAATAACTTCGCAAAATATTATGTTTCTTATATCCTTAAGTTAATTAAGAAGTTTGAATACCTCAGTAAACAATATATTGTTAATATATTTTTAATATTTAGACAAACAAAGTATTGAAAGAAAGATGATTTAGATAGTTTGGACATGTACAACATACGCTAAGGGATGCATCAGTATAAGGAATTATTTGATATATGTAGAAGAATGAAAAGGGGTTGAGTTATACCAAAAATCATATGAAATGAAGTAATAACGAATGACTTGATATTTCAACATCTTTTGGAAAGTATAGCCCTAAATCGACCCCCAACTAGTTTAGAATTAAGGCTTAGTCGAGTTGAGCCGAGACAAAGAATATTTAAAGATATAAAAATATATAATTTAGCTTAATTAAATTTTATCTTACATATCCCCATATCTCAATTTTCCCTCTTGTCGAGTTAGACACTCAGATACCTGTCAAAATTCATGCCCATGCAACACTGGAGCGCGCATGTGTGTATGAAACTATTTTTGCTTTCAAAGATGTAAAAGAATTTTCTGGAACAACACCAAATTTGTCTATGCATCATATATTTGCACTAAACCTTTGAAAGAAAATTAACAATACCAGCTTCCAATGTATGTGTGCTTGGGGTTGTGTGTGCAGTCAAGGCAAGAGTAAAGTATTATAGCATACACAATCAAGGAAAAATAAGGCCATGATACAAGGTCTGAAATATACTAGAACCAATATTCAACATGCAAGAACCTCCTCTCTAAAGATAAGTATGCTTAAATTCTTCACACTTGGAACACCAAAGCAAGTAATTATATTCTAAAAAAATTACATGCTGAGAGCACTTGAAAGGTTTATGGTTAGGGACTCCAATTTTTTGCTTAGCACATGTCCGATGGAAAGCTTGTCGACAACCTTTAACTGAGCACTGCACTTCTCCACCAGGGTGGATACATCTTTTGCACATCTGACAACCAACCTAAAAAGAAGACTAACCAAATATAAGAAGCAGAAATAATTTTAACAGAAAAGAATTCAACCGTTGTTTTAGCATCAGAATCATCAACTATCTAGTTTGATATCACATAAAATGAATGCAAGACTACAAGCCTAAAAAAATGACTCAAATTCCCTGGTCGCATCAATTGGTCCTTCATTCAATTTTACCAGTCATCATTTTCCTTTATTGTGTACAGAAAGAGGAAAACATGACCTAATTTCATTCTATTCTTACACATTTTTTAAATTTGATCAAATAAAATGAGCATAACAGAGTTATGAGAGTGACAGTGATGATTAAAGGGAAAGGGGGAAAGCAATAGATTCTTCTCTTGATTCTCTCTGATCAGAAGTTATAGACAAACTGCTGGAAATTGGATGTCACAAAAGGTTAAACTTGGAAAAGATACTCCAGTGGGCTCTCTCAATTGTGCAAGCAAGATTGATTAGATTGGTTATATATTCACTTAAGCAGCTTTCTTGATTGTCTCTACATTAAGAACATTTTTTTTTAATTTAGTTATTTCCAGATCTTGGAAAGGCTCCCATGCAAGCAGTACGCCTAGTGACTAACTAAATTGTGAAAAGGTTTCCAATATTGCTTTGATCAGTTGATGAATACAATATTTCCAGAATGACAACTAATAACGAATATTCTCCATTCGCCCTTATTGTTATAGACACAATCGCAACGATTTTCTTTTCCTTGATAATTTATTTAAAATCCCTAAATATTTGCGAAGTCTCACAAAATTTTCTTTGTTCCTTCTCAGCAATTATCCTAATGATAACCATTTTCTGATATTCTCCAAATTTTTCCTCATTTTTCCTTCTGAAATGAACTTTCCTATACTGGCAAAAATTGCGATAATCATATTACAGACATGATAAAAACTATTCCCCAACATTACAAAACTGAAAAACCAAGAAAAGAAAGAAGACGGTCCAAGAAGGGATTTAGAAACCTTAAGAGCCAAGAAATCAAAAGAAAGGCCTACTGATTTACCAAACTTCTGAAAAGTTTCCAATAATGTTTTGATCGGTTGATGGAGAACAATTCAAGAAGGACAACTGATAAAGTTGTACCAATATTCTCCACTGCCCTATTTGTTGTGGATGACATCAAAACAACTTGATAAATTTTCACAAGCCCCGAAAATTCTAAGTCTCACAAAATTCACTATGTTCCTCCTCAGAGATTTTCCTATTGATTACTATTTTTATCCTAGGAAAATCTAGGATAAGAAGAGAACCAAAACAACCGGAACGGTTCTCGAACACCAGAAAATAAGAAAACCAGGGAAGGAAAGAAGACGGCCCAAGAAAGCATACAGAAACCCTAGAAGCAAAGCAACTTAGAGAAGGAGACTTCAAGAACTCACCAATTTCGGGGCATGGGTGAGGAAAGGCAAGACGCAATCCCTCTCGGGCACCCCAGACGCCACCTTCTTCTCCACCCAAACCCTGACGTGCTCCGCAAGCAACTTCCCGCCGCTGGCCTTCTTGCCCCCCTTCCGCTCCCTCTTCAGCACCGAGCACGTCCCGCGCGTGGAGACGGGGAACCTGAGACGGCGGCTCCACCGGCAGTCCAGGGCGTCCCCATTTAGGGTTTCTTGGCGGGAGGAGCAGGACGGATCGCAGGGCTGGGGGACGGGAAGAAGAGCAGAAGAAGAGGAGGGGGCTGAGGACAAGGGAGGGGAAGGGGGAGGGAGGAGGAGGTTGCTGAGATCCGGCATGGCCGAGAGAGAAGACAGGGGTTAGGGCATCGAGGGAGAGAGAGGGGATAGGGAGCTTTCTTTCTTTCCTTCTTTCTCTTTTTGCAGGGGGATGGTGAGAAAGAGCAGAGAGGGGGAAGACAGAAACTGGAGGGGGAACTGAATTGTGACGCGGGCGGGAAAACAGGGATACTGTGGAGCATTCAAGAAGAGCCGGGCAGGGCTGGGGGTGGGCGAAATTACGGATGGATCGCCGTCGCGGTGAGTAAATTACCAGACGGCCATCGCCGCCGCTTGTGAAACCATCGCCGACTTCAGAGGACAGGAGCGCACGAAAACACACGGAGCGGTATGTGATGTAGTGATGCGAGCTGTGGTGGAGGGTTAGAAACTATTATCTTTTTCACGGGCAATTAATTGTAGAAATTTGCGTGGATTGCCGGATAAACGGAGGAGTGGGGACTCAGGAGGATGGTCTGCATGCTAACGTGTCTGGTGAGATGAAACTTTACTTTTTTTTGTGCAGTCTCCAGTTGTAAACTTGTAATGTGGTGCTCTTTTTTAAACTATTTCCGCCAGTCTGGAAGCATGAAGTTTGGTGCCTGCAATTGTTATTCACTTAAAATAGAAGAAAAAAAGTTCAAATTTCGCTGCCTATTCTTTGGGCATGTAAAATCTATACCTGCACGCGTTTTGTAGTATTTTATTTTTTATTCTTCTTTTGGCAATCCTCTCATGATTAATGAATGACTAAATAGCTGGTGCTAGTCACATAATCATTATATAGTTCTATACAATTGCTGTTGCTTATGCCTCGTTTTGTACTTACAGATGAGGATTGGCTGATCCATGAGAATATCTTAGCGGAAATTGGCTTAAAGGCGGACAAAGAATAGGCAATATCGGCCAACAAAACAAGAGAGAGGCTGTTCTAGAGTTGGAAGCGTGGTTTATGTAACGAAAATATTCAACAGGAAGAAAAGCAAGACTTTAGGCTTAAATGCCAGCAAAAGTCTTCCGTGCATGCTTTCTTGCGCAAGAGGCAGAACAAAGAAAAGTTTTCCATGGAACCAGGCTTGTTGATTGGGGGACCAACAAAGACGTGGACCACATGCATTACCCGATCATACTGCAACAACCGCCGCTGTTTTTTTAGTACCAATAGCCTGCCCAATATTTTCAATAACTGCGGCTCCCAGTCCAACATGGAAAGCAGAAGAAAGCGTACCTTCCTTCCGGCCGAGCAAACAGTAGGATTACCCAATACAAATTGTTCCCATTATCTAAAGTTTCACAGAATGAAATCAAAGTTTACCCAGCAAAGATTTGCATGTTGCCAGTGAATCATGCACAAGAAAGGATGACCATCTTACTGTTCAATTATGAAGCACCATGGTTACAATTCCAAACATTATAGCAACATCTCTATCATTCTTGAATCACACATAAGTTTAGCCTGCATCTATAATACAGATTCCTCCACAAATGCAGCATCGAGAGCTGTGTACAGAGACATGTACAGACTCAATGATACTGGACTTGCGTCCCAAATAATTATTGCATCCTTTTACATACTTGGGAGTCAGAACTCCCTATCTGGGAAGAGAATGGGAGCAATTAGAGACCAGATGTAGAGAGCTGCTGTGGCCCACCCAGTCACAATCCTGACCCACACAGAGGGCCACCCGACATCAACAAGCTTACCACTTTCACCAACGGACGTGGACCAGCCAGTAAGAAGCATAGCCGAGTACATGCTGGCAAGGGAAAAAATGAGGTGGAAGAAGGAATATGAATAGGAGACAGGCTTAGCCTCATCCTTCTTCCTGTCTTCCTGCTGCTCTACCTTGTCAAAGGGAAGCAAAGGCCTCTCAGAACCTACACCAGGTGGAACACAGGAAACATCGAGCACATGTCAAAGGCCATCTAGAAAACTAAAGTCAATCAGTGAAGTAGGTTTACAAATCAAAGATTGAATACAGACTGGCACGTGGTGAACTCGGGGGTGAGAGCAGAGTTGTTGAAGAACCAGCGCGAACAGCAGAATAGACAACAGAGAGGACAGTAGTCAGCAATCCCAGAGTAAGACTTCCAGTTGAGACAGCTTTTGAGTGACCATGGAGACCATTACACTCGTAATCCCTTGGTTCACTAGAGAGCCCACTGTAGCAGAGGTAAGTGCAGTAGAGCGAGATAACTGATGCTGGCAATAAGCTGCCATTTACCTGCATGCATCAGCAGAAAAAAAAAAAAGTGTCTCAAATATGGGAAACATGTGTATGTGAATGAAACATTAACTGCACACGCTTGTCCTATTATGCCACCACAAGGCAAGAACTACCAGCATTACAACAAGAGAACCACCATAACAAAGAGAATGGAAAGTCACTTAGCAGTGCACCCTTCATAAGCAGCTTCAAGAAGTAAAAACAGAATCTCACTGGAAACACCTAATTGTAGATGGCTGATAAACATATCATACCATAAGTCGTTTTGCTTCTTCAATCCACCTACTCCGGGCTACAAGAATACAGATTTTGTTCTACCAAACATGTAACAGCTGAGAATTGCTGTATTTCGGCCCTATTTCATGCAATCCAGCACCACCACCACCGTAAGATGAAGACAATGTTTACAAAAAAAAAAGGAGAGAAAAGAAAGATAGATATATGATTCTATTAGAAAAGGTCCATCTCATGTATCTGATTGAAGTATAGAGAAGTCTCACTATACTTTCAGGCATGGTGTGATTCTTAGATAATTATTATAGCTGGTACCTAAAATCAAGACCATTGGAGAACAAGACCATCCATCACTTGAAACCCATTAGAAAGCAACACCTTAATCAATTTAAACCCAAATTTCACCAGGCTACCTTTTCCAGCACTAGACACCTAATTGTCAAAGTTGACATGATAATATAACTATAATCGATTGAATCAGTCCAGACAATAACTTTAGGCTGGTGTAAAGTGGGACTGAAGCGGCCTGAAAGGAAGTTGGTATAAGTCACAGCAGATCTCAACCTGCGCAACACAAGGATAGAGGGAGATTCCACCTATTAATTTTGGTCAGCTGAAACAGTGTGGCCAGATAGCTGAAAAGGTGATTACATGATGAACACCAATTACCATAGTAGTGCTAAAGAGCCAACTATACTCATGTCACTCAGAATTCCATGAAAATATATCAGCAGCAACACAACTAGCAACAATAGGCAAGGCGATTAACTACCCATGAGTCAGAACATCAAATTTATTAGTTAAACTTTCAAAAGTGACAACTAAAACGCTTCTTTCTTCTTCTGGGAAGGCCCTGTTAACTAATGCCTACTGTTTTTATATTTACAAAGAAAAAAGAAATTGTTACTGAGCACAAAAACGAAAGAAAACATTGCATTATTAAGCAAACTAATATATGATGTCACTATTTTAAAAAGTTCATCAGTCATTAGCAGTAAAAACTTCATAATAGTTTGCCCTCCAACAGCCACTACATGAAAGAGACAGATACTGTCTTTTGACCTTTCAAATATTCCTCAGGCATCAGCACTGTGACATGTTGCTGGAGATTATAGAAGAATGTGTCCCTTGGTACTACTAGAGCATCAATATCACTATACTGTCAATTTCCGGGACAGATCAAGAAATTTCAAAAATGAAACTGAGACCCAGACTCGGAGAAGATGCTTTAGATGCCTGGTATAGCGAAGCAGACAAGAAAGTGCAGCCACTAAATCTGAAATTGGATGGTGTATGTATACATTGGTATTTGATAGAATAATAATATATCTCAGGCATTTCAGTTTGTTATCCTCGACATCTATTATCTCTGCCATGTTATAAAAGCACTTATGTTCTTCAGCTTTAGATGCCCAATCAACCCACCTAGCATATGTCAGTTATCCTTTTTCAGCCTGTCTCATTTAAGCTACACAAGTATGTACTTTCTGTTAGCCTGACAATTTACATTCTCTAAATCAAGCAACAGTTGCATAAACTTTTAAAAAATAAAATGCATAAATTATTGTCTTTGTAGAAGTAAGATGTCACCAAAGGAGTTAAATAGTAGCAAATTAAATTGACTGAGAACTAACTACTGTTTTAGAAGTTCTAGTCTGCTACAGAACTAAAGAATAAAGCATGGAGATACTGGTAAAATCTACTAAGAAACAACAAGAACTTCCAAATGTTTTTCATAAGTAAAATCAACTGTAGGATGGCGAGTCATGTTATTATCCCATTACAGGAGTCCTCACACCAAGTAAAAAATGTTAAGACAGGACAAGCATATACTACACAAAAGAACAACAATTTTCCCAAGTATTCTTAAATAATCAAACTACCATCATGGTGAAAATTTACATCATACTACACTCAATGGTTCTGGAAACTTAATAATTAAGATCATTATACCTTTGGATGCAATGCAACAACTGCAAAAACAAAGACAAGAATCAATGTCAAAACAATAAAAAAGGTATTGAGGCCACAATCATGTCCCGATGGAGTGAACCAGTGAAACAACAGTCCTGTAAATGAGAATGCGGCCACATAGCAAACAAGAGAGACAATGAACAATGCCATGTACCTGCAATTGAAGGATGGTGGTTAAGAAATTATTCAGCTATACAGGGACAACAATTATTATAAGCCCAGAATCTATTGCTACTAAAGAGCGATGTAAAGAAACATCTGGATAATTATACATACCAGAACTGCTCATCGTTTGAGACCCAACTGTCATTCCATCCATGTACAAAGTCCAACAAGAGAACAACCTGAACCAGAAGAAACAATCCCGACCCAAATTTTGATATTGTCTCTGCAATAAAAAAGTACCAATGTCACTGAGTGCCAAATCCATCAAGCAAAAAAGCTTTTGGTTCAAATTAATACATCATACAAGGGTTTTTTTTTTTCATATATGCATTTATAAATATCTAAAAGTTCATGTATATCCTCACAAATTTACTAATTTGCGTATATACCCTTACAAATTATTTCATTTTGCATGTCTACCCTAAGGTCAACAAGCGATCTAATGATGTGAAGAAACAAATTGTTTAAGTTGAAATAACCGAAATACCCTTGACTCAATAAAAGTAGATGTGCAAAATGAAATAATTTATGAGGGCACACATGTTAGCAAATTTGCAGGAGTATACATGCAATTTCAGATATCCATAAGGGTGCATATATGTTTGTGCCTTCTTCTCCTAAGATGGGATAGAGAGGGGGAACCCAAGTGTTGAATGATTGTGCGGGTGTGCCACTGGTGTCTGAACTAGAAAGACAAGTGCGTGGTAGTAGGCCCTACTGGCTTGAACTTCAAGGACTTACAATACTAAAGCGTTGCCTTATCGAAGAAGGGGAGAAATAACTATAGAGCTATAAAAGAAACTACAAACTAGGGGTAAACTAAGATGAGCAAAAGAAACTGAAAATAAGATAAAATAAAGAAATCAATAATCGTTTAATTGGTGAAGGACCTTCTCTTTGAGTCGCATTCTAATAATTATACATTTCATTACTAACTAGTAGACAATCGCTTGCTTCCCATGCTAATGTCAGTCACTGCCTGTCTTCCACTTTCCTCTGACGGTTACAACAATCAGTTCTTGTTGTTTTTCCCACTTTTTACATCCTATTTTCTTGGTAACCACCCACAATCCACATTCATATTGCGATCCTTCCACTAGGCCGATGGTTTAATCTCCACATATCAGAAAAATTCGATCGACCTAAAATCATGTACTTAGTGACTTGGATAGTCCACCTTTGCTCGACCTATACTCCTGATTTGCAATTCTGGCAATAATCTGGCCAATATTCTTTTAGATGCCATTCGGCCTATTCGTCGTCACATGGCAGTTTTGATCGTCTTTCACTATTTCCTTCAACTCATTTGGCCTATCTGCGTGGAGTAGTTTGAGTAGAACTCCGCCATAATTGTACTTCCAACATCTTAGTTATCGGCCTCTGAGCTCATCCTACATAATCAACTCCAGATGCTAGGTCCAAGAATCTTTAATTGTTACATTGCTTTGATACTGCCACATGGTTGCAAGCACACTAATCCTTGATAACCAATATTGGTAGGATGTGATGTAAGCAAATATACAAAAGAAAATAAATAAATGTTAGTTAAACTAACATCATCGAGCAAACTGTGACATTGAGGATAGACGTGCAATATAAAATAATCTGTAATGGCATACATAAAAATAGTAAATTTTTGAGGGTACAGTGAAATTTCAAATATTTTATAAGGGTATGGATGCGAAAAAAACTCTATCATATAATCATAATATGACACGAGCTAAGAAAAGATCAGCCTCTTGCTAGTTTGTCAGTTTAAGTTTCAAAATAATTGGCAACCCCAATGGTGCTGCAAGGACAGAAAATTAGCCATCATATAGAAAAAGAAAACAAGAGAAAGAGTGAAAGAAAAAAGAACAATTGCATGCCTTTAAAGACAATGAAAGAAAATCCCACCATCTTTATAACTTTTTCAAATGTATATGGAACAGTCACTCCAAAAAGTTCAGGAACTTAATATTCACTAACTAGGAATAATGAGAGTTAAAAATGTCTAAAATCCAGGTCAAAATATCACATAAGAACCAAAAGGCAAAGGATAAAATCTAAATTTCCAGTCTACTAAGTATATTTGGTCATCTTTTGAGTCGTTAAGGCAACAACAGCCATTAATAATTTTATATACTGCTACGAAAGACATCCATATCTACAAGTCTTATCTTCTGCAATGGGAGCGATCCAGGAATTTTGATCATGGTTTTGATTCCAACTCTATAAGGTTAACTCACACTTCCACCAAAATCTGAGCCCCCATCCTCACCTGCACCATCTCCATCCTTCATTTCACCATCTCAGACAACGACCCATCACCTATTACTTGTCCTCTACTTGTGTGACTTCTGAGCTTGACAAAATAAACCCATTCAGCCTTTTCTTGATCATCATTAAATCCATTCAGTCCTAATCAACTCACCAGATTGTGTAAAATTCGCATCTAAACATGTCCAGCACGACTGTTATCTTAATTGAAATCTTCCTTTTTCTAGCTGAAGAAATAATCAAAACAAAATTATCGCAGAATTTTCAATTTCTACATAACTGAAGTTAATTTCTCAAACCCCAATCAGGAGGTGCGATAATTAAATTACATGCAAAACCTCTATTTTTGCCTTTTCTTTTTGACAAGTTCTGAGGTACGTTGCCCATCAAAAGAATTCCACTATATTAAAATTCAGCGCAAAATCTCACCATAGAAGCTGACGAGGCCATTGGGAACGAAGAACATGAGAATCACCAGCACGCACCAGCACACGATCTTCGCCATCCATCCACCATGGTGCAGCCGATCGCGTGGATCCTTCTGATCCTTAATCCCCGCCATCAGAAGGGCCAGGATCGTAAAGAAGAGGAAATTCCCGAGGCTGACACGAAGCACGGCATCCGTCTCGAACCACTCCCTATCCGGCGTCCGATGGAAGTGATTGATCCCTACAAAAACCCCAAGAATTAGAAATCCACCACCCAAATTGGATCACCGAAGACGAATAAGGATGAACTGGGATTCTAGGGCTTACAGGGGAGTTTCTCCATGAGGGGGGCAGCAACCTCGCGGAGGATCCAGGAGACGATGAGGGAGAGAGCAAAGAGGCCGCAATAGGCGATGCGGGCGGAGCGGCGGCTGATCCCGCCGACAACCGACCGGCACGCCTCGCAGGCGCAGGCCGCGCAGCACGAAGCGAGGCACGACGCCGCCCACATCTCCCCTCGAACTCCTCTTCTTCTCCTTCTTCTCCTTCTTCGGGATGGCAAGAAACCCTAATGTCCTGATCTAAGAAACCCTAATATCCTGATCTGAGAAACCCTAGACCACAGGGAAGGAGAGGTGGGGAAAATCGCACTTTAGCTCCTTTTTAACCGGAGGAGGACGGGGAAAAACAATACGTCAAGAGGAGGAAGTCTCAAAAGAGCCGGGTCCGGGGTCCCGGGTTCGGGGTCCGGGGTCCGGGGTCCGTGGTCCGAGACCTAAAAGTCGGCGCTCATTCGCGACTACCGCTTATGTGGATTATGTAGAGTTGTAGACCTAATTGAATACTAATTTAAGTTCAAATAAAATTGTTATCCATTATTGAGCATTAAATTACTTATGAGGATAATTATTTAGAGGTTCCTAATTGAATACTAATTATTTGTAAGTTCAAATAAAATTGTTATCCATTAAATTACTTATGAGTAACTACTAAGTGTCATTAGTTTTAGTTATAATCGGTTCATTTGGGGCCATAAATGGAAAGAAATGGTATGTTTTACCCAGTTTCGACGGCATGTAGGAATGAAAATTATGCGGTCTTTCCTAATGAGAGCCAACTAATTGAAGTTTTTGAAGTATAATATTATGTGAAAATTTGTTAAAATTTTTATCATACGACTACATTTTGCTTTCTTAATTAGATTATTCGACCTTCTTCAACTTTTATTATTGGTCTGACTTCATAATTATATCTTATATTAACCTCCAACAAAAAAAAAAATATTCAGCAATGGTGGTCGAGTGGATTCGGAATAACGAGTAGAAGAACGATGGCCACCCATTGCTTAGAGACTGACTCATTTCAGATTGCTCATGTATATTGAAAAACGAATAGAACTGCAAACTGAGTCGTCTCCTTCATCACTTACCATTCGAAAAAAGATCCTTTGGATGTGTTTTGTAGCCGCCCTCTCATCCTTACGCCATCTCCTTTCCATCGACTCAATTGACTGCACTCACTCTATAGCAGTGTGAGCAGATACGGACTATGGAGTTATTACGTCAATATGCATTTTGTTGGCAATACGTGAAGTGTTGAGAGAATCAGATGAGAACTTCTAGGGGAGTTAATTTGATAGCCTTTAGCTTTCTACACACTGCCACATGTGGTAGGCTTAGCGCGTTGTGTAGGTTGTATCTATCCAACTCTTGCTTCAAATTTCATGGTATTTGATCCCAAGATCAATGTATTAGAGCCTTAATGAATGCTTCGAAGGAATAGGATGCAAGGATGGCTCAATATTTGCCAATTCCACTATTGGACAGTATCATCATAGATAATAATTTAAAATGAACTGAAAATCAAACCATTTTAAAATGCGAATCCAAATCCATACACATTTCACGCAGATTCACTCAATGCTGGCGACAATTTAACAACTTGCTTCCAACTGGCTGCATTTTGCTTGTGACCTCAGCTGTTCTGAACAATTGCTGAGAACAGCATCTGATTAATATCCTCATCAGTGTTTTTCTCATCTCCTGAAAAAAGGATATCTCCTTAGTCTTCCTAACAATATTTTGTGTCAACAGAAAAGCTTATAGGTGCCCTTACCTGTCTTTCCTCTCACTTGAGCTGTCCACTCATCAATAACCTGTGAAAATGAAAGTGTTAGTTGAGACAAGTTGCTGATTAACTGAAACTACATGAACCTATGAAATTATAGTCCCATAATTTTTTTTCCTTAATCCATTAGTCCTTTTCCCAACTATGTGGCATCGGCAACAACTAATAAAAACATTAATCTTAAAAGAAGAAGAAGAAGAAGAAGAAGAAGAAGAAGAAGAAGAAGAATTGTAATTTTTAGACAAAAATTGATATACAAACTGTTAGTGAGAAAACTTTTATTTGTCAGATAATATATGTGAAAAATTTTATTTGTGAGATAATAACCACAATTCTTCAGTACTGTAGAAGCATAAACAATTATAACTCAAATGCAATTTGGTCATCATGAGACACAAATAATGATTGCCTCAAATGACGAATAGTATGAATTGCCAGATGCCTCTATTTGCACAATTAGAATGCTTACAATTAATTATAGTGCAATAGGTGGTTCATGGAAGGAGCAGTGTCTAGATAATACACAGTTTATTGATCATAAGTTTCACCCAGAAAGTCCATGGATATGTGCAAGTTCTGCAGTCTTTGCTCCAACGAGTCCAATTCTAATGTGCAAGCAACTCCATTTTCATGGGGTTAGCTGAGTAAGTTTAACAGCAAAACAAACTAACGCATCAAAATATTCTCACATCCTATAAAAGTTGGTAGAATATTTGAATTAATGTAACTATAAATTCGAGCTCGTTAATTTGCATAAAAATGTTATAACAAGTCCTCATTTTACATTTATTATTGCAAGCTAACACTTTATCTGGTACTGACAAAACTCCTTGCTGTGGCATCTTTTCAAGACAATGCACTTGACTTTTAATTATGGCTGCATTCTAAATAAGCATGCATTTCTTAAGCACAACGTGGAAATGCAATGACAAAATGGTCAAGTGAAACTACAAGTCTTATGAACCATGGACTGAACCTTGGCACTTAACCAGCAAGATACAGCACAGAACAATATGGCACTATACTGTCCTCATCTGCACTAGACGTGTGGCAAATGGTGCTTTAATCCTTGCAAGGAAACAGTATGAACAGTTGAAAGTTTTTCATATAACTTTAAATCTTTAATCCTTGAAAGTCTTATGAACAATAAGCCATAGGGCCCTGGCTTTCATTTTAAGAATTAACTGATAGAAAAGAGAGCTATAAAAAGAGGAAGACCACTAAGGAGAAACAGTAAAGAAAAAGAGTACTACCTGATTTAAATTTGTGTATGCAATGTCGTCGGATTCAGTTAAAAGTGGCAGACCAGAAGATGCAAGCAAGCGCTGCAATGAACTCCTCTGCCCAACCAAAGTTGTCCTCGCTTTGTCTATAAGATCCTGCTAGTATGAACAGAGTTTGTTTCTGCTTGCAGAAATTCTTGCCAAAACATGTGCAGTATGACATAAATCACATTACATTTAGCAACAAAGCAAATATAGCAGTGATTACTTATTTGATTTAGACATTTTTTATGAGGATTGCAAAATGATGCATTTACAAACAGTTGTCTCACCTGGCCTAGTTCACAACATGAAAATGTTTTTCCTATTAATGTTTGTATATTAAATTATGTTCGTTAGTTTCCTTTTAATAAAGTTCATGACAACAGGTTCCCTGATACTTATCATTAGAGAAGATTCGTCCATCTTATATCTTCAGCATGAGATTTCCCGCTCAAGTCTAACCTGTATCTGTTCCCTGACAGTCTAAATAAAGACAAAGATAATCAAAATCAGCATTCTGGCTGATCATCTCTATTATAAAAGTCCTTTTCCATACATTTCCACATCAAAACATATCTATGCAAAGGTTTTATAAGGAATTTCCCAACAGAGATCATTTCAGATTTCGATACTTCTGCGTCTCTAAAAATTCATTTGTCCCTTTTGCATTGCTATCATCGAGCACCAATGACTTCTTGTGACTTTACATTCTTAATGCCCATTTGAACAGGTAGCTTTGCTGATCCAATGCTCCAAGAATTGATTTAGCCCCTTGAAATAACTTCACTCCTCACTGAACTCCCACCCATAGTTAATGGCCCAAACAATAACACTATCTTTTTCACTAAATGTAGCTTATCAGAATTAACCAAGAAAAAGATTCAGCAGTACCAGCAAGAGAGGAAGAAAGAGAGATTTTTTTTATTTAAAAAAAAAAAAGAAAAGGAGAAGACGAAGAAGAAGAATAGAAGCTTGCAATTCATCTTGACCTAATTTCCTTCCTTTCAAGGATTTAGATGGAGAAGTAGAGAAAGAAAGATAACCCCCCCCTTACCTGTTTTTCCGCGAGGAGCTCACGGCACAGCTCCTTGAGCGAGACCAGCTCCCCCTGGATCTTCTTGATCCGAGCGACAATCTTGCAAGGGTTCGCCTGCAGACCGACCGACGACATCCAGATCAAGAACCGCAACATCGCCAAAGAAAACCTAGATTTCTTTCTTTCAATTTTTTTTTTCTTTGGTTGAAGAATTAAGCAGCAAGGCTCCTCTGTCCTCCAAATCCATGGATCTGGTGGATTTGCGATCATAAGTCTCGCATAAACCCTCGACGGATGGACCGAGCGTACGGATCTTGGAATTAGTTAATCTAGGGTTTAAGTGAAAAAGCGAGAGAATACGTACGTGGTCGGGATAGGATCGCTGGAATTCGAGGTCGAGGTGGCGCTGGACGACGGCGAGGTCGCGGCTCGCTTTGCTCAACACCTTCAACACCTCGTCCACCGCTTGGTGGCGCCGCTCCCCCATCTCTCTCACTCTCTCTCTCCTCCCCCCTCCTTCTCTTGTTTTCCCTCCTCCCGCCTTGGGTCTCTTTTTGAAGTAGTTGAGTAGGCCGAAGCCCAACCCGACCCGTGATGCAACGAACCGACTCTTCGAATAAGCCGGGCCGAGCCGGGTTCAGTGGACGTAAGCGATTCCCGGATTGGCAATATAATAGTCCGAGTGGGTTATCATCTATGAAATAAAATGTGCATGAACCGTTATCCTGCTATACCGGTTATCTGTTGTATTTTTTTTTCCTTAAAAAAAAAAAATTTGAAACAGATTTCATGCATGCTACGTTTGGTATATGCTTATTCTTCTTAAAACCTTTGACAGATTCAGATTTGTCTTCTTAGAGCTTCTGCTAGATTTTCATTGTATGCAACTCAATTGTATGTCATGGACGGATTAATTTTGTTTTTCTGAGTAACAAAATGCTCTGGTTGCCACCGATGACCAATGGATGGCTGCGTGTGCACCGCACGTGAGTGGAAAGATTGTAACAATCTCTCGTCTTACATAGATTCCATCATTCCAATTGTTGGGTGATAATAAACTCCTAGATTAAAAAATTACTATACCATATCTTTGTTTTTAAGCAAAAAAAGAATTTTTTTTTGCTGCAACGGATGGCTTATATACGTCTAGTATGAATATATTGAAAAAAATCAAAATACAACAAATTTCAAATTGTTTTAGGCAACTTCTTCTCTCCAACCTATATGGCCTTTCAGAATGGTCGACTACAAATGAGGCTACCCAATCTACAGCCTTTTTGGCCTCTTTATATACATGTTTAGTCTAGAAAGCATTATACCCAGTTATCAAAGCCCGAATATTTCGAAGCAAAGTGTGGCACCCACCTATGCCACCAGTGCCCTGTTTCATTCATTGTTCGCCATCTATTTTATTACAAAATTTAGTATGTGCAGAAAAAATAATTTTAATTTATTATTTATTATAAAGATTTCATGTTTTCATTTGGCTAGAATATGATGGGAATGACATTTCTACGAAAATGAAAATTAAAATATTGAAAAGAATAAATATGACTCTTAGGGTATTAAGGTGACACTATTAAAACATTGATCCAAAAAAAAATTATGGAGAAAGACCATCTCATGGAACTACAAAAAATGGCAGAAAAAAGGTTCTATTCGATGATTGCACCCCTGGACATGTCTATTCGATGGTTAGAGAAGTTCTAGGCTTCGTCACAAGTCCCATTACTTACAATTTACGAAATATTTGTGGCGAAGGATTGAAGTTGACGGTAACTGTCGATCCTAAGCTAACCAACCTACCCGTGGAATCTTTGGCATCAAAGTAAATACAATTGATGGCACATGGGCAATGCTGTAAATTTCAAATCGTTTGTTGAATAGACTCGAAACCTAGGAGTTCAGTTTATGCCTTGCTTAGCTCAACATGTCGAGGGATCGGCATAAAATGAGGGAGATAAGTTAGGTGGCCAAGAGAGACATGGTGAATCCTTATGTCTAGTATTTGTTCTAGCAGCATTTTACCTAAAAGCTTTTATATATAATATTTTATTTTATTGAAATATTATTTTTAGAAAACTGATATTTAGAAAAATAAATTTTGTATGTTCGATTGATCATGTAAAAGTTGTACATTTTAAAATGACTTATGTTTAATTGAGCATCTAATTTTTTTAAAAAAATATAAAAATACATTATATGCTAAAAGAAAGGATCTTGCTCCATTTTAACTAAAAGTTTAAAAATACTTTTTTAAAAAAAAATAGCATAATTCCCGGCTGCTAGGACTTTGAGTTTTCTATATCTTACATGTTTTTAAAATATTAGAATTTTATTTTTATTAGAAAGCTTTTTTTTATTTTTTTGAAAATTCAAACGAAATATGAAGTATTTTTTTATTTTTTTGTTGGGAGAGAGAGAGGCGTCTAAAAATATCTGGCGTAAACTTTGGATAACTCTAGAAGATTTCATGGTCCTCCAACAATGCCACGTGTGGTGGTAGTTGAGCTTTAAGGCGGATTCAAGTAGCTAAGTGGTTGGACTCAAAATTTCACAACCAACTAGTGCAGCAACCATAATTGAGATTTTAATTTTTGAAACCATTTGTTTTAAAAGGTAGGTGATGGCAAGAATTGAAGCATAACAGCGTGTGCCCAATTTTAGGTTTGATGATGCATCTAAATTTTAAAATTGAAAAACTAACATGTGGATGGGTTAGTGGTGAACGCATGCACCAAAAAAAACGTGCGCGCCAAATGCGGATGGATCGCCTCTTTTGCTGTATACCATTCGAAAGAGTTTTTTTAGATCTAGCAACCTTTAGTTTTTTTTTTTTTTACTTAGGCGGATCCTTTATACTATGCATATACGAATACATCCAATAAAATCAAAATACACTACGTGCAGGCAGCCACTCAGTCGGCCGCCTCATTAGCTTCTCTGAATACATGCTTGGCCTGGAAGGTCACCCATCCTTCATCATTATCCCTATGTTCCGAATCAAAATCTTCATTTTTTTTGCTTTGTGTAGTTTGCTTGATTCTGATGTAGCTGGTTGTGCTCGTACTAGAGTTGTGTGAGCAGCCGATTCCTATATATAAAAATAAAAATTTTAAAAAAAATTTGGATAGGATTCTTTAGATTTCTTAAATATATAAAGATTTTAAATAACATTATATATATATATATATATATATATATATATATATATATATATATATATATATATATATATATATATATATATATATATGTGGTAGTTTCTTTTTTCGCCTATTTTACGACTCCAGCCTCCTAACCTCATATTTCCACTTATCCCACCCAAAACCCTGTCATTGTTTGTCTCTGTGCTGTGCCCCTGGTTTCGAAGCGGATGGAGCTAACGGCGCAGCAACTCAAGGGTTTCGACGGCTCGGACCCGAGCAAGCCCATCTACGTCGCGATCCGGGGGACGGTCTACGACGTCACCTCCGGCAAGGGCTTTTACGGCCCCGGCGGCCCCTACGCCGTCTTCGCCGGCCGGGAGGCGAGCCGGGCGCTGGCCAAGATGAGCAAGAGCGAGGAGGACGTCTGCGGCAACCTCGACGGCCTCTCCAACGAGGAGATGGGCGTCCTTCAGGACTGGGAGAAGAAGTTCCAGGCCAAATATCCCGTCGTCGGCCGCCTCGCCTCTTGAAATCCCTTTCGATCCCAGCATGAAAGATGCGAACTTTCTACTTATTGAGGTCTGATTTCATGTGCCTACTGTCGATTAATATTTTATCTTGTTTGATCATGAGGGGACGTCGGTTTGTGTATGCAATCGACTAAATAAGTGAAGACGCTGTGTGTGTGTGGATTCAGCAAGCTATTGCCTCCTTTATTGAAATCCGCTATAATTACCGATTCGATCTATACATCCAACAACAAAAAAAAAAATCTAATTGGGGCTTGATTTGCATAAGGAATTCGTGAATTGATGCTTCTTGACGGCTTTTTTTTTGTTCGATTCGGCATTTTGAGTATGTGTGGTTGCATCAAAATTAACAAAACAAGTGAGGGTTAACTTCGTGGATTTATGAAGTTAATAAACTACTTTTTGATTCATGATTTATATTGTTCTCTTTTCCACATCTGAGAGCATGTATCTGTTCGGTGGATTCCAAAAAATTGCCAAACTTTTTTGTTATCTAAAGGGATCAGTAATTTGATGCATGGACGATTGGTGGGTTCAAATCATAGACAGCTGGGAGGGTGTCTTGGTGGTTGCCAAGAACTTTGTATTCGTGGATGAATATGGGTTCAAATACTTCAAAGAAAAACCTTCATGGATAAACGATGAATTTTAAGTCATGGAATTGTTACCCCAGAGATCACCAATCAGCATTGAAACGTAATATTTCTTTTTTTTTTCTTTTGAAGGAAAAGATTAGGCTCTAAGAGCCTAATTAGGATCCACAGCAATGAAGTATTATTGTTTTACTCGAGCTGGATTTGTTTCATAAGCTCGCACAACTGTATCCCTGATTGAGATCTGATCTGATAATCTAAAGTTGGTCAGATGAATTGGTTATATTATTTGGAAAATCTTTTCTTATATGCAAATGATATATTGGAAGTCAAGTATCTGGAAATAAAGTATACAAGATGAGGAAGACAAGTAGGATGGATGAAATTGAGATATGCTTACTGGTTCTTATGTGATCATTACATGCCTTTTGAAACTTTTGAGGCAAAACAGTCTTGTGGATGGTCTTGTTTCTGAGAGAACAGAGGAATTTTGATTATTGGGCTTGCATTTTATACTAGAAGATTTATTTGAATCCAGTTTCAAAAGCATAACCTTTTTCATCTTCAACATTTTCTTCTCTACATTGAAGAAGACAGCTATAAAAAGCTTGTAGAACACTTGGACTACCAAATTGATCTCTAGCCTCCTTTTGTTGTCTTGGAACCTTCAGCTCTCACCATGAATCATCTGTTGGACAACCTGCTGATTCTCGTATTGAAAAGATCTGGATTTCATTGAAGGATAATAGTCTGCACTAACCAAAGATGCTTGCAGTATTGAAGGCTACTTCTCCCTTCCTCAACCTTCTCATAAATGCAGATCAATGCCTCAAGGAACATTCACAAACCAAAGAGAGGCACTGGTATCATACTTGAAGTGCTCCAAGAAGTTGAACTCATACTTTTCTTTCAAAGAAGTTGAACTCATACTTTGGTGAAATATACTTTTCGTTGGTACATGAACCCATCCTGTGGTGGAAGTATGGTTTTCTTTGTGCCACGGATCTAAAGCAGCAGGTAGGAGGGGTAGTGCAATTTTTGTTAGCCAAAATGAAAAAAAGATGCAACTTTATGAAGAAAAAAATCTGGATGGAGATGATGTCTTCGGAAATTCTATATCAAATATTCTTTTTCTCTTTTCAACTTTCCCAAAGTCCTAACCCCCCACTTTAAGCATCGGGCAAGATCACCGTCCATCTAACAGAGGAACCAGATTCTCGCAAAATAATAATAATAATAATTATGACAAATATCTTAAACTTCAAGAGAAGTTGATTTTATTTGATGAAACCTAGTGCATCCAAAATACTTGAGTGCTAGCAGGCTTAACAGCTGAAAAGTAGGAAAATCTGTCTATAAATAACATCTTTTGTTTACTTAGGTTAGAACAAGCAGACGACTCATTCGATACTTGGAAACAAGTTATATTATCTTAAAAAATAAATTTATAAAAAATAAAAACAAAATAAAACTGATTAGGTAAAATGAGTTGCAAATGGAATGGGTAATGTAGAATAAGCAAAATTACATCAATTTGAGCCTTATTTGATACCCATGGCTTTGGTTTGCTTTCAAAAAGTAGGTTTTGAATTGCTATTACCTTGGGTTTGGATCTACCATAGTTGAATCCATTAATCTTACACGCAATAATAATCCAACTTGAAAAGAAAATTTTTAAAAAAATATGGTACAAAAAATAACGAAATTTAATAAACTATGTATAGGATAGCAGAGAATGGTGAAACTTGAAATCCTGTTTTTGGTTAGAATGAACCGAATAGATATTTAAGTTTTCAAGTCATCCACCAAACTAATATATATGATCCCAATCCTGATGTAGAGTGGTAGTACGACTATGATGAACATCCTAATCATTGTAATATAATCGAGGATCGTTGTTAAAGACTCTTAATCTTATATGAAATCCAAGCTCTGCATAGACTTGAGGCAGACCGAGGCCTATAGATCAAGTATGGCTTCACAGATAGACTAATGTAATTAGTTGGGCCCAGAGAGTTTGTTAAAGTTGGAATCAATGCCAGTTGATCATATACTAAGTTAGGCATCAATTTGAATTTTATCAATCCAACCTATCGTGGACTTGATTTCGATCCGTGCCTGATCCAACTTTAACCTAATCTTCCATCCCTATGCGAACTTAGCAAGACAGACCTAATTTTGGATGGGTGGTTTTTGGATTCGAATTGAGCATGAAGCCCCCACTAAGTCCAATCTAGTTTGGAGGTACTCGACCTTGATGTGGTAACTTCTGAATCAACCCACCATCCCAACCTGTAATTGACCTGAGATAACCATAGGTTTAGTATTGAAGGGTTCAAGTATAAACGAGTTTGGTTGCTCAGTCAAGTGTTTTCTTGGATTGGGATTGAATTTCTTCAATGCAATCTAAAAACTTCCTCAAGAAAATTAAGTTATACCTTTAAATTTTCGTAGATGCATCATTTTATTCATGTTTGATGTCATGGTTCTATAATAGTTTCAAATCAATTACAGGATAAATCCATAAGGGCATAGATATACTTTACATAGTAAATGAATAATCTGTTTCGGGTGGAAATTGAAATCAAATCTTGATGCTTTCTTTAATATCTGCCACACCCTTTCATCATTGTTTGGCATAGTATCTGATCCTTATGTGACAACTAGAAGAAAAAGAACTAAAAATCTAAATGATTAAGAGCACTCACAATCACTAACTTTATCTGACAATCACTTTGCAAGTTGAATCCACCTATCAAAACTCTAGGACAAAGCCAAAAGCCAGTAACATCAAACTCAACATTTAGAAAAATAAATAATAAAATAATAGTGGTTTAAGTGATTAAGAGTCACCCATCATAATTTGGATTACCTTGATGTTAAAATCCTACTTGCAGGAATCTGGTAACAAAATAAAATACCCAAATAAAATCCAATATCTAGAAAACCCAAAAGTTATTCTATACAGAAAGGGAGAGATCCTACACACCTAGTCGACTGCAGGTGAAGCGCTACGGGCATCATGATATTTGAGATAAAGCAGGCATACTTTTTTTAAAAATAGAAGAGTATTTTTTTTGGGAATATTATACACCCCCCCTCAACTTAAGGACAATCTCGAGAATATCTTATCAATTTTAAAAAGTTTCAAATGGATGCTTCAACTTTCCAAATTGTTCCAAATTAGCCTTCTACGCCCCTAATTAGCGAACAACGTTAGTTTGCCATTTCAAATGATAAAAATGCCCTCTTCTTCTTTTTTTTGAGCATATTCAAATATCTTTTTGGGATTTGTGCAGGCAGATGAATAATCCAGATCATTCACATAGTTGCTTTGAGATCCGTGCAGATGGATGAATATTACTGATTATCCATAAATTACTTTGATATCTATGCAACGAATGAATAATCCAGATCATCTATGCGATTCCTTTGGGATCTCTGTTAGTGGATGAATAATCATGTTTATCCGTCGATCGCTTTGAGATTTATGTGGGCGGATGAGTAATCTAGATCATCTATTCGATCATCTACCGGTTGCTTTGAGATCTGTGCGGAGTGGATGGATGATCTGAATCATCCACATGACTGTTTTGAGATTTATGCAGACCGCATCCCTAACCATTTGGGAAGTAAGGCTCGAAGCGATTGAACAAGGAGATCTCTCCCTCTCCCCACTCTTCTCTTCTCCACATTTGTTCACCCATCGTGTTGACGTCGCAAATCAAGCGAATGTGATGAACGACCAGATAGATGTACTTGAATCTAGAGGACGATGGAGGAGAGGAAGGAGCGAACCATTCTCTCTCTATCCCTTTTTCTTTTTGGAGTGATCAAGATTGTCCTACCGACGATCTCATTGGAATTCCAGATCTAGATCTTTCCTCTTCGGTTAGACTCTTTGTGGGGCTATTTCTGGGAGGCCGTTGGTCATGCTTTGATCGGAGGAGTACCAGCTTATCGTCGCAGGCTGCAACATCAAGGAGAAGTCCTTCCCTATCTCCTGGCCGTCATCGTCGAGGGAGGGAGTGGATTCTTCACCCAGGCCCATATGGCCCTCTCTCATTGTGCCCTATATGGATGAATCCGAGTTATCCATACAGTTTTGAGATATGTGCAAGTGGATGAATAATTTAGATCATCCATATGGTCGCTTTGAGATCTATACAGAAATGAATAATCTGGATCATCCATGCAATCACTTTGAGATTTATGCATGCAGATGAATAATTCAGATTATCTACTGGTTGCTTTGAGATCAATGCAAGTGGATGGATAATCTTGACCATACATTGGTTGCTTTGAATACGTGCAGATGGACGAATGATCGTGGTCATTCACGGATCGCTTTGAGATCCATGCTTGTGGATGAATAAAAAAGTTTGGAGCACTTTGAGATCTGTGCATTGGGTGATCCAACTATTTCTTAAATTATGACTTTATTTGAAAAAATATCGATAAGAATGGTATTTTAGTGAAATACTAGATTTATGATAGGAAGATCAGTTAGGTTACAAGACAATTTTATGCTATCATATGATGGACATATGGCATCATTCTATTGATGAAGATAAATGGTAGAACTAGTTTGGAGCCAGTTGGAAATTAAATTTTTTTAAAATTAAGAAAGTATCTCTCCAATTGACCCTAATTTTAGAGAGGTGTCCCTATATATATATATATTGGAATCTAATCATTTATAGAAGGGCATGGCCTTTTTTTTTGAATGGAAATTAGAAGCACGTTAGTTGGGTCGGTGAGGAGTCCACATTTGAGATAGATGTGGCCGAGCAGCGTACATTTAAAAGAAATCGAAAAGAAGCAAGCAGTTTATTAACAAAGCTGACGAAGTACGTAGGACGCAGGATTCTTTTGTATAAAATTTTTCAAAATAAAAAAGAAAGGATTTCTTTACACCTTTCTCATTTCTCTGTACGCTTGACCTATAGTTATGTAGCATGGAGTCGGCGACAAGCGGTGTAACTGCCACCGTTGTTGGTAGGTAAAAGTATTGGTCGGACCATGCTGTTGGACCAGTTCAGCCAAAAACAAAAACACCCCATTACAAAAAAATAAATAATATAAAATATATTTTTTTTCGCACCAACTCAGCCCTAAACTTGGTCTAACTAAAAATTTCTTGGTTAGTAGAAGCCTTAAATTAGGGTTGAAATCAGATCAGATACTAGCATATTCATATCAATATTTATTTTATTTTACAAATATAGATATGGATACGGATGTTAGTTGGATACAAAAATTTATATCTATATTTATTTTAAACGAATATATATACAAATTAGATACCGAAAGTATGGATACCAATATGGATAAAAAATAGATGATTAAATTTTATGACCACAAAATCAAAGATATTATTAAGTGGATGATAAATTAAATTAATAGTATATTAATATAGTCATTTTTTAATGTTCACAAGTGTTATATAAAATTAAATAAGATTATAAATAAATTAAATATTGAGATGTAGATCAAATAATTATTTATCTATATTTATATTTATTTTTTATAAATATAAATATGAATATAAATATTAAACGGATGCTAAAATTTCTATCCCGATCCGCCTCCACCGTTATCTTACAATGTTACCCGGAGCTTTAATGCCCCGGATTGACACATGAGAGAATCTAGGATTCCCCTCCCAACTAGATGGACCACTGCCACGTGTCCGTAAGCTGTAGTAAAGTAAGACCGAACTAGCCAACTTGGGCCTGATCCCATGTAGTCCCCACATATCAATGGGTGGTTCTATATACACCCCCCCTATTGCTCAGGACACCCCCCAAAAATTAAAAAAAAATTAAATACTCTCTACACCCCCCCATTTGCTAAGGACACCCCTAAAAAATTAAAAATTCCTAAATTACCCCCCACCCTCCCCACCCCCTCACCTAAATTGCTCTCTACACCCCCCAAACCCCCCCCCACCCCGCTCTTCCCCTCCAAAACACCTCGCCAACGCCCAAAACCTCCCGTTCCCCCTTCTCCCTCTCGTCGCCGGCATTCTCCCGATCTCCGACCACCTCGCCGGCTTCTCCCGGAACCACCTCGCCGGCTTCTCCCGAAATTTTTTTTTTTCACGGTTCGTGCTCCGTTCGGCACTGGATCGCCGAACAAAAGGCTTCTGTTCGGCTGAACAGTGCCGGACAGAAGCCTTCTGTTCGGCACTGTGCAGCCGAACAGATCTGTTCGGTTGAGGGTTGCCGAACAGAAGGCTTCTGTTCGGCACTGTTCAGCCGAACAGAAGCCTTTTGTTCGGCGATCCAGTGCCGAACGGAGCACGAACCGTGAAAAAAAAAATTTTGGGAGAAGCCGGCGAGGTGGTTCCGGGAGAAGCCGGCGAGGTGGTCGGAGATCGGGAGAATGCCGGCGACGAGAGGGAGAAGGGGGAATGGGGGAGGAGGGGTTTAAGGGGGGTTTGAGGGGTGTTTTTTTTTTTTCTTTTCAAAACGAAACGGAGGAGGAGGAGGAGGAGGAGGAGGAGGAGGAGGAGGAGGGGGGGGGGGGTGTATGAGAAAATTTCAAGGGCAATATGGTAATTACACTAAAGGTTAGTTTGGGTTTTTTCTTTTTGGTTTTTGGGGGGTGTCCTGAGCAATAGGGGGGGTGTATATAGAACTACCCCATATCAATGGGTCGGTGGAATCTTGGGTGTTTTTAGGGGAGTGCGAAATAAGTAATTCTCATTCACTAGAGACAGTGCTCTGGTCAAATCTGTGGCTTAGTATACGGGATGTCAGGAGGCTTGCATCTTCTTCGAGCATTATTTTCAGAAGTTTGGACTCTTTTTATGCCAATTTTCTTTGAAGCTTCTAGTCTGTTTGCGTTCTTTTTGCCTGGTGGATGCGAGAAAGCTCACAGCTGAACTCCCCTTTTCATTTCCCTTGCTGAATCTCCAAGGTTTGCGAGTAGATTTGATCCAAATAGGAGGACCAATTCGAGGGGATATTGCTTCTTTAGTATCTGGATCCAAAGATGCCATCTTTTATCCATATTTCAAATACTTCTGGAAGATTTGAGCTAAGTTTCAACGAAAGATCTCCTTTTTCTGCATAGATTTCAAGTTCTTCGAGGAAATCCGGACAAAGAAGAGAAGCATTGGTTTTCAAATGGGTTCCCCAGGGGCTTCTCAGGTTTCTGAGGATAAGGAGGGTGTGGAGGAGACAACTGGACTCACCGCAGGGGCTCCAAAGGAAAAGGAAGCTATCGAAGTGGAGCAGCGGGGCCGGGCTTTGCGATGGTCCCCTTTCAGCTGGTTCAGAATGCTTGCCGACGAGATGCATTGGAGCTTTGTGTTCGGCGTCGTCACCGTGAATGGAATCAGCCAAGGCTTGGGCGGCGCCATTTGGAAAGTGGCCTCGGATTACTACTGGAAGGATGTTCAGAAAGTGCAGCCATCGGCTGCTCAGGTCTATCATGGGATAACTTCCCTCCCCTGGATTGTCAAGCCTCTGTGGGGTCTTCTCACTGATGTTCTTCCTCTAGCTGGGTATCGGAGGCGGCCATATCTTATTCTCGCAGGCAAGCAACTGAACCCCAGAATGATGTTTTCTTTCTTTTATACAATTAAGAGATTAGTTCATGTAAATTTAACAAGGAATAATTTCATGGCCTTCATCATCCTTCCGCTGCCTTAGTTCTTGTGCAAGAAGCTACTCATGTAATCTAAGTTCAGGAAAAATGATTAGGACTGCGCTCCTATCAAGAATCTAAGGAGGCTGCTCCTAGGGAAATCTGATTTGCTGAGATCATATCGGGTTCTAGGTTTGTGAGTAAACTCCCTTATCTTGTTGAGGAATAAAACACCTTCAAATTTCAGACCAAGAGCCTCTTCCCAAATAGAGGAGCTGAACTACAGTTCAGCTTACCGGAGTTTAGCAATGTTGGATTCAACTCTCTGTTTGTGCTTGATGAGTTCTTCAATGCATGTCTTATAATATCTGGAATTACAGAGCTAGTCCTTGCTTTTGTTGAAGTATATTTCTCTGCTTGTTTTTTGTCATCTTCGTTCACCACTCTGCTAGTCTTGTCATCTTGATTACCACCGTTACCATCTGTGTCCTCAGATCACTGTTATGGAGTTATTATCCTGCCATCCTTTTCTGATTGTTCGCAGTTGATTCTGAATTGTTATGTTGCTCCTTCCCTGCCCTTTTGGGTCTTAATTTGTGAATCCAATCTCAGTGCTTCATGTGTGCTTCCAACTGCTTTAAATGGGCCTTTAGGATTATGAGGAACAGCAACCTTGAGTGTGCTGGCAATGTATCAAAACATACTTGGCACAATGGGAGGTCAAATTTTCCCAATAGAATTCACCTAGTTGAGAACATATGAAGCATGTGGATTCAAATTTGCTCTTTGGAGAAGGTGGTGGTGAACATGCAGCATGAGTATAAATTTCCGCTATTTTCTCTCTTTGCTTGCAAATTATTAGAGGCTGGGGTTTGCATTTTGAGATTTCTCTTTTGCTAGTAGTGTGGGAAAGAAGCTTGCTAGATAAGTTAATCATTGATCTATAAACTTGTTAGTATAGATTTAATTCAATCTTAATATTATTCTAAAACTTGTTAGTATTGATCAGTAAACTTGAATGTAACAATTCATATTCTATTTTGGCTAAACTGATCTTTGTGTCCCATATGCACCTAAATGTAAATGATTTCGTATCTGATCTAAATTAACATCATGTGCAAATTCTTCGGTTCTTTAAGTTTTAATTCTTTTCATCATGTATAGGATATTTGTACTCCTCATGTTTAATGTACTAACTTGTAAATTAGCAAAATAGAAGAATGAGCTTGGCAGTTGTCACCCTTCTCCAATCTCTCTATATTGTTAGTATCTTTTCCCCTTTTCTTACATTTTGGGTCAATGTATTTTTTTTTTCCCGCGATCTTAGCATGATTTGGTGATTGTTCTTTAATTTCTTAGTTTCCATTACAATCGTAAAATTTGTTTTCGTTCAAAACATCTTCCTGCCTTTTATATGATATGGAATAATATGGACTGAATATCTCTTGGTGAATACAGGTCTTGTGGGAGCGATCTCTATGCTTACGCTTTCTCTGCACGACAATTTGCATGTTGTGTTTGCTTTGATGGCCATGACTGCAGGAAGTGCTGGGGTGGCAATAGCAGATGTGACTATAGATGCCTGTGTTGCACAAAACAGTATAAATCACCCTGCACTTGCTGCTGACATGCAAAGCTTATGTGAATTAAGTTTATCCATTGGAAGCCTTCTGGGGTTCTCTATCAGTGGCTTACTTGTTCATGCAATTAGTTCTCAGGTTTGCTCCTGATTTCATCCCTATTTAAACTGGTACTGAAATTTTATGGCTGCAATTGTAAGTGTCAGGTTAGGGCAATTTGATTACCATTGCCACTTTTCACTTATCTATTTCCAACCATGCATTACACATTCGAGGTCTTCCTATTGAGTTTATTTTTGCTGATTATACACCTCCTTTTTTTCCTAAAGGGGGTACTTGGCTTGATAAGTATCCCTTTTGCACTGGTATTTTCAGTTGGAATAGTGCTAAAGGAGATGCATACACCAAACATTCCTTACAGGCAGGTGAGATGAGTTTTTTAGCCTTGGATCTTATGATATAGTTCATTTTTGCATCTTGGCACAATTGAGAATTTAAGACCCTTCTGACTTCAGGTATACCAGAAATTTTTGCAAGCCAGCCAAACTATGTGGACAACTTTAAGATGCCCTGATGTATGGAGGCCATGTTTATACATGTACTTGTCACTTTCCCTAAGCTTAAACATCCAAGAAGGAATGTTCTATTGGTACACAGATTCAACTTCAGGACCATCTTTCTCTCAGGTATTTTCTAACATTTTGACTGTTGGAACATCCAGGGTTTAATTGAGGCAACTTCTTCCTCAAAATTTACAAAGCTCTCAATGCAGGGAACAATTGGCTTCATTTTTTCTGTTGGTTCGGCGGGTTCTATACTTGGGGTTTTGCTCTACCAAAATGTTCTGAAGGATTATCCATTCCGTGGCTTGCTTTTCTGGAGTCAGTTGCTTTCTAGTTTATCAGGAATGCTAGATTTGATTTTGGTACTTCGTCTAAACCTGAAGGTTGGGATGCCTGATTATTTATTTGTTGTGATTGATGAGTGTGTTTCTCAAATGGTTGGCCGGCTCAAGTGGATGCCGCTTCTAGTACTTAGCTCCAAACTCTGCCCCCTGGGAATTGAAGGCACTTTTTTTGCTTTGCTTATGTCTATTGATAATACTGGTTTGCTCACATCATCATGGGCCGGTGGCCTACTGCTTCACATGCTTAAGGTTACTCGAGCAGAATTCAGTAATCTCTGGGCTGCTATATTGATTAGGAGCATAATGAGAGCATTACCATTAGCTATTTTATGTCTAGTTCCTAAAAGTGATCCGAGTTCCACTAGTCTTCCTGCTGACATGCTTACTGGAAATGATAAGATGGAAGCTCATGAAGTAGAAGTAGATGATGTCGAGCTTGTCTCACTTGTTGACAAAAGCTGATGGCAGAGCAGAAGAATTACCCATCTATCATATTTGCAATATGCTTGATATTTTGATTCCATCAAAAGTTTTCCCCTATAGGCTATAGCACTCAATCGAGCTCAGTCGCAAATGACAAGGATGAGATGCTTCTTGTAGAATCGGTGGTGACATATAGTAAAGCAGAGTAAAGAAAGCCTGCTGGTATTCAACTTCCTTGTTTTTACTAAGATATTGTGCTTTTATTTTTGTATTCGATTCCTTTATATACTGTCGAGTTAAAAACACCCATGCTAGTTAATTCAAGGCATATTTTTTTCTACGGTATATATCATTCTACATATGCAGGTTGAATGTGATCATCAAACTACAGGTTATAAGGCTTCAAATATCTCACGTTGGTTGCTGTTTGGTCGTGCCTGAAATATTATACATTCCGGTAGGGAGATATATATATTCGTGCGGATCAGTATATCTCCAGGATATATATGGCCTGATTTAAACATAATTGGAAAGGCCAAAAAGTAATATAGAATACTGAAACAAAACTATAATTAAAAAAATCATGTGGTGCATGTTATAGTTCTACTTTATGGCCGGGCCTCTCTTCTTGATCATCATATTTAGAGGTTATCTTTGATACACTCTCTAATTTTTCTGCAAGGTTAAGGTAGTTTTCTAGCCAAAGATTTTGCCACCTTCTATAAATTCTTGTAGCCCAGAGAACATACATTAGGCCAAAAAAAAAAAGGGTTTGAACTACAAGGTTTGGATTTTATTTTCACACAAATTAGTGAGAGCTGCAGGATGACTGCTAAATGTGATATTCTTCTAAGCAACATGCTCATGGATATGCTGTATTTCTGCAGGTAAGATTATTTGGCGGAACTTAATTTTCTTCTGGGATCATTGAATGAAAAACATGAACTTGTGACACGCTCTGGAATCCCATTTTCTTGTCATCTTGTCAATGTTTCATGCCACGCAATACCGACATCCTTTTCTAGCTCGTATACATTCCTTTTCCCTTTATCTAATGCGATGGTTATACGAATATCAGTTTGTGTCTTTTGCTTTCAGCATGAGAAACTGCACTCCTGGTTGGTTTCATCTAATAATGTTTAAGTGGAGTTGTTGGTCATTTTAGCATGCTACTCATGGTTGCTTTAATCCTCTTACATCTCTCCTCTTTTCCTGTAGATAAGATTCCGATATTAGAAGAAAAGGATAAACCGGACGTGGGTACCAGAGTACATTGACTTCTTTTGGTTACAGTGCTACATAAACTAAAGTTACATAGTATTTACGATTAAATTTACTGATGCAGAAAATTGGAGACGTGTTGAGGTGCACTTATGGAATATATCTGTTAATATAATCTGCTTAAAAAATGCATGCAGTATGGAATATAGAACTTTAAATAAAGCGTACGTAGGAGGCTAAAGATGCAGATCAATCACATCGAAGCTTTGCATGCATTTCAGTAAAAAGAAGGGTCCCAACTCAGAAGGAAGGAGAAAGAACTATAAAAGCGTATACCATTAATTGCATGTAAAATATCCAATGTCAGATTAAACTACCCAATGGTTGCTTCATTAAAAGCTTGATCTCTGTGGCAAACATTTTCGATAAGTGCTGTTATTTTCTCACTGCAACTCTTGCAAAGCCAACAATCACCTTCTACAGCAGCGATAGTAAGAATAACAATAAGGTGGCCAAGTGAGCTGATCGATGAGGGATGTTGTGCTGCCTACCACCATTTTGGAGCTTCATGGATGAAGTACAGCTGAGACTTTAGGTACCACACAAAGCATATACTAATTAGATTATTAAGAGAAGGCAGTTGCTTTATTGCTACCGGAAACGCCTGGAATGTCTTTCTAATATATTTTTTCAAGTTGATCTGTGTTCGCTTTGGGTAGCAATCAAAGGGATATACATTTGACCAAAAAAAATCAAAGGGATATACATCGGATGGGTTAACAATATGTAAAGAACAAGAAACAAAACAAATACTGAAGGCATGTTTATCAGGCACGAGTAATGATTGCATTCTGTAGTTTTTTTTTTTTGATGAAAACGGCAATTCATGTAGCTCTAACGTGAGTTCTATAGTATTTCGAAGTAACCTTGATAGCATTTGACCAAAAATGTGAAACAAAGACTTAGTTTTATAAGCTTACATGCAAACTAATTAATATATGTTATGCTTGAGCATGAAGCACGATTAATTTGATTATTTTAGAAGAAGAACTGAAACATCAAAGGGGTGACACAATGATTTTTAGACCTTCATTTGCTAACCGATCACCAGCAAAATTAGCCTCATCAACTAGTTTTTCCGAAACATCACATAAATGAACTACATCAACGGCAAGCTAATTTCTTAATTCATTGCAAAGCACAAATCCAGCACCTGCTGCATAAAATCCATTCTTAATCAATCCATGTTAAATAATGCATAAAAAAGGCCGTATGAAAGTTGCCTTCAAATATCAAAGTCCGTCATGTATGGCAGGTCAGCACAAGATGAAAACTAAGTTTCTACAAATCATACTTAAAACGAGATTAGGAATTTATATCAACTACAGGACTAATGGAATTAGCTGAAATCCAACTTAAACTTTTTAGGTAAGTAATCAAGGATTGATCTATCTTACTTAATTTAAGTGCTAAATCCTTCTCGACAATCTATATATTTACCAAAAAAAATTGCACATATGTCATGATGCTTATCAAAATCAGATATATATGATGATCGTGTATTTTTTAGTTGAGCCAAAAAAAATCATGTATACTCAACATATTACCAAATTTGATATTTTTATTTAGATATTTAATTATATCTACCGCACAATCTTCTTCTATTTAAAGGCCTTTTATCTGTTTATTCTTCCCTCATCGCTTTCAACTCCGGTTTCTCCTTCTTGATTTTAGCTCTTTTGCGCTCAAAAGACGGCGACAGCAGTCATGTCGGAGAACGACGATTTCTTGGATCTTATGTTGGAGAGCGAGGATTTCTTGGATGAGGAGCATGGCCCGCTCCAACAGAGACCCAAGACCGACGCACCCTCGCAACACCTGGCACAAGACAACTCTGCCCTTGGGCAGCAACTGGTAGAATACTTTATTCAACGTTTTTTTTATTTCGAATAATCAGAATATTTGGCCGTGAGAGATTTTGAGATCTTGAATCATGTTATTAAATTACATGCTCTTTTTTCTCTCTCTCTCTCTCTCTCTGTTCAGAACATCTTTCTTAAAACAGGTGACATAACTTTTGAGCTAAGAATAAAAATTCTTCTCAGTTTCTTTTACAATTAAGGTTTTAATTTTTTTTTAAAAGAGAAATATCTAGGAAGGAGAAACCAATCATAGTTTCGGTTTTTGCTAAGTTTAATGGTATGATATTATAACCTTCTTGTTGATCTTTTGTTCATATTTTTTTGTTATATATATTTAGGGTTGGGATCCAATGGCTTGGAGTTGATATTGGTTGTTTTGTTGCAGGTTGGTGGACCTGGCCCGTTAGGTCTTCATCTTTCGACGACCAAATCTTTTGAGGAAATAGTTAACGTGACACTTTCTCAAGCGAACTCAAGCACCATGGGCATCTCAAGTAGAGAAACTGCTGACAGTGGGATAAAGAGAAATATGACGTCTGCCGATGTTTCTGGCGCTACTAGAAAGGAGAAAGCTTCAGAATTTCATGCTACCCGTTTAAGAATCGGGACTTGGGAGGTAAAAAAGAATTTGACTCTAAAGCTTAACGTATTGAATATTCAATGGAATTGATGCAATAAAACTGCTACTGAACCTTACTTTTTCTGAATTATAGTTTTTTTTTCTGTTATTGTGAGAAGTCTGCAATTGATTAGGTAGAGTAAAATACTAATCGTTCTAAATTGCCACCGGTTGGAGCATATGAAAGAATACAAACTCAAGATTTATGTAATAATATTGGAGATACCGGTAAGGATCGTGATATCGGATTCTCTCGGTCAAGATCAAAGAATTATTTTTTTAAAAAAAAAAACAAGATTACAGACATTCTGGCCAAGATGAGAGCATAACTAATTTTTCTCTTTGTCATTAGTTAAAACTTTTATGTACTTTGTATGTTTACAAGTAGTCCTTCATCAACGTGGATGAAGAGTTGTCATGCGGCTAACTAAAATGCACTTGTGAACAGCGTGTATCAAGATATGGAGGCGATTTAGTGGCGAAGTGCTACTTTCAAAAACAAAAACTTATTTGGGAGTTTCTTGAAGGTGGTCTGAAGAGCAAGATTGAAATCTCATGGTCATATATTAAAAGTCTGAAGGTAACTTACCCTGAAAATGGGGATGGATCTCTGGAAATAGAGGTAATGTTATATAAGCATCTAGAGAATATGGTTTTTAATAGCATAATGTTTCCGTTCCCTTAACCAAGCTTTTTGCTTGTTTTGTTCAGTTATCTAAGACACCTCTTTTCTACAAAGGGATTAATCCTCAGCCTAGAAAACATACCTTTCTATGGATTTTACTGGCTTGCAGACAAGCATACACAGGTAAAATTTAATGCTTCAAGTATCAACCATTTAATTAATGCATAAAGCTAATGATCTATCTTGAAATTGAAAATTTTAATATAAATTATTTATTAATATGTTTATGCATGTATTGGTGCATTATAATAGGGCATGGTGGCCATAGGTAAAGAACCTTTTAGAATTTGGTTGGTGCTAATTTGAATAAAGACAAGTAATATCTACTCTTAACACGCTTCATTTGTTCTCTCTTCCAATATTGTGTACTTCCAATAGGAAGTGAATGGCCTAATGTTTTGTATAACACGTATCAACTTTTTTCTTGCACCAGGCACTTTCTGGAGTATCCGCAAGGCTCATTAAGAAAGCATATGGACAAGATTTTCCGATGCGATCCACGTTTATATTTGGTGAGTCAACAACCAGAAGATGAATCGGAATCTGCATACTTTGAACCTCAATACTCTGTTTTTGCTGATCAACTTCAAGCTAAAGATCATGTCTTTGACAATATGAAGAATAGTTCTTGTTCGCCTTGTGCTACTTCATCATCGTCCATGAAGAGCAAAGTACCGGTTTCTCTTGCGAGTACTTCACAGGAAACTCCACCAAGCAGAGGTAAGACCATACCAGCAGCTCTTGGCATATATATATATGATGCTGAAACAGTATAAATTATCTGAACAGCTAGCCATGCTTTCTTGAATCCTTAAAAAGAAAACTCTGAATGCTTTTCCTTTCTATTATTCATTCATCTTGAATGGGTTATGACAATTGACTGGTCTGAGTCTCTTGGAATGCATATGCTGTCTGGTCATCTTAATCCAAGCTTAATTCTTGAATGAGTGGTGTTGTTATTGGGTCTGAATTTACCATAGCGTCACTGATACAGATGTTTATTAAGCTGTCAAGAATCAATTACTATACATGGGGCATTCTTGTTTATTTTATATAGGAACTTGATGAAGGACACTAATACATTTATCTTGCCTAGATATTGCACCAACATATTCAACGACCAACTATAACATGACATACCACCATTATCTACATTAGGTTTTAGTACAGGTGAACAGTTCGACGTCGATGATTCTTTTGCCTTTGCCCCTTTCATTTCTAGGCAACAATTCATGATCACAAGCAACAATTTGTCGACTCGTACCTGAATTTTGGACTCATGTACATGCACTCATTGCTTTTCGTATTGGATTTTGATACCCAAGTTATCATGCGATCTATATTTCGTCAATAACAGACAGTTATCTAAATATACTATCATTCGGACTACTGCATGTCAGGTTTGCTTGCAGTGTACCGCGTTACATACATATTCTGTAATCTAGATCATAGGGAGCTCCATATTGTTCTGGCAGTTCTTTCTTGTGTACTAGGCTTGCTTGCAGTATTTTTCATCAGGTTGCTTAATATGTAAAGTTTCTGCCTGTGATGTTATGCTGTTTCCTATTTCTTATTTATTTTTCAAAACATCAGTTGTTGCTTCAGGAATGGGATCTCAAGCATGGCAAGAACATACCATCAGTGCCGGTGCCGCTGAGGAGTTGAAGGAACCTAATTGGCGGGATCAGTTGGAAGTGCCTGGCCTTGAAGAAGATTCCATGTTCATGAGCGATTCGGCAAACGACAGAGAAAGTTGCATTTTTGAGAAGATGACTTCAGGCATTCCATCAACATCCGGTAACACTCAACTGGAGACTACATCCCAGCATCTTTTCATGGACTTTGGTGAACCTGGGGGCAGCATGGTAATGGAAGATGGACCTGCCACCATCTCGAGACACGATTCCCTTGATGAATTTCTGATGCAACTTAATTCCTCGCATTGCTTCGCTGCCAGACTTGCTCGATTCCTGGGAAGCTTAGTGTAAAAAATTAGTGTGTAGGCTGTGTAGCTGTTGGATAATAAATTTGATTTTTAAGGTGATGTGGCATCCAACTAGTATCTTAGTTAGAGAGTCAAAGTCAAGTCAAATCAAGGTCAAAAAGATGCAAGACCAAGGATCACAAAAGTCATCATGAGTTATAAAAGGTTAAGAGTCATAAATTGTAGAATGTGAACAAGAGTTATGAGTTATATAAGATTTTAGAGTTATAGGTCATGCATATATCAAGAGTCATGAGTTAGAAATATTAAGGGTCAAAAGTTATGAATTACATGTAAGAATTTTTAGAGTCACATGAAGTCATTATAAACATCCATTTGTAAGGGAGGAGTTGAATGAAAATTAGTCTTCTTTCAAACTTTGTTCTTGAGAGTTTCTATCACTTTTTTCTTGAATGTTCTTCCTCATTTTCCAACGATAGCTTCTTAGACGCCGTGGAAGTGTTGGATTTTAAATACATAATGAAATAGTTCATTTGATGACATCCAAATCTTTGTAGGGTTTACAAGAATCCATATACGCATTGAATTATTATTATACAGGTACAATCCGAAAGAATTACAGAATGAAGGGATGCAACCACTATCACATACGAGAGGAGATACCCATCTCCAAGCGATGCTAGGAAGTGAAACATACACAGAGACGTATACACATTAAATGGGAACAACACCTTGTATTTCGGGACGAAGGGTATGGGGGCATCAAGGATTGGCGGGAGCAGCCACTTCCTCTTCCACAGCTTGGGTCTCCTCTTCGAGCATGTTCATTAACATGGAAACTTGCTCCTGAAGCATGGCATTTTCCCTCTCCACCTCCATCCGTTTGCTCCGTTCCTGCAGGAGCTGAACTTGGAGGTGCTCGACGCATCGTGCATCCTCTTCCAACTGCTCGTTGAGCCCATCGATCTCCCTGTCCTGTTTCACCCATTTCGCCATCAGCAAGAGATGGGAGAACTGAGAGCTACTTCTGGTTAGCTCCCATTGCCAACCGAAAACAACAACAACAAAAAAAAGTCACCAAACCTTTCTGTTCATCTCTTGAACGGCGATCCTTCGCATGCTCTCGACGACATCAACATTCACGAGCTTCCGTTTCTTGCCAACCAACCATCCCTTGGGGTACGATGTGGAGTCGAAGTCCGGTGGGGGAAGCAGGACTTCCGCCGGGGTTCGGCGGCCGCCGAACCAACCCTTGGCGGGCTCCAGTGGCTCGAAGAGAGCTCTGCGGCGTCCGGATAACATGGCGTTCGTCGCCTCCTTTGGGCGATCATCTGATGTGGGTGGCGACGCAGCTTCCATCTTTGCCGGTTCCTCGGGTTGATTGGTGGGTGGTTTGAGGTTCTCTTCCTTGAGTGCATTTTCCAAGCTCCGGCCACCGGCTGGAAATAAGATTGACGATCATGCATGCGTATATATTCAAACCGATTCAATCTAATCCAATATTCCATATACGTCTATACATATAATTTTTTATTTTTTTAATTTTTTATATAAAATAGAATATCAATCCAATAAATCAAACCAAAATAGACTGATGTCAAAATTTTTTTTTTGTAGATGAACGATTTAATTCTGACTTCCATTTTAGAAAACCAGTTTAAACCGGTTCGGATTTAGATTTAGCACCAAACCAATTAGATCCAAATCATGCACATCCCTTCTTAAAATAATAATAATAATAATTTATATCCTATCCAACATGCACCATATGATTTATTATTATAAAAATAAATGGATATGATTAGTGAAGTGCATGGCCAGATGGTGCATCAGCTGTGATTCTTGACGTGCATGGCCACATAATGCATACAATATAGAATATAATTTCTCAAAGTTGATAAGATATTTTAGTCTTGATTTATTAAATTCAACAACTCTAAGGTGGGGGTTCACCTAAGGTTGTTGTTGGATGGGGCGAGGAATTAATGAGGGGATTAATTAATACGTCCTGGTGTAACTAGCTGGAAGGGCTGCAGCTTGAGGAGTCGGACCCGTTCACAAACCCTCGACTCCAATGATTCTGCGCCATTCATCTCATATCCACTTAACAACCATGGTCTTTACTCTTGAGCGTCAATAACAACTAAAAAATAATTAAAACATACTTACTTCTTACAACACCCAAAATGGCTAATTATTACCTTAATAATGCAATAGGCTTCTTTTTGGGCAATTAAACTTGAGGGCTAAATTATCGTACAAAGATGGATGAATAGCTGCTAGCTCTTCTTCGTCGTCTCCACCCATTATGATTCCACCAATAGTATCATGAATAAATAAATAAATAAATGAGAGCTGTCCATCTTTAAAATAGATGATTTGGCAACTGTACGTAATAGTACGGTACTGTATGGTGCAAAAGTTGCACGACAAGGGAAAGAAACTCGGTGAAATTTTGTTGACGTGCAACTTGTTTGACTTAAATTTACAAAGCAACAGGCAGAATTTCATTCAGAAATTCAAATTTCTCTTTGGCCGATTTGCGGAAAATAAATTATTAGAAAATAAGGAAACGGCAGAATGGAACCGACGAGCAAAAGAAGAAACCGAGCCGCTGCCGGTTAAGCAACCGTAAAGAAAACTGGCGTGGCGACGCACGGAAGCCACGGACCGGCATTTACCGGTCAGCAGCCTCAACACCTCGGATCCCAATTTTTCTCAACAATTTTCTCACCCAACCAAATCGAAGAAATAAAATAAAAAAATACCACGAGGAAGGAATCTTAATTCCGATGATTTGTGTATAGAGATTGGAATTGGAATTGGAATAGGAATTGGATTTGGATTTGGAACAGAGTGTCTGATGGCATATACCTGATCTCTTGCGGGAATTCCAGAAGATTCGCGGGGGAGAAGCCGGCGAGAAGCCTTCCATCCTCAGAGAGAGAGGGAGACCCACCGCTGCTCTGCTTCCCTGCTCCTCCTCGCCCTAGAACACAAGGAATAGAGAAGAAAAGAAGGGAAAAAAGAGAGAGAGCACAAGGAAGGGCCAAGGCAAACCTGAGCTTCAGGGATTTTGACGCAGAGATCTCTTTTCTTTCTCTTATCTTTGAGAATCTCTTACTCTCTCCCTCGAGTTCTTTTGGAAAAGGGAAACGGGGTGGGGAGGGAGAGAATTAAAGGAGCTCCTCCTGCTTCCTTTTTGGCTTTATTTTTATTTGGAGGTTTTGGACGCCACTGGTGTGTTTCGCGAGGACATCTTCTTATTCTTTCTTGGTTTTACTTTTATTTGGAGGTTTTGGACGCCACTGGTTGGTGTGTTTCGCGTGGACATCATCGCCGATTAGTTGGATGGAGGGTAAACGATGGAAACACCAAATAAATACGGAGCTTACTCTACCGTAAGTGATATGGTTACTGTTACTGTGGGACCCACTGAGAAATTTAGGACCGCTCAAGGCGAAGAATAACCACCGTGATGATGACCGGTGAAATTTCCAAGAGTTTTGTTAGGACCGGAGAAGGGGGACAAAAAAGAAAGAAAAAAATACATAAAATATCTGTTTAGTTATATAAAATTACAAAAGACCACTTTTTTTTTTTTTTTGGTTAGAAACGGTTTATTTAAATTCTATTGAACTATTTAACCTCTATCTGGTAATCTATCTGGTAAAATATTTAGTTCTTTGGAAACTCCCAACTCTTTATGATTTGTTCAGCATATAACATTAATAAGTGATGCAGTAGAATAAATGTATCCATGATTTGTTTAATTTGTATCTTCAATATTGAAAAAGAAACACCTCGAGGTAAAAATATTTCTTGAGTTTTAAGATTTTATTAAATGAATTAGAAAGCCAACTTAAAATGTCAGTTGGGTACTTCACTTGGTTCTGATACCTTTACCTTTTTGCATTCTTTTCATAACTATCCTCACTTTCTTTTTATAAATCTCACTTTTAATATATTTAACTTTATCAATAATTCTAGATTTCTGCTCTCTAGCTAGCTTTAGCTATATTGGGAGTGAAAAGATATTAGTTGGCTTCTTAAGTTTTTGAAATAGAATTATCAAAAATATAGAATGACATTCCAGAGTTCATCGAGAGTGAAAAGAAAAAACTTCAGTTCCTGCAAAACCAATTCAAGAAAATACTCCATCTACGCAAGTTTAAGGCCATGCAGCTTTTAAATTAGAACAATGGTAGAATCAATTCTACCCTGATATGCAAGCTGTTCGATGGTAAAAGAGTAGATATCATGACTAAGATAATCTTGTAATTAAATGCGAATTACATTCTGCGCCTACTTTACAATCTTATAAAACTACAAGCTCACCTAACGAGCATCCTACACCCTGAATGTGGTCATGAACTAAATTTTCATTAGAAAGTGGTATATTGGTATTAGTAGGTATTAGAAAAATTTGTAAAATTACTTGATATCCATAGGATGCATGCTACTGCAAAATGAAACAAAGTCTCAGAGCTTGATTCCGATCAGCACTTCGTCATACATTCCCTGCTAGGAATACAATAATAGCTTTTCTAGCTAAACATAAGCATGTAATGAACTTGGCTCTGAATTCGTGTAATAGAAGCTTATGCCTGGAGAAATATAGAAACTCCATGGTAACTCAAAACCTGCAGCTGCTTCTTAAGTGCTTTTTAGATATCGGCTTCCTTGCACGCTTTTGAGTCTAGCAACCAAGATCTAGAGCTACAGTTCTCTAAATCGGAATGAGCAACTCTTCCAAGAAAAATGAACAGCTACATTAGGAGATATTCAAGTAAAAGATACTGATGCTAATGAAATAAACCCAGATCATAGATCAAGTTAATACTGACATAAAAGAGGTACTAAATTAGCAGATCATAAAATCTCATTACCATTAACAAATGATGTCAATATAGATGAAGAAAAGCAACGAAAAATAGCAAGATGCATATCAAGCTACTACAGAGACATAGAGGAGGTGCTGATCCCGCAATTTGCTGTTCTTACCTGACAAGAGTAAAATGTTGAGCGCTTATGTTGCACATTATTTGCAGAAACCATTGGTAATTAAGAAGTGGCAATTCCATTGAAGTGCAGATCTACCCCAAGAATCAGTCCATTGATACTACTTCTAGGCTTCTAAGTGAGCGAAGAAGATCAGAGCAAGCGACAGACAATGCTAGAATCGAGACAAACTATAACAGAAGCAAATCAATCATCAAAATTTATAATCATCGAGCTGATATAATATAAATGCATGCTTTCCAAGCGTCATATTAAGCATTATTGGCTAAATTTTTAAGACATTCAGACTTCAAATATGCAACATCTTCAGCATGAAAATACAACAATTGTTCCATGAAGAAGCACTCAAATAACCTTATGTCTGAACTTTGGCACCAGAAAGGCACATGTCTTTAAGAAACAACGAACACACCTGAAGTAGGGGGGGGGAGTGTGCATGATAGGGAGGTGGAGGAGAAGCACAAATGGGCTGCAGGATACGGGAAGCGTTTAAATGCATAAATATATTTTTTTTTGGTGAAAAAATAGGAGGGGAGGGGCAGAACCCCACCCGCATAGCAGTCTTCATTGGGCCCCCCTTCCACCAGAGAATGTTCGATGCGGGTTGCAAGTTTCCGCATGCCCTCCCCAACCCATGGAAACCCCACTGGGCCATCCACGTGTGAGTACGTCACTCCAGCGCCACCTCAGTACTGATTAAAGGAAAGCATATCCACACAAAGCCATTCGGGCATGGAGCATGTGGTCTCCTAATTTAATCGACGCCTGCGCGTTTCGAATCCGAACAACTCAGATGGAATCCAAGTCCCCTTACCACTAGGCTACCACCTTGGTGGCATAAATATTTTTAGAGCATGCTTGATGGCTGACTCCCGAATTGCACCAATCCCATGAAACATTAAAAAATGCTTTGCTTTCTTTCTATATTCAGTTTCAATGTTTTACCTTCCGTTCCCTCTGGCTGGCAGGTGATTATGTGGAACAAAGCATTTCTCCATGATAACATAATCAGGATTAACTGGAATAAAAAACGATATGTAAGCCATCATACACATGCTGGTATATACTATGGATAAAACTTTTAAGACAGATTTCTGCTTGCCTCCGTTCTCACGTATCCTCCAAACGCTTTCACTTATCACTTCATCATATAATTCGAAAACCCATGCTCAAATATATCCTGCTCCTCCTATTTCTATTGTAGAAACACACTTTCCAAATGCCGCTGGTTTTGGTTTTTATTATTATTATGTATTTAGAAAGATACCTTCTTGCTTCTTGCACATTCAATTTTGCAGGGGTATTTTTCAACTATTATTTTATGTTTGATTTCAAGCAACCCAAATCTTTATCTCCCATAAAGAAACTAAACCTTTCCTCCACAATTATACTGCAAACTCCTGATTAAGGAACCAAAGCAAGAGACCTAACAGACCTAATCAGTGTTGCAGATGCTACAAGATGAAAGCATATAAGTTTGGGAATTGGGAAGATGGAGCATCAAAATAGGGTAACTTGAATAATAAATGGGAGAGCCATATGAAAACTGTTGAAACATCTGCCCACAAGAAGGGGTGACCTACCACGATACATTTCTAGTTGTGACATGTCAAACAGGCAATCCGAACCCAATGAGGGAACCTCTGATATCCACAGACTGACCAAGGGCAAGCACTTCAAATTAACAAGACTACACACAATAGAGAACTCTTCTTTTGTAGGATTCAGTAAACAACACTCTATAACATCCACACTTTCTTCAAGTTTTGTAGGTTCTACCATAGCCAACAACGATATTTAACGGGAGGCCAATTTCTTCAGGTGTTGAAATATCCTTTGTTTTATCCACTGCCGGTCATATGGCAGAAAAGCTTGAATTGAGTGATCATACCTGCAGTCAGAACCCACAATCATGTGTAAGTTGGAAAGATCGTGCATGATGATTACAACATGGTATATATTAAATGGTACATGATACATACACCAATGCACTAAGATCGGTCAGGCCATCTATGAAGTTGTAAAGATCAGCGATGTCATATGTGATATTTCCATTTGTGGGATTAAGATCCTTGAGTTTCCTCTCATACAAACCACAGATTCCTGTGCACATCAACAATAATGATCACCACGTAAAGTAATCATGGATCAATGAAGGAAGATCAACAGCTACCTCTTCAAGTATCAGTCAATAAATCATCAAAAATACTTACTCTTGTTTGCAATAATGGGAAGCTCTTAGTTTAAGTAGTTTCACATTTTCTAGTACTACCAACAGATAATTGCTGGTTTCCAAAGCTATGCTGCATGAGGTTTCCATGACACTGATAAATTGGCCACACAAAATCCTAAGTGCGATGCATATATGTTTTATCAACTATTGGCTTTAAAATCATGTCATTAGAAAACTAGTGTAATTGATGTGTTTTTCACTCTCTTGTCAGTCAAAATTATAGGAACAACAACAAATCACACATGGTAGAAATAGAAGGGCCATTCTTGGAGAAGCCACATTTCAAGCTTAGTTCATCTTCACCGAATGTTTAAATTGACGGCCTTTATAACAACAAAATGCCGTTATAACAGTTTCAAAGGCCTTCCATCACATTATACACATACATTATGGACTTTAAAATGATGACTGCTATTTAGCCAATATCCCATCATAACAGCTCATGCAAAGTGGGAATAATTGCTGCTATTTGCCATATTCACTGTTCATCTGCATTAAATAATGTTTTTTCAATTAATTTTTCTTGCCATCTGGAGGAATGATTTTTTATTTTAATGTTGTAAACAGTGACATTATTAAACAACATCTTTACTTTCCTTGTTGTTTCAGGTATTAATGCATTATGACAGCTAATAATCATTTCAAAAACAAATTCAGTTCAGGACACAATGGGCAAATGATGGCTGTCATCCATTATGACAAAATAATGGTTCCAGAGAGGATCTATATCAGCACAATTGGACCCCTTACTCATGCTTCAAGGCGCAATGTTAAAGGCTGCTCTGAGGTAATGCTACATAGGCTGATGACATGCAAGTGAGGTGCATATCTTAATGTCTTTTATTGGAGAAATACACATTCCCTTGATAGATGTCAACATAAATTAAAGGAAGGAAAACTTATCAAAAAAAAATTTAAAAAAAGGAATCTCTCTCTCTAATATACATACACATATGTATACATATATCAAGCCAACTTTCATGCATTTGCATTGAATTTGGGTATAAGTGAAGCTGAATCAAATCTAAGTATATCACCCATATAATTTACCATGATTCATTTTTCCAGCATGATTTGTCTTGCATACCCAATACTTCTAATGTAAGCTATGTAATGGAATATTTACTCTTTTTCTTTCACTATACAAAATTCTCCCCTGCAGACATGTCTTACCATTATATGGTTAAACCATAAACAGCCAGAACTTATCTCAAGGGGAAAGGGGGCAAAAATGTTAATCAATGATCTCTTTACACGGACATAATTCAAATTACCAAAAAAATTAATGGGCACACATCTCATCGGTCATCGGTGAACTGATTTGAGTCCAAAGCCTTGAAAATATAGGTTAAATGGTAAGAATAGTTAGATAATTAGATTCTTTCCCCACCACTTGGTGATTCCATAAGTGAACAAGGACCCCAGGAAAAAAGAAGATTGGAAGCTTTTTTTTTTTTTACCTCAAACAAGAAAGAGGACCCAAAGAACCATCATTAAGAAAGATATACATTCTATTCAAGGCTTTGGACAAAATACCTTCAACTATTTAAAGCACTGGAAACCAGAGTTTTGCTCAACCACTAAGGACACAGACTAGAGTTCACCATGCAGGACATAACCTACAGCATAGGGCTAAAAGCTGCCAAAGATGCAAAAAAATACATGTTTACTCAAAAGCACAATCTCAACCAGAACCATCAGGCCTTTGTGGAACAACAATAACTCAGCTTTATGAACCCTTGTTTGCCACAATAGAATTTGCTGTACAAAACTAAGTGCTACACATTATGTAATCAACTTTTGAGAATATCCAGCAGTCTCTATACACATCCACTCATATTTTTAAATCGCCTGCACAACTTTTCATTAACTGCGAATGAGCAAGGTATCGCTTACTTGCAAAAGGACTTGACCTATTCTGTATGTGATGTAAATTTTTGACATTGACAATGATGTTGAGAGTATAGGAGAACTACTTTTTGTACATCATACTAAATTTGAACCAAAACAAGCAAAAAAATGATGAAATACACAAAATCCATGGGAGCTTATAACAGAAAGTTATTTGTATCCAGACCTAGCATAGCATGCTGAGGGTCTTAGTGCTATTGTCCATAAAACAATTGAAAAAAAAAATCTGATGCAAAGCTTTGTCAGCAATCATAAGATCACAGTGTGAATAATTTATAACATAGCTTATTTATTGAAAATTAAAAACATGGTGTTATTTGAGATACTGATCATGAATACCATCCATAGCTTGACTAATTGAATTATAATCCATAAACGTTCTAGTTGCCCTGTTTTGAGATGTCTGCATTAGAATAATGGTGTGCCTGTTAGCCTGCACAAAGAAAAGCATTCACAATTAGAAAAATGTCATTGGATCAAAACAAAATGCTGAGAGACTCAAAACCAATGAAATAAGAAGCTCACTTAACAACTGTTAAGACTTGAGAAATATGATGCTTCAATCAGAAAAAGGCATGTAAAGGAGATTTTAAAATTATTCATTTGGTTATTTCATAGTAGCAAACCCATTAAGACCTTAATATAGTTAACTTTCAACAATATATGCTATGCACTAAACCAAGGTCTGACGAACCAGCCCTATCGGCCCATACTGGCCAGTTCGAACCGGTCCGGCTTGTAACCGGTATGCCGGAGTAGTGGAAACTGGTATGGGACGGTTCTGTACCAGAGACGAAGAAAACGAAGAGAAAGAGAGAGAGCGTGGGGAAGAGCAGGAGGGAGGAGATCCGTCGCCGCTATCGGAGAGCCGCGGAGGGACGGCGGAGCCTGTGGGGGGGCAGGAGAGCCCACGGGTCCCCTGTTCCCAAATTTAAAAGCTGCGGCCGCGTCCCCTGTTCTGTTTCGAAAGAAACAAGAGACACGGCCGCAGCCTCGGCCTCCGCCATGCCCCTGCAGGCTCCACCCCCCCCCCCCCGGCCTTCGCTGCCCCTCAGCGGCTCTCCGATGGTGGCGACAGATTTTCTCCCTCCCTCTCTTCCCCGCGCTCTCTCTCCTTCTCTTCTTCCCCGGCTCCGGCGGAGAAGAGCGAGCCGGTTCGTACCGGCCAGTTCCGGAACGAACCGGAACCGTACAAGTCCGGTAGACGACTAGTATGCCTACCGGACCCGGTATGGCGAACCTTGCACTAAACATTATATTAGCTTTCAATTACAGAAAAAATAATACTGAATCAAAAAAAATGATCTTTTTAATTATAATCAACACCACCTCCATGAATTTTTATTGACAAAGGGTTTCAATCAACACCACCACAGTCCAAACTACTAGCACATGAGGGCTTCCTATTACATATAGATTTGCTTCTTCGGTGCTTCTGTTTCATAATTTTCCAGAACCTCACTGCTCTGCCAATTCAAGTATCTAGGGGTGTAAGCTTTGCCTTCCGGGATAGACTAAGGTTTAGACTTCTTCTTTATGCTTGGATTAGACTAATGGCTTTAATGCACATGAAAGAATTTCCAGGCCTATTTAGGCATGTCATCAACCTTCAAGAAGGGAAATAAGAAGATAAAGGTGATCTTCTCACTACAAAAGCTTTCCTTTTTGGTGAGTGAACTATATCCGTTACCACAACCTCGAAATTGAATTTTCCAGCTCAAAGTCATTTCACCATCGTCGTATATCTCAAATACAAGCTTTCACATCAGAGAAGCCCATCAAAAAATCTTCTTGCACATGGTTGTCCAAATAACTACTTAATTCGTAAACCTCAAGCACACCTATCCCAAACCCAATACCCAAAATACACTCCAAGATCAAGAAAACCCACACCAGGCGAGTCTCTTATATGTTTATATATCTCTATGATTTCTGTGCTCCGTTCATGCATATGCAATAAACTACTGCAAGCATCCGGAAATCATCCATGATGCACCAACGAATGGACCGGTATCTGGATTTAATTCCCTAGTGCCCAATTTTTGCAATTCGGGCATCAAGATCTCTTCTTTTTACTTTCTTGATACCAAAATCACATTAACAAAACCAAAAATGAAAAAGAATATCTATACCATAAGCGAAAAAAACCTAATTTTCTTGAATTGAGACAAGAGCGAGCAGAGAACACGGAATAACAACACACACGCAAAAAAAAGTCAGAATCCAATCAAGAAAGCGAGAAAAAAAAAAAAGAAACCTAGATTTTTAAGCTAAGACGGCGGAGAATCTAGAGAGGCACGCGAGAGAGAAGAGGGCCGAAAAGGAGAAGGAGAACAGAGCTCACCATGCTTGGATCAGAATCTAATGGGCGAGCGATCGGAGTTGAAGGCGTGTTTGGCTGCAAGAATCCCCCCTCTCGAAGCGATGAAAGATCCTGGAATCGAAGTCGGAGAGAACGGCGTCGGCCGGTGAGAAAAGCGAGAACGGGGAGGGGGTATTTTTGTTATATCATTTAAGGTGGGGGACTCGCCTTGGCGCTGTGCCTTTACGGTGTTGAGCGTCCTGTGAACGCGACCGTGGACGGAACCTGAAGGATTTTTTTCTTTTTCCGTATATATGATTCTGGATTCTCTTGCATGCATCCTGAAAGATTTTTAGGGAAAAAAAAACTTTTACTTTGTATGGATTAGGGAACATGATTGATATAATGAAGTATAAATGAATTTATGCACAAAACTTATTTTGATGTGATGATACCTTTGAGTGTTGTTTGAAGGAAAAATGGATTTTGCCCTTTTGAGTCCCCTTTGTTGTCAGGTTTTTATATCTAAATATGGTAGTGTGTATTTAGCACTATATCTCACATATATTAGTACTTAAAACGCCCTAGGTTACACCACCTTACCGAAATAAAGCTACTATTAGAGGTCCAAACATCGATAAAAAAAAAAAATTGAGAAAAGAAGAGAGGTAGAAGGTTACCCAAAGTTTATTCAAAAAAAATATTAACAAATCAGCTACACAACTCATTGAAAATCGGATGCCCCACGTCCGGCTGGCTCGTTGGCTGTTATGCTTTCCTTCCACTTGTACCAAGATGGCGCTGGGGTGACGTACCCACACGTAAAGGCGATGATCCCACGGGTCGGGGAAGGCATGCGAAACCTGCTATCTGTATCAAACATTTCCTGGTGGAAGGGGGCCCAGTGGGGGCTGCTACGCGGGTGGGCTAGTCCCTCCCCTCCCCCTCCTATTTTTCACCAAAAAAAAAAAAAGCATAAAGCAATAAACTAGAATGATAAGATGTTATGCAATAGGGAGGCTAGAGGTTATCTTCCTAACTCTTAACCATTTTTTTCCAAAACCAGGCAGAAGGTTTGGGTCGCAAAAGATAGATTAATTATGGAACAAAAGCAATCCATCAGAAGCTACCGAGGCAATCGAACACCTCTTGTTGAGAAATAGCCTAGTGTTTCTCTCCTTCTAGTGCACCCATGTAAATGCAGCGAATTAGAAGTCGCACCTTTTTAGAAAAATTCTTATTGAGCCATTCCAAATAAAGAAAAGTAAAAGAAGCTTGAGGATGAAGTACTCCCAGAGCAAGGCATATAGTCTTCTAAATCGAAGAGAGTAAATGGCAGGAGAAGAATAAATGGCCGATTGTCTTCGGATCTTGGTTGCAAATCATGCACCCGTCAAGGTTCTTTTCGAGCTTTCTGCCAATTAGATCTTTCGTGTTCAATTTCTTTTTCCAACAGAGCCATAAGAAACACTTGATTTTAAGAAGAATAGGTAAGCACCAGAGTGAGGAAGCAAAGCTGCATTTCATCCATCTCGAGTTGAGGAATTGATATAGAGATGAGGAGAAAGAGGTCCCCCTGCTGTTGGCCTACCACAAAACATGATCCTCCTTCTGATTAAGAGTAACATATGCCAAAAGAGAGGATAGCTGAGTGAATTGAGCACGGACCACAGTAGGAACAGCTTCAGGCCATCCATTCTCCAAGTTGAAGTTCTGTAGTTAAAAAAAATGTTCATGTCGATGCAGAATTTATTTTTTGTCTCATTTTCCTTCAATGCGATATCAATCGCATAACAAGAAAACAAGCAATACCACTTTTACATTAATGTCAAATATAAGATTAGCATATTATACTACGTACGCAAGCATTGGAAGATAGTATGCTTCATTTTTTTTCTGAGATAAAGGACAAAGCCCCATTCCATTTTATCCCAATATGCTGGTGAGAAGGTGTGGTGGGACCATTGAAAACAGTTGACTTGTTAATATGGCTTTCATAGCTGTAGATGGTGGCAAACCAAAATTATTAAATGTTATTAATATTTTTACTATTGAATTTCCGATACATTCCTAATACGACCATTCAAAAATTATTATTTTTGCGTGGTCCTGTTGTATTGACGGTATTTCCTGCAGCTACAAATGGTTAGCTTTAACAAAGAGTTGATGGATATTAAGATCAGACCACCTTCCCAAGCAAGTATGGCCAGGTCCTCCAAACACCAAACCTGGCCGTTGTTCGATTCATGAAAGGCACTAATTTTGGAACAGCGCGCACAAACTTATCATACAAGCATATAAAATGAACTCGAGCATATATCCTCTGAATAATTAACAAGGTTCATATCTAAGTGATGAATGGACACGCATCAGCATCCATCTAATCCTCCCTGTAGTCAACACAAACACACCACACCTCACCTCAAGGATTACCAAGAAACAGTTAGGCATTCCAAGTTTAAGATTTGTTCCGGCGAAGAACAAATAAAGGTGAGGTCAATCGTTCCAGAGACGGCATAAAGAAGTTAGGCATAGAAGATCAGACTTCTGAACAAAAAATCCCGTGTGGGTGCATGTTTAGTCCCACATCGTTTATTCACCGAGGAAATTTTGGTACTTATATAGAACTAAGAATTCCAAAAATACCTTTTGGCTAGCTATTTTTGATGAGGTCTTAAGTTATTACAAATAGTATCAGAGCGGACCTGATCTATAACTTATATGGACTGAAAACACTACTCCATAGATTCATTGGAGCTGACCATAAGCCGATTGTGGTGCTTGTGATTAGATTTAAAGCAAATTCGGCCCATAGCCTACGTGGAATAGGAAACATTGCAATATGATTTCATGAAGGCTGACCACGGAATAATTCCACATCAGTTATTCGTTGAGGAGATCGGACCTGGCCTATAACCTATATAGATTAGGGGACACTGCAGCACGGATCCATTAGAGCTAACCACATGCCGATTGTGATGCTTGTGATTAGATTTGAATGGATCGGAACCCTTAACCTGATGAGAACGTCAGAGCTTAAACGGGGGAGTATGCGAGGACTCGTGCGAGCGTATTTTCTTAGTTCCACATTATTTGTTTGCTGGGTAGAATTTGAGTATAAGACCAAAAAATTCATATAATATCTTCCGATTAGCTATTTTAGATAAGATCGTTTATATATTTATATTAAAAAAATTTATGTGGAAATTTTTTATTTTTTATTTTTTTAATGAAAAAAGGGGAGGGCGCACATTTCCAACCGATGCAAGCCGATGGCACTGTCTTCATCCACTGCTGCCTTTTTTTCCCCAAAGCAGCAAAGCCACTGTTCTTCCATGAAATTAAACCGTCCCTTCCATCCATCCCTTTCAACACCTTCTTCTTCCTTTGCGGCCGCACTCAGTTGAGCACCCACTTTTACAAACTTCCATAAAAGAAGAACAATTTAGATAGCATAATCATACCCATCTGGAAGAAACGATGATAAATATCTCCCCCCAGCGTCATTCCCCCTCCCTCGCTCTTTATTTTATCATCCTTCCTCCCTCCCTTCCAAATTTCCCCACCCTCCTCCATCCAATCTAGTTTTTATCTTCCCATAGAGCCCCAAGCCATCAACCCCTCCCCCCAGACCACCCTCTTCCTCTTGAGTTTAGAGTAATCTAGCCACCTTCCTTCTCTCTAATGAATTATTTCTATTCTAGCGAAGGCATAGAAGAAAACCGTGTGAAGGGACGTATCATGGCCAAGGTGATAACCAAGCCTAGTTTAGTAACTTCTCCGCAAAAGTCGATAGCTTTCACGGGATTGAAGCATGCCATCTTCCTGCTCCTCCTCCTCCTCTTCCAGCACGTCGTCTCCGTAGATGATCACCCACTCTCGGATCCCCGAGACCGAGCAATCACTCTCCAAGAGAAGGCCACCCTCTTGTCCTTCAAGAACAGCATAACGTCTCAACCTCAAGCTGCTCTCGCAAATTGGAACGAGTCCACCGATGTTTGCGACTTCGAAGGTGTCGTCTGCGATCGATGGCGACTCCATGTTGTGCATCTCCTGCTCGGGAGCAGGCTTGCCTCCGGCCTCCTGTCCCCTGTCCTTGCCAACCTCACCAGCCTTCGCAAGCTAGACCTGTCCAATAATAGTCTCACGGGGCACATTCCACATGAATTCTCAAACCTACGGCACCTCATGTACCTGAACCTCTCAAAAAACTATCTCGATGGCCAGATTCCGCAATCTCTCGCCAGCCTCACCAGACTTCAAAGTCTGGATCTGTTCGACAACAATCTCCAGGGGCATATTCTGGTCGAATTCTGCAACCTACGGCACCTCACGTACCTGGACCTCTCGGAAAACCATCTCGATGGCCGGATTCCGCAATGTCTCGCCAGCCTCACCGGACTTCAACATCTAGACCTGGCCAACAACAGTCTCCAGGGGCACATTCCGGTCGAATTTTCCAACCTACGGGACCTCATGTATCTGAACCTCTCGGAAAGCAATCTCCATGGCCAGATTCCGCAATCTCTCGCCAACCTCACCGAACTTCAAAGTCTGGACCTGTTCGACAATAATCTCCAAGGGTACATTCCGGTCGAATTCTGCAACCTACGGCACCTCATATACCTGGACCTCTCGGAAAACCATCTCGATGGCCGGATTCCGCAATGTCTCGCCAGCCTCACTGGACTTCAACATCTAGACCTGGCCGACAACAGTCTCCAGGGGCACATTCCGATGGAATTTTCCAACCTACGGGACCTCATGTATCTGGACCTCTCGGAAAGCAATCTCGATGGCCAGATTCCGCAATCTCTCGCCAACCTCACCGAACTTCAACGTCTGGACCTATCCGACAACAATCTCCATGGGCACATTCCGGTCGAATTCTCCAACCTGCAGCACCTCCAGTTCCTAGAACTGTCGGGAAACCTTCTCGATGGTCCAATTCCACAATCTCTTGCCACCATCACCAACCTTGTCTATATCGACCTCGGCAACAACAGTCTAACAGGTCAGATTCCCGCCTCTATCTTTCGCAACTGCAGTAAATTACGTGCCGTGGACTTCTCGGCCAATGATCTATCCGGCGAGATCCCATCGGATGCCCGAATTTATCTGCCAAACTTGCACATCCTCAACCTTTACCAGGATAATTTGACTGGAAAATTACCATCATGGCTCTCAAATTCATCATTGCTACGTCAACTGGATGTGGGATATAACTTCCTCTCAGGCGAACTGCCGGTGGACATCGTCTCGAACAAGACAGACCTTCTATATCTTGATATGTCTTACAACAATTTTTCAAGCCATCATAACAACACCGACTTGAGACCATTTTTCTTAGCTATTTCCAACTGCTCAAAACTGCTGGAACTTGAAATGGAAGGACTAGGACTTGGTGGACCATTGCCTCAAATTGCAGGCAGTGTCGCCAAAACCTTGTCCATAATTCTGCTGGGCGACAACATGATCTCTGGACCCATTCCTCCTAGCATTGGCTCTCTCTTCAATATCACGCTATTGAATCTGTCGAATAACCTTCTACGTGGAACTATTCCCACTCAGATCGGCCAGCTTCTGAAGTTAGAGCGGCTAATCTTGTCCCATAACTTATTGACTGGTGCGGTTCCTGCGGAGATTGGAAACATCAGCAAAATGGGTCTGCTTGATCTATCCAACAATAGATTATCTGGTGAAATCCCAAGGAGTCTCGGAAATCTAAATCTTATCAGCGAGATTCATCTTCAGAAGAATCAGCTTTATGGAGAAATACCTGTCAGTCTTGGAAGGTGCATGAGATTAGATAAGCTAGACCTGTCATACAATAGATTAACAGGAAGGATACCCCTAGAAATGTCAAGCATTGCAAAGATTTCCTTTAACCTTTCACACAACCAGCTTCAAGGTCCTTTGCCGATAGAGCTTAGCAAGATGGATCACGTCCAAGAGATCGATCTGTCATCGAATAACCTCACCGGAGTAGTGATCTCTCAGCTGTCAGCATGTGCTGAACTGGAGCGCATCAACCTCTCACACAATTCTCTTCAAGGACAGCTTCCCAAATCATTTGGAGATCTCCGAAACCTCAAGGCTCTTGACGTTTCCTTCAATTACTTGGCTGGGGACATTCCGTCGAGCCTTAACAATTGCACCAGTCTCACCCAATTGAATCTTTCATACAACGACTTCAGTGGACCAATACCCATTGGTGGAGTCTTCTCGTCGTTCACCAATCTATCCTATCTTGGAAATCCACAGTTATGTGGCCCGGTCATCGCACGGGTTTGTTTCGAACGACGAAGATGGCTGCATTTGCATAAATTCTTGATCCTCATTTGTGTTGGTGCTTCAGTTTTAGCATTCTTACTGGCAGTATGCTGTGTGATTATTGGAATCAGAAAGACCCAAGGGAGGATTTTCAGGGGGAGAGGCGACGCTTGTGGTGGCTCCTCGCTGGTCCTAAGATCAAGTTTCCCACGAATCACCTACCGAGACCTCGTCAAGGCAACTGGAGAATTTGATCAGGATAGCTTAATTGGTTCTGGTAGCTATGGACGGGTCTACAAAGGAGTCTTAAGAGATGGGACCATTGTTGCAGTGAAAGTGTTGCACCTCCAAGCTGGCAATGCAGCCAAGATCTTCAACAGAGAATGCCAGGTTCTGAAGAGAATTAGACATCGGAACCTTATGAGAATCATCACAGCATGCAGCCGACCGGATTTCAAGGCTTTGGTCCTTCCTTTCATGGCAAACGGTAGCCTCGACAGCTTTCTGCATTCAGGATCTTCCGAACTAAGCTTGATCCAGAGGGTGAATATATGCAGTGATATAGCTGAAGCAGTAGCCTACTTGCATCACCACTCCCCTGTGAAGGTCATACACTGCGATCTGAAGCCCAGCAATGTGCTTCTCAATGATGATATGACTGCTTTGGTCGCTGATTTTGGGATTGCAAGTCTGGTGATGAATAGTGGAACGACGAGCACAACCGACCTGGGGACTTCGACTGCGAATATGCTCAGGGGTTCTGTTGGATACATAGCACCAGGTACGAACATTATGTTCATGCCTTGAAGTATTAACTGAGACTTTGATATGGAGAAGATATTCCTTTTGTTTTTTTTTATTCAACTTTCAGAACTTTATGCATGGATTGGGGTGGTCTCCGACAAATCTAGTTTACAAATTAATAGTGGTACCGCAGTATGACCACGTAAAGCATATAAACTTTGAGCTCTGCAGAAACCACTGATACATACGAATAGTACACGTACATATGAATGGATGCTTTCCATTTACTAATTATCCATGTGAATTTTTTCAGAGTATGGATTTGGCTCAGGTGCATCAACCAGGGGAGATGTTTACAGCTTCGGTGTTCTAGTCCTTGAAGTGGTCACAAGGAAGAGACCCACAGACGAAATGTTCGAAGGCGGTTTAAGCTTGCCCAAGTGGGTGAAGGGCCACTACAATGGAAGGGTGGAGAGGGTCATCGATGCCTCCTTGGTGACTGCTGCGAAGAACCAGACGTGTGAAGCGAGAAGAATGTGGGAGGTGGCAATTGGAGAGTTGGTAGATTTGGGTCTGCTCTGCACCCAGGAGAGCCCGTCGACGAGGCCGACGATGCTGGATGCTGCTGATGACTTGGGTCGCTTGAAGAGGCATCTTTCGGGCGACACATCCGCCAGTGTTCCCTCCTCTTTGGGAATGTCGTCTTCCACCACTGGAGAGGATCCAGGAGCAAGCATATCAAATCTTGATTGATAGGTTCCAACATCATGGATCGCATCGTTCTGATAGACGATGCTTTCAAAAGTTGTTCATGAGGGTCTTGCAGCTGCTGCTTTTCTCTCTCTCTCTCTCTCTCTCTGTGTGTGTGTGTGGGCGTGTGTTTGTTGAGGGTGATGCAGCTGTTTTTTTTTTTTTTTTCGAGGTTCTTCTGGAGGTTGGCTGATCTCAGTGCTTTGTCTTGACAGTCTTGTGACTTTGTTCAGTAATTGGATCCTGTTTGAACGTTATTTACTGAATTTGCTACCAGTTTAAAGTTTTCATTTGGATATTGGCTTTCTAAAAAATTGAAGTGACTAAATAGAAACACTACTGTATATATATAATATACTCGATCTTGGACCCACAAAAAATTTTGCTACACACCAACCTAACACTTGCATTTAATACATCAATCAAAGAGAGATTCAACTATCTCATTTTAGAGGAGACACGTACGACTTGATATGGTTTTTTTTTTTGATTTTTTGGGAGCAAAGAAAGCAGGAAGGGAAAAAGAACAAGTGCAGTCAGTCACTAAATGCTGGCTTTCTTTCCCTACTATATAGTTACAAGATGACTTTAATTACATATCCTGCTGCATTGATGTTTACAACTTTCTAAGAGATACATTTATATAAATCATAATTAATAAGCCTAAAAATACTAAAAGACATATTCAATATTAATAATATAAAATTAAAGTACGATAATCCCTATCTGTAATGGCATGGTCGACGCTAGATTTTGACCTCATGAATAAATTATAGGCCACTCCAAAATAAACTAAATCAAAGTAGGTTGACCCAAAATAGTTTGTCTATCGTCAAAGAAAGTGAGATTTTTTTTTTTGTGAGTGTGTGGGTGTGTGTGAAAGGATGAAAGTGGGGTGTTGAGTCAAAAGTTGTAACTTTTTATTTTGAGTAAATCAAAAGTTTGAAACTTGATAGGCAACGCATGCGCAGCCAAATATGATATATTAATGAAAGCTAAATTTATCGGCAGGCATGTAATGAATCTATATCTATGATGGTTCATTATTTTCTACCATGAGTCAATCCAATCGATTTAAGCAAAAGGGTTTAAGACTTGGATAAGCTTCTGCATCTTTGATTAAAGACTTTGACGGGGGTGGTCATACTCCTTTTTCTATAAAAAAAAGGGTCTTTGGTGAAAAATAGTGAGGATTTTTTTTTTGAAAATGATGACGAAAGTACTAAAATTAAAGATAGAAACTTGAGAAGAACTAACATAAATCTGTGAGAGATGAAACTAAAAGATTGTAGGGCAAAATTTTGCTATGAGATGGAAACAAATTATGTGTAATTTCTCAAAGATGGTTGGAAGCCAACATATAGCCAAGTAAATCCTTGTTGGAGCAACTTGGAAGCCCCCCCTGAGGTGCCAAAAAATTAAAAGTACCTAGGTAATTAATCCAATACACACTGATTAATATATTCAAAATGTTAGAGAAATCTAGCATGGTAATTTCTATAGTTGTTCTTGCTAAATTAATTGGAAATTTTAAATTCTAATATTCTTTTTTTCAGGTGTTTCTTTCTTTTCGAAGTTATTCTATCGTGATTAGGGTTTGTCATCCACTATTATTATTTTCTTTAATGGTTGCACTTGTTTTTGCAACACAGTAAGTGAGGGCACTATTAAAAAAAAAATGACCTGCCTTACGTGAGATCGGATGACGCTATATCTTGTTGCTCCTTAAGATCAAATAGATTAGTTTCAATCGGAAAAAAGATCAAATAGACTAGTAGGGTCCAGCCAAACCTAACAGCACTTACGGAGTAATATGCATCATTCACGGTTACTCACTTTTTGACACTTAAGTTCATAATAAATACAAATGCCTGCCTCTCCAATGAGAGATGATTGGAGTGCAAATTTGGTCATGATGAACATTTAAAGACTGATTAAATTGTGGCTGTGTCATGATTACGAATAAGGTGGCTCCATCCATATAATATGATCAAGTAATTAACCTTATCCCATCAAGCTCTGAACTTAACCAGCGGAAATGAAGAAAGAGATGGATCACTTACTAGTGTGTGAAGATTTGAACTAAAACTCTATTTTAGAGAGCACGTCTTTTAGTATTCCTCATTGGGATAGAGATGGATCACTTACATACTTTTAGTAGGGCCATGCCAAACCTCACGCTTACCAACGAGCAATAGATATCTCTCATGCTCAGGGAATCTTGGCACTAAAATAAGCTCTCAGTGACTGGAAAATGCCTCCCACTCCCCATGAGAGTTGATTTGGGTGCAATTTTTTTTTGTCATCGATAGATAGGAAGGGCAGATTCACACCATTTTAATACATAAAGAACCACATATATGCCTTATCCCACTGAGCTCGTGAACCATTGAATTGTCCTAGAAGGCAACAAAGAAATAGATGTGTCACTAGTTTTGCCTAACCAATAAAGGCCTGGAGGAGTAACAAAAGAGAGTTAAAATAAGGTTGTGTCAAAATAGTGGGAGGAGTTACAAGGACGGCCACATACAGGTTTATCTTCATTTTCCTATTTGCTCTCTAGAGGTGGGAGATGATAAAAAGATGGTGCTGATGTCCACAGGCTTTGCTCAGCCAGCACAAGCAAAGGATGCGTTCTAAGTGGGTGTTGATTTGGTGGGCCATTGTGCCCGTGATGCACAAAAAAATGCTAGCTAATTGGCATCTAACAAACCAATAATTACGTGTTATTAAGTATGGTGCAGCTCAGGGGTGACGCAAAGGCATAATTGGTTGCCGCTTTGGTGCAATCACTTGAATTTGTGGCTTCATGGTGATGCGAGAGAATGTTCCATTCAGCTTTTTTTGTTTTTCTGATGGCAATTCGAAGAAGTAAGATGCTTCTACCAAATTTTATTCAGCAAAGCATACCATGTACAAGAAAGCAAAAAAGAGATTTTTTGTCGTCCCGTGTGTTAGCATAATTTCAGGGATCACGTAACAACCTGTATTGGCCTATAATATTTTTCTTTGTTAGCATGATTATGTATTGGCCTATATTATTTTTCTTCGTTAGCATGATCTTATTAGATCGATTTTAGGGATCTCATAATAACTTTAATACTGTCTATGGGAAGTGCATAAGCACAAATGTTGTACAAAACAATAGCATTTAGGTCCAGCTACTAGATTTCCTTCTATGAATACTGGTACCCGAAATGTTTAGAGGAACTCTATTCACCTGCAGAAACTAATAGAGGTGAAACAATTGAACTATATGCTAGCTATAACTTTATAAGCAAAGAGTTGAGAATTTCTAGATACGATTACAGGAAATCAATAAAGGTGAAATCTGTTTGCCCGCATCAAATATCAAACAGGATTCTGCAAAGATTGAAACATATCATAAAAAGCCTAGGTTGAAGCTTGTGTCTGATGGAGACAAGCCCAATGAGAAAAAGAGAGAGTCAGCTGAGCTGTTCATGTCCAAGGAAATGTAGAAAGGCTATCAGAAAAGTCCAAGACAAAAGAAAAGGAGTAGGTGGATCTACAGTGGGCGCATTATGTTCGGCTTCTACCGTTACGACTTGCGAGTGCAATTTCAATATAGGTCTCTCTCTAGGTACTACTAGTTGCCTCACAACTAAAGAGAAGCCATCATACTGGATCCCATCATCCCAGTTCACCGAGGCCCCGGTTACATGATAGATTTCTCATATCTTGTTTACGTACTCCGGATTTTTTTTTTTTTTCGTTTCTTCAGAGGTTGATTCGTCCATCATATTCCGATCTTTTGTCATTGATAATCGTAACTAAAGGCTAATGTAGCTGCATCAGTGTTTAAACAAGAATCCACAGAATTACATTAACAGGAATTTCTCCCAATTTTCTTATTCCTCTTTCCTTCTGCCTGAGAACTGATATTAGTTCAAGACAGATCTGCGCTGTTGGCATTCAAGAATGCCATTCTCGTTGAGCTATGCCTGTGAGCGGAATGGCATTGTTGGCAGTCTGCATCCTGAAATAGTGATTGGACTCAAAACTCGAGTAGAAATATCTATAAGGAACAATCTCAAGCGTTTCTCTTCAATCTTTTTTGCCTTGAGTTACTTGAATTGTCTGAGAAATCACTCCTGGACAGGCAATAATCATTGTATTAAGGACAACAAGGGATGATACCATTTCGTGATTCACAAACAATCTATGAATCATTTTTGAATCAGTGAGTTATTGCTGAACCATGCACAAATATTTCTGAATAATTCAGCAAATGATCTAATTCATGAATAGTTGATTTTAACGATGATTCCAATGAAAATGTTACTCATGGAGCATATATGAGATATACCGAATGTCAGTGCTCATTCCACATAGCGGCCACATCTCTGAGACTTGTATTCTTCCTGGAATTTCATGTCGAGACTGCTCACAGGATAGCTGTTGCTTCAGAATTTGCTCACAAATATTGGCCTGATTCTCAGACTACAATGCTAAACCTTTCCCAGAACGACAGGCAGAGAGTTGGAAGAGAGCTAGCTCCAGTTCAGGAGGCTTTCAGTCCTGTGCACTACTTAATTTTAAATTAGGCCAGAGAACAAAATTAATACCAAGTTCCACAGTAAATGCACCAGAATACAGCTTCTGAAAGGAAATGCTAAAAGCCTCATGCCACATGTCTAAGTATCTCATCCAATCAGGCATTCTATTATATAATATGCTTCACAGATTGTTTGCAGCGAGAGTCCACGTTCTCCTGGGGCACATGATTTCTTCCAAAATATAGTTTACCAGAAAGTGTTATGGAACCATAGGTAGACATCAATTATTTATTTCTCCTAAACCCAACAAGATTAGTTGAACTACTACCGTTCTCCATGAAAGAAATATAAGTTCCAGCAGTTATTGTACATTGGTGCACTGCATTTTCTAAATTCTACAACGAAGTAAAACAGTGCAAAGTACATGAATGATGTTCAGAGATAAAAATGGTCACAGAAAGTTTATAATGGGATTAACAACTCAGTTCAGAGAGCACCAATTACTGTCAGCATAAAAAAGATACTCCATAATTGAAGGCATTCACTTAATTATACATTAAAATAAGGTGATAATTGAATAAAAGAATTGTATCCCAGTAAAACTTGCTAATCGATGGGAACTTCAACCTCCATTTTCAAATCAGAGTCGCCAAGAATCTGTGAGAAACATGAGATGTTATTCATCTACTAACATCACAAAAGTTTCTTTACTACTAACAGCCAGACGCAGAAGAGTATGTGACAAAAATCTTAAAGCAATGGTGGCTAGAGAAGGGAGAACTAAGAATTTAAAATTAAAAAAAAAAGAGCAAGACAACAGCATGAAACATCCACAAGCAGAGGAAAGAAAACATGGCTAATGCAGTGACAATCAAAACCAAATCAATCCCTATATATCATTAGACATCTCAATGTAGTCATGTCTCGAAGAATTGTGCAAGAAAAAAAAATTCTCACCCCCTAGTGCTGTCGTTAAGGGTCTTATCCTTAGGCATCAGACAACAGCGAAAGACCTAAGCACAGATCTCTTAGACAAACAGACATCAAAATGGTATCCATGTAATGGACTACCTATCATACTGCTGTTATGTACTGAACACCTAGGCAACTCCTAATGTCCTAACTCTTGACCATGTATACAGCATATATATTCTTAAATCATAAATAGGTGCTTGTCATTTTACTCTAGGCTACATGGTCAAGCAATCATATAAAGTTTCCTGTTGATTTGCCCAACTCCTGTAGAAATTTGTACTCTACCTAAATCCCCCAACCATTTGGATGTGAAATTTGTACTCTACCTAAATACTCCAACAAGTTTGGGTGTGAGGTCAATGTTACAACCACAGGCAGTGACAGTCCAAGTACAATACACTATATATAAGCTGCAGAGAGTGCGCATTGCATGGATGAGGATTTTGGAGGTGGATCAGTTAAGAAGCCATGAAGGATATGATAATATGAACCATTAGCAGAGTAGGGCAATATTATTAGGCTTTAGAATTCAAGGAAATGTTTAGTATTTAGGCTTGTCCTGCAATGTTCGAAATTATTAGGCCTCAGCCAGTTTTAGCCAAAATAGGCCAAACCTTTTTTCTTTTGGGGGGAGGACTTGGGCAAAAAAAATATTGCTCAAGCATTTCAAAATAGATGAGCATATAGGCAAGTATAAGCATTCAAGTACATTCATTTATGTTGGATATGAGGCAGATATATGCAAATGCAAATTATAAAAATGACATGCCGCAAGAAAAAGCACTTGCAAGGTAGACGTGTCATAACCAACCCATATAGTACATAAAAAACATTTAAGTCATAATCACTGTTGCATGTATTTCTTGCTCGTATGCCCCCCTCCCCCCCCCCCCCAAAAAAAAAAAAAGAAAAAAAGAAAAAAGAAAACATATAAAATGAAATGTAGTTATCAGTTAATTTCAAATTAAAATGTATTGATCTTTTCAGACCCAACTAACTTCAACAAGAATCAAGAACTACAAATGATTTTGCATATGTTCTACCCAAGGCAAGGTCAAAGGTCATGACAAGGATAATATGTAGTAGCCTAATTACCAATTTTGATTCAATAAACCAAAATCATTATGTTGTATGTAACATTCTTTATTTCAGACAAATTTAAACTTCGATGGAGGATTTCCAATAACAACAACTCCCATTGACAGAGTAATTAGAATTTGAGAGATTTCTTTTTAAAAAAAAAAAATCAGATCATTGATAATATTATATAATTCTAGTGATTTCAATTGCTTCAGGTAAATTTGTAGTTAATAAAAAAGATGGGAAACAGATTCCATATTATACATACAAAGAGACAAACATATTGCCAAATCCAAGGATTTCTTTACATTATCATTTGAAAATTGATGTCATGTTGGACACAAGTGTTTTTAACCTTGATGGTACCATCAAATACCATGGCTCAGCACCTAAAGACATTAAGGCTATGTCCCAAAAGCGGAACAAGAGGGAGTAAAAGTCATTTAACCCAGTTATTCCACCTCTTTTTCAGCCAAACACTCATTGGAATACCTGGACTAAACCACTTTTTCAATAGGGCAACATGACTATTTCTGAAAAGTTGGTATATAATATTTTGCCTTCCAAACACAATTACCTCATTTAACCCAGGAATAAATTACCCTACCATGTAGGGTAGAGTAATTTATTACAGAGTAAAGAGTAGTAGGAGTAAGTTAACCTATTTACTCCAAGTTAACTTATTCCGTTTCCAAATGCAGCCTAATAGTTTATCTTTGCTTTTAGTACAAAGCAACATGGGTTGTAACCTTCTATGTTTATGAAAGTCAAAATTTTGTATTTACATGAATTCAGGCATACACAGAACCAGATGGAGATGTAAGCTTTAGATGAAGTTAAGTACCTTTATGAAGTCTGATAGAACCAGTGAGGAATCCCTTGTGTACCCAGCTTCTTCTAGGACATGGTTCAGAACTTTCTAAGAAAAACAAATAAATCTTGGTATCAAGGCATAGCTTCAACTTAAACAGTTTTTAAGCCAGAGTAATATATAAAATGTTAATCGCAGAGAGTAACACAAAATTGTGAAGAAGAGCCATCATACCAACAATCCAACAAATACATGATGGATCAACTAAAGTAAGCAAAGGCATAAATATGGCGACTAATAAATTGGTTCTTTCTTTTACCATTTTGCACATGAGATATCAAGAGAAAATCTGACAAAGCACTAATAAGCCTACAGTATATGAGCTAGCAGAAGCATTTTCATTGGAAAATAGGCTCATCTAGACACTTAATCCTCAAAACAGGGATAAGGGGAGATAGTCCCTAGAATAGCTTGTTGACAAAGGAGCCCACCAAGACTTTGCCTTTTTTCGTTTTAATTTTTGTTTTAGGCAAACAGTGAAGAGTATAAAACTTATTGACAATTCAGAATTGTCTGTTCACCTTGCCATGCATTCTACAGTCTTTTCCATATTTAATTGTTATAAAGTGGAAAGCTGGATTTGTAGCTCCTTTCCCCCAAAAAAGGACACCTAGATATTTGAGGAGAGCATACTAAATACCAAAGAATCAAGTCTCGGAGGAACGTCTAGCAGGACACCGGGATGGCGTACCATCTCGAGCGTCGGGACAAAACCATCCTGCCATTATCCCAGCATCTCGACCAGCACATCTTAGAACATCCTCTGTGCCGATTGTTGGGATGGTGGGACAGTGGCACATCCCGTTCCATGAGAAAATCGGAACAGCCCCATCCCATGGAATTTAAAACCTTGCTAGATACTACAAAAATGTATTAATTTGGTATACTAAAGTAAATCAGTCAGTCAGTCGGAAAGAGTGAGTGAGTGAGGGCAAGTGAATGAGGCAGAAAGAGGGAGGGAGGGAGGGAGGGAGGGAACGAGTTAGAGGGAGGGAGCGAGCGAGCACTTATATTATACTTTTGCACTGTTGATTATAGTACTTATAGGAACTAAAGCAGTTCATGGCTCTTGATCTAAAGTAATTAAGGTGCTTCCCAGTTGGAAATTACAATTCTAACAATTCTAATTAAGTCAATGATATGATTTTACTCCAAAAACTTAAGGAATGTAAGAGGATCCAGAAGATATTCTACAAAAGGTTACGTGCAACATGAATTTGAGCAGGTATTGAGTGGAAGTGTTATTTACAAGGTCAGTAAAATTTGATCTCACAACTTAAAAGATGAAAATTTCCAGGTATTTATCCTAAATCATCCTATAGAATAGGTGTGAAGTAATCTGCTATTGATATTTGAATATCAATTTGTATGGACCTATGGAACCTGCACTGGAGAACTTACCTATTAAGCGACAACTATTCTTTTTCAAAATAATTGAAGATTTTGCCATACATGGATGACAGTGGGGACACAAGTTCCAATGTCCACTTTCTTCATTTGAATTTGGAATAGACTTTTATTATCTCGAACACATGGACCATGTCATTGATATTTCTGATTTTACACTTACACCATGCACAAAATACTTGATTAACCTAAGATGGAACAAAACAACTTCCACATATAATTTATCCACATTACACGCACTACATATGATTGCATCATTGATATAACGAACATGAGCACATGAACAACTGCAATCTTGGAACAATGACTTATACCAGTGACTAAAGAACTCAGAAACGTGGATTTCACCAACCTGCCTCTGCTGCTCACTCATAAAAGGCCCGGTCAAGTCCCGCATAACACACAGTATATCATTGAATGAAACCTTCCCATCGCCGTCCAAATCATAGACCCTGAATATAACTACAAAAATGAAATCATGTAGCGGCCATTACAGTGGAGACCATAACAGAAAATAAGAACAAGAATAAGAATCTTTTAAGTTCCTTTCTAGAAAGGGGGAAGGAAAAGAGACAGAGGGAATTGCAATAATTACATTCGATCTTCTGTTGCAGAGTCGTGCGAGAACTGAACGCAGACAAAAATGCAACAAAATCCTTAAAATTCAAACCATCCAGCATCCTCAATAGCCTCTGAAATAAGCAACAAACTCACCTCGTAACAATCAAACCCAACGAAAAAGGTTCAAAAAAAAAAAAATCAAACTTTTTTCTATAAGAAACAAAGAATAGCGAACCTGAGAGAGAGGGTTGACTGCAAACTCTGGCACAGACAAGAACTCGTCGGCAGAGATAAATCCCCCACTGTTGCGATCAAGCTGGCAGAACCTGTGGTACAGGGAGACGATCTCTTGCTGCGAAACTGAAATTTTAAATCTTTTTAAGAATAAGAAGAAGGTTTCAGAAAATGACAGCATTATAACCCAATCAAAACCCTGATTTGGACGAGAAACAAGTAGAGATCGGGGTGATGAACAGCGGCATAGCGATGTAAACACAGAGAGAGAAAGAGAGAGATGGGGGGAGAGGAAGGGACGAAAGAGGGGCTTTGGAGGAGCTCACAGGCGTGGTTACAGTGCTCCTGGAGCTCTTCGATGTCGTACTGGGTGAGCATGGAGGAGGTGTTTCCCATTGGATAAAGGATTTCCTGCAAGAAGATTGGGAGAAGAAAGAAGGCTTTTGGACGTGGAGATAGAAACCCTAACCCTAGTTCCGCCAGGAGAAATCGAGGAAGGACATGTACTTGTTTTGCCCTTTTTTTTCTTTTTTTTTTTCCTTCTTTCTTCCGTGCGTCCCGCTGAAAGAAGGGGGAAAAATAACAAGCGATGGATCAATGAGGTGGTCGGCACCGCCCCTCATGGCTGGCACATATGGTCCGGTCACCGCCGGTACAGTTACCTTCTTTTGATTTTTCAACTGGTGCCATGTTTTTCTAAGAAATATTAGACAAATTTTAATCACCTGTATCCAGCAAATAAAGGAACGAGACCGGAAAATCCGGCTATGATTAGCGAGCAAGAGGAAATATGATAATCCGGCCTGTAGTTTTAGCTATTGTACTCCTACTGTTCTCTTTTTTTAAGCTAAGCTCAGCTGATTTGAATATTAATTTTATTGAGTAAAAAAAAAAAAAAGGATCCCCAGACCGGAAAGGAAAGGAAAGCAGGCCTTACTGTTTGTTTTCCATCCTTTTTATTTTTTTCTTTTAAAAAATAAAATTATAAAAAAAATAAAAAATATATTTGATATTGTTATTTTATTTTATTTTAAAAAAATATTTTATCTATACTATCTCTACCATCGTTGCCACTATCTCCATCTACTGCTATTACCATCACCTCAGTTACATTGCTAGCACCACCATAGTTGTCACTATAACTATCCTTGCTACCTCCATCACACCACTTCCACTATCATTGTTGTCTTTTTTTTGTTTTTTTTTGCTATAGCGGATGTATTATATATTACGGGTACGAATACATCCAAAAAGATCAAAGATAACGTCCCGGAGCACTCCGGATAATTCCTCCTCTCCCGGCTAGAGGATCTCCCTAGAATGGTTGGCCACGTAAAAAGCTATCTAGTCTGCTGCCCTGTTGGCCTCTCGGTACACATACTTTGTTTGAACGACCATTCTTCCATACACCATAGCCCGAATATCCTTGAGCAGCAAGTAGGTGTCACCCACCCCACCCACACTCTGCTGAATCCAACCAATAATTGTCACTGAATTGCTCTCCAGCACTATAGCGCATGTAGACGATAAGTGTCGGGCATAAGTCAAGCCGGATCAGGCTACTCTCAACTCCGCCTCCGAAATCGAGATGTCAAAGATCTCGCAGCCACCAGCCGAAATCATCCTAGAGTTCGGACCTCTTTTCATTACCACGTTGCCACCACCATTATTGTCACTGCTACAGCTTCCAACGCAATGCTACTACTATTATCATCATCTCCACTATACCATCATTGTCACCAACATTGTCCATGCTGCAAATACCATTGTCTCCACCATTATCCCCATATTTGTTTTGAAATAAAAAATAATTAACTATACCAAAGCCCAGTCATGTGAACATAATTCTATATGTCAGCTTATTAAAGAAGTAACAGTTTTTGCTATTGTTTAGGAAATAAGTGGGATCGTGATATTTAGTTATTTCATTAAGGGTTATTTTATCACCAGCAAGAAATTTCATAATTTTCAAGTTACTTGATGTGGACATTTTGTCACTCAAATTTCTCAGCTAGGGGATCTCGAGTGCTATCCAGGACCCTCCCCACCTCCAAAATAAATAAAAAAATAACAAAGACAGCAGGAACGACACGACCAAGATCGCAAGTTGTTTGGTATTTAGCTTTGTATTGAGTTCTAAATTCTCCAATTTCCTCTAATTATAAAATAAATGACAAAAAAGCTTGTAATTTTTAGTGATTCTTATCACCCGAAAAGTCATGATCACCGAGAATGCTTTTTTTTTTTCCTTTCCAAACTCATGTCAGTTGATTATGATCATAATTACAAACATAAGAAGGGTAAAATAGAATCAAAAACTTCTACAAAAATACCTCAATTTGATGTTATCAACCCACCGGCATTCACAATTAAATCTTCAGTTTCTAATGAGATAAAAAAAGTTAGAACTTCAAGCTACCAAAGATTCATAGGTGAAATGCTAGATCTAAAAAGATGGAGTAAGCATCTAATGTACGTTTTAAAGAGAACAACAATTGCCATTTTAAAACAACAATCCATAATCAATAGGACTTTTCCTCTGAATTTGCCATCCTTGCATTTCTTCATTGCCACCCATACTTTCAGAGGGGCAAATAAACCAGCAGATGCATTAGCAGATTTTGGAGATTCTTGTGATTCTACATCACTTGTTATGCTGCCGCAACACATAAGAATTTTGGTTTGGACAGGCAGAGTTGGCGTTCAATTTTATTATCAAAAAAACAAAAAAACTAGCTTTATGCCTATGATTCAATATTTTGAGATCTCAACACCACTTATTAAGCTATTGAATTTGGATTTAGTTGGGTTTAAGCCTATGGTTGGGCTTCAGTCAACTCATCTGGTTGGATTCTTGGATATATATTCCGTACCCACTACCACGTTGATTTAAGAAGCATTCTCCAATGATTTGTTTGATGCTATAATTGTCGGCGGATAGATACTCCAATGATTTCAGCACATGCCCATCTTGTCCAAAAGTAGTAAAAAAAAAAAAACAAAGATCCATTTGCTTCAGAAAAAAACGTGCCCGCATTCGCCTCCCTCCATCACGTGGCATGGGCATCTCGTGCCACCTGGCTGAGGAGCAGCCCCAGCGCAGCCATGGCCTCGACAACCTTGAGAATGGAGCCAAAGAGGCTTTTTTTTTTGCCTTTTTTTTTCTTCATGAAAAGTGTGAGAGCGTCTGGGCGTGGACAGGTCTGCTACATGTCTGCAAAATACTTTAGTTACGAATTTATGAATTAGAGCACCAAGGCATGTGTGAATAAGACGAAGGCATTTATGGTTCAAGTAAAGAACAAGAATTTGGAATCAGATTAGCAGGCAGTGAGCCTGCTGATGGCAATGGTGGCATACTGGCATCCTGCAGGAAGAATCTTTCAAGGGGGTCAATAATATCCTCGGGCTTCATTGAGATAAATATCAACCGTATTTGAGGATCGATGCATGCTTTTTATTAGAATTATTGTAGGATTATTAATTGATTATGTCGAACTTAATTAGCTCTACTAAACTTCATTTCGATTGATATGTAATTGATTATACTAAACTTAGTCGTTCTTACCAAACTTCGTCAGCCATCTAGTTTTATATAAAGACTGGTCGTGTACATTGCAATAAACAGATAGAAATACAATTCTCTCTTCTCATTCTTCTTTTTTTCATTTTTGTCTAGCTTGCTCAACTTTAAGTCATGTAAGGGCCGCACGTTACCATATTTTTGAGCTTTAATTTCCGGTCTTGCTAACTATGATTTGCTGAATAAAGGAAATGAGGAGGAGAGATTAGACAAAATTAGATAGTAGTGTTGTGTCTGATATGGTGCATTTGCAGTGTGCTCAGTCTTAGCGGCAATTAGGTTGGAATTTTACCCTCTACGTTTATGATATCACTTGCACGAGCATAGCGAAGCTCAAAATCAGATTAGGTTCATAGTTTCATACGATAATTCCAATTCGTGGCAGTCCGTGCAACAAATCCCATTACGGTCAGCGTGGGCCCCGCACGGCTTTCCACGGCTGACCGCTATCTCGGGGATCACAGCCATCGAGGGCCCAGGAGATCGAGCGGTCAGAATCATCCCATCTGTGGGGCCGCTCGCGTTTGGGCCGTCCATGCGGTGGCGCTTTCTGACCATGTGCCTCCATCGAGTGTTGGGTCCCCATTATTAAGTTAATAGGTAATAGATCTTGAAAAAAGAGCTGTTATTAAGTTGTTGTTTGCTTTGTTGCAACGGGAAAGAATGATCTTAACTGGCACCTGGCAATCGTATGTATTGATATTTATGGAAGCTTTTTCTTTCATTTCGTGCAAGTACGACAAGCTGTATGCTCTATGTGGATGTACTTGGCATTAAGTATGCATGTGATGATTCACATGGAGTGAGAGTGAACAAGAGATGGGGACAAAGGGAAAAAATTGCTATGTAGAAGGATTTACAAGCTAGTAAATTTCTAAAGCCTATTTTGATAGCCAAGTATTGTGTTTACTCCTAACTCTCGGCAAGACAAGACATCGATATTATTATATTCTAATTTGTTTTATATCTTTTAAAAAAATTTTTGAACGTGAGCTTATCCATGCAGTTATGCACTCTTCAAATAGAAATCAATTTTCTGATCTGACTTTGTGCTCCGTCCCCTAAAAAGAAGCAATTCAGGGGATCGGAAAAGCCATCAGCCGAAAGCCAAAAAGAAATAAGTAATTGGTGCCAAAAAGAAATAAGTAAAAAAGAAAAAAATTTAGGTTATGTATTGAACTTACTATGTCTGAATTTTTGGATGTGATGTGATTGGCAGCCCCTTTTGACTCTACAATTTCCTTCCTTTTCCTTCTTTCCTAACCTGACTATATATTTGATGGATGCTGAAAACATGCACTTAAAGTTCAAACGCACCCTAAATAACATGTACCAAAAGTCCAAACCACAATAAAATTATTCTAAATGTTTGAATTATTTTCACATCCTTGCACCAATCACTTGAGTAATTATCTAAATGCCATTATTAAGATGCATGGTAAATATGCTAAAAAAATATGTATCAATATGTTCCATGCAATGTTGTAATTTTTCTTATGATTCAAGAATTTGATAGCTTCTAGTTTTGGAATCTATGCATATTCATTTCTCTATTGGAAGTAGGCGAGAAGTCATTCTCGGCACCAAGGAGACACCACATATCATTGCGACAGGCATGGATTGGAGTGGATAACTTCTTGAACAAGTAAAGAGAAAGTACAAATATATAAAAGTAAGTTTAACTAACATTATCATCATTTTTGCAGGGTAAAGAAGTGGAGACAAACTAAATCAAGCCTTGGACATACTAATTATAGGAGCAAAGACAAGAAATCGAGTTACTCTCATATTCTTTTCTTCTAGAACTGGCGCGACTTGCCTAATTAGGTTGCCATTTATCGCAAATATCTCTACCTTGTAATAGTGAAAGAAAAATTAATATGACTACTTTGATCACCATAGGCGGGCTATTATTGAATTCCTTTTCTTTTGTTCCTATCACTAATGTTCTTTGATTATCCAGTATTCTTCGGTGAGTATACTATGACATTTAGATATTCTAGGAAATAACTTTCTCAAATTTCAAGATGTTAAAAAACAATAATATTATCATGTAAACGAAGCTATTTTGCATCTAATACATTTCTTTCCATAAAAGAAATGATAAATTTAGAAAAAAGATCTCATCAAAACCCTAGACAATCAAGCAAATAATAAAGATTGATGTGCTTAAATGGTGAATCTGTGACGAAGAAATTGTGGGGTTCTAAACCTCGTTCACTTAAGTAGTTTGAACAAGTTATACCTCTCTTAAGTTAAAACTTCCGCTGTTAAATAACTCTTTTCTCCTATAATTTTTGAAACCTAGTTGCAAAATTTATATTTGCTATGTGAAAGCAAAACTTTCATGCATATCAAACTTTATTGAAAATCCAACACATAAGGTTGCAAACATTAGAATTTTATAACTGGGATCTAGAGATGCCAAGTAACAGGCCCAAGATTCTAGAGGCATGGCCGAATTTGTTCATCAAAATTATAAGCATACGAACCTTATGTATTGCAAACCAAACTAACCAAAAATGCATCCAATTATATCTCACAATATTGATAATGTTGTGCGCCGCGGCAACTCACATTATATGCGCATGAGTATACCCATAAGAGTCCCAACGACATTTTTCTGAGTGGTTGCTTTTCGATAAATATAAGTAGTCTGAAAAATCTAAATCCTCCCACAATCTCACATATTTGATAATATTTATGAAGTTGTGATATTTCATAATACTTATAAAGTTGTGCGCCGTTCGGAGCAGTGGTTTATTGTAGGAAATCAGAGAAACATGGGGTGGGAGTAGATGGCGTCTCAAAGGTCTCTGAATCGGTATCGGGGGAAAAGTCGATTTATAATTATACAAAAACTATAATATAATAAAAGAAAGAGCGGAAGCCGCGTTCGCTTTTCTTAACTGAATCAAAACCGTCGTCTTTTCCTCTGACACTCAAAGGAAAGAAACCCGAACTTTTTCTTTAATTCCTTGCTGTATATCTTTTTCTTATGGCGGCTCTCCGATTCCGATCGGAGGAGAACTTATTGGAGCAGCGAGTTTAGGGTTTCGGCGGAGGTTGGTAGAAACTCCCCTTGGTTTGTTTTTGTTATAATTTTGTTTTTCTTTCGACGAGATTCTGTTCGATCTCTCGTCGAGAAGGGCAAATCCGTGCACGATTTCCGTGGTCAGATGCGTCCTCCGAATCTTTTATATTTATGCAATACTTCTGGGATTTTGCTGTGCAATTTGTGGTTCAGATTTTTTTTTTTCTTTCAGTATTTGATGTTGGGCACTTCGAAATTTTAAGAAACTGTTGCGTTCCTTGAGCTATTTTTTTTTCGAATTATATGTGGATATTTGATGTCTGTGATTGGTGCAATTGAGTCGGATCTGATGAAAGATTCGGAATTTAAAGAGGAAATCTCTGTTATTTTCCGAAATTTTTAGCTTTGTTGATGGAGAGGAGAACGCGGATTGCCAAGGATCGAATCCATTCTTTCTTTCCTTTGGCTTTTTTTGGTAAATCCATTATTTCTTTCCTCCAAAATCGATGTTTTTCTTGAGATTGATTTGGTGATTCCGTCGTTATGGAAGCATACAAAGTATTTAGGATAAATTCGTAGTAGGTGATTAAAAAAATTCGTTTTTTTTGAGTATTTTTATAGTAATTTTAGTTCTCCTGCACGTGGATCTCCATGGCTCTTCTCAAAACCCTAGGTTCTCCTCATTTTTCCCCAGAAATAGTTAAAAACCTCTCCCGTGCCTCGAATTACGGCCGATCCCCAGGTATAACCGTCGTTGCTGGCTTCTTACCTTGTTTCCGTTTGCTGTTTTACCATACGTAAACCACACCTTCCTCCCTGCCTAAAATTCCCCCCACTCCATTAAATTCCCTTCCTTTCCAGTGCTGAGGGGTTTGGAAGGAACCCACCCGACCATGGCACTCTCGTGACAAGGACAGAAGACAAGCAACCAAAACATCATTTTTTATGCAATAAAGAAATGGGTAGAATACACCATGTCATCCATTGGTTAACGCACCCTCTGCGGTTATCCCGCACCTCCTGCCGAGAGTCCTCGTATGGTCTGGCTCAGAAGTCAGACCCCGCTGCCTTTCTCGTTATCGAACGGCCTCCGGGTGCCCGTCATCCACGTTGCCTGCTGGAAAACCTGGCCCGGTCTGCCTGATTTGGCCTTCTTGCAATGAAATCAGAGTGCCCCCTTCCCGTTGATAGCTGCAAAGCCCAATTTCCCCCTATTCAGATCTCCCTCTCATTATCTTTTATGGGTCTGTGAAGAAGAAAACTCTTTTTTTTTTTTCTGCTTTTCTTTTTTGTGTGTGGTTGTCTCTTCTTCTCTTTCTACCCTTTGTTTTGTAGAGAAATCTTTTTGCTCGATGTTTCAATTCCACGCACTTGAATAGCATCTATTCATGGCAGATTTGAGGATCTGGTGCCGTCACTGCAGACAGGTTGGTTTATGAAGAGTCCATCAATGTGGTTTGGTTTGGAGGGAATTGTCGATGGATGTTTGTAAAACCGAGCATCCAAGGGCTGCGACGCAGCAGAAGACAGCCCAGACGGGAGATACTCCAAGGCCACCGTTGGTCCCTTCTGAGAAGAACAATGCCGCACCGGCCACCCGCAAGCTGCGGACAAGGGAAATTGCTTCGAGGTACAAGTCTGGGATCTCCCCAACTCCTCTTTCAACTCCTACCACTCCAAGGCGGGGCCCATCCCCCAATCCAGGAACTTCACTGCCGAAGAGATCCCAATCAGCAGACAGGAGACGACCCTCTACACCGTCGACAAGGTCCTCTGTGCCGTCATCCCCATTGTCTAGGCCTTCCATACCCTCTTCCCCATCTTCAAGGTCTACCACACCAGTGCGTGATGTGGTGACTGAGATGCATAACACTTCACGGCGGTTGCTCAGCAGCCGGGCTCCTGATGGCTTGTGGCCTTCGATGCGGAGCCTGTCTTCTTCTTTTCAGTCAGAATCTGTTTCAGTTCCTTTCAGTAAGAGAGACAAGGCAGTTACAAGTTTCTCTTCAGATCGCACATTGAAGTCCTCAGCCAATGTGGCAGCAGAGAGGAAGAGGACTCCTTTGAGAGGGAGGAATACCTCCGAGCAATCAGAGAATTCTAAGCCCTTGGAGAATTTGCATGCAAGGGTGATAGATCAGCACCGTTGGCCTGCTATGATTGGTGGGAAAGTGTCTGCAAATGCCTTGTCAAGAAGTGTAGATTTCACTGATGGAGTCAAAAAATCTTGCTCTTCATCAATTTCCTCTCGAGGAATTTCACCAAGGAGAACGCGCACATCTGATAGTGCCGGTAGTGGCCTCCAACAATCATTAAGTGAGGTGGCAAGGCGACTGGCTATTGATGGAAGTGGAAGAGTACAACGCGATATGAGTTTAAGTGTAAATAACCCTTCACATCGTTCAGGAAGATCTTTGTCAACAACACACCCTAGGAGGACTCAGTCGTCACCAATTCAAGCTTTACATCGCCCTTCATCACCGAATAAGGCTTTATCAGCAGCATCCTTAACTACGGGAATGCTGAGTCCATCCCGGTCAAGACCATCATCTCCAGGAATAAGACCATCATCTCCAGGAATGCTGAGTCTATCCCGGTCAAGACCATCATCCCCTGTGTCATCATCTAGCAGCACAACTAGTCGAGCAGGTGTGACATCCTCCATATTTAACTATACTGTTGATATGCGAAAAGGAAAGAAGAATGCAAGCCACATAGAAGATGCCCATCAGCTGCGGTTGCTGTACAATAGGGTCCTGCAGTGGCGCTTTGTCAATGCCCGAGCAGATGAGACTCTATCCATTCAGAAAATGAGGGCAGAGGTAGGGATTTGATGCCTAAGAAATTAAATGCTGGTTTTGTTGCTATACTGATATATGAAAAGATCATGCACATTTCTGGATCTTTTGTTTTAGAGGTTTGCTTGGCATGTGAGATAGCGAACTTCCTTACCACTGGCATTCTTTCCAGAGGGATTTATTTGGAGCAATACATAATGCTGCATGCATGGAGTCACTCCAGTCTGGTTTCTGACATAGTGTTTTTCACCTTGTGTGTAATTTGGATCACATCTGAGCTGATTTCTGTACTAAAAGAACTTACTTATGTGTGCAGTTAGTTAATTAATGTACAGTGATCTATCATTACACTCTTTCATGCACTTTAATTTACCATTGTCACAGTCCAGCTGCAATGGACTTTTTGTTGCCAATTGGCAGGGTAACATGATTATTTTAAATTCCATCTCTTGAAACAGAATATCCTATACAATGTGTGGAATACGACTTCAAAATTGTGTGATTTTGTTATCATGAAGAGGATTGATGTGCAGCACCTGAGGCAAGAAATGAAGTTGGCCATTATTTTGACAGAACAAGTAAGACGAATGGCGACTTATCCAATGTTCTATAACTTAATTTTGGCTGCTGTGTGATGATAATTTTTGTCTGAAGTGTTAGTTATTCCATCATGTTTCCTTACGTAGGATAGAGATTGATAATTTGCCTTCAAAAACTTTAAAAGATCTGAGGAATAGTAAATTTACATCTGACAAACAATCTGAATGTGGATGCAGTTTTCACAATTAATTACCCATGCATTTTGAACCAAAATGCTTGCAATTTTGAAAAACAAAGTAGAAGTTGGTATAAAATAACTACAAGTTGAGAAAAGAAGTAGTTTATATTTGACATGTTTTCATAGATGAGCTTCTGCGCTCTTTTTGATTATTGACTACATCACAACAACCATGCAATGCAAAATGTTTTTAATTCAGATAACATGAATTATTGTCAAAAGAGAAGTGGAAATGTCAGCGATCATGTAGGCCAGTATGTTTCAGTTCATATCAGAATATGTTCCATTGGTAAGTACAAGATCTATCGATGTGGAACTAGTTGACTTAGGGTAATTACTAGCATACCCATATGGGCTAGGCACAATAAAGTGGTGTGCTGTACCGTATTGAATAGAGTAATGACAACCCCTGAATGAAAAGATATACGATCATTATTAGAATTAGGAAGCCTAATTTGTTGAGACGAGATTGCTTATAAGGTTAGTCATTGAATGATGTCATATTTTGAATATTCACAAATGCATCATGCATCCAGAAACATCTCAGATGTACATGTTCATGTTTAGAGCTGGATACATCACAGAAATATAATTCAATATAAAACTGCAACAACTTTGTATTGTTGATATAGTATAATACTTGAGATTCATTATCGACTTACATAACAAGATTTATAGCTGTGCCTGTTACTGAATCCATGCCAACTTCAATGCTTACGGCTTGCTAGATGTTTGTGAGGCAGCTTTCTGAATTTGCTTTGGAACTTGGGCGTGACAGTATTCTTGAATGGCCATTTGGCCTTGAATGATATCGAGCTTGGTCTCAAGCTTTTGTATATAGCCTAATTTCATCATCTTAATGCCGAGGATCTAGTTTATAACTTTATATTAATTCTTATTGTAAATTAATCTTGAATTGGCTAAGGGTCCAATTCCATTCAAATCCATTCATAAGTATCAAAAATCCAATCACAAACACCATAATCAGCTTGTGCTCAGCCCAAATGGACTCATGCTATAGTGTCCCCTAGTCTACCTAGGCCATGAATTGGGTCCGTTCTGATACCATTTGTAACAACCCATAACTTCACCCAAAAGGGCTATCTGGAAGATGTTATTTGGGTTCCTTGGGTCCATGTAAGTGTCCGAGATCTATCCAGTGCATAGCGGATGTGGGACTAAACACCCGCTTGCATGGGTCGTCACAGATAATCATTATAAAGTAATGCAATTTCTACTGCTAACAACCATTTTTCCTACAAATTTTGTCAATTCACTCCATTTTGTAATACTAGGGAGGTTGAAAGGATCTGGGGCTGTGATGAAGCGTTTTGTCTCCATTCTTACAAATAAAGAGTCTCTAGATTAATCTTGATCCCTCGACCAAATATTTCAGAAGTTTCCTCTGCAAATTGCTACCAAGTAGTGTGAGATCCAAATATGGGCTTTTGTGCCTCAAGCCCAAAAACATGGTTGAAATCTTAAAATATAATGCTAGTATGAATTTGCTAAACCTTCTGGTCAATTTAATAAAAAGGACCAATTTCTCAGAATTGTTTTTAATTGTACATGGGAACATTCAAAACTTGCAGCTAATAATATTTGATTTAAGATTTATGATATTTATAAAATGAATATGAACAACTGGAATACTTCTTACTTGTGGCAATGCTACCCTTTTTTTCTTTTTTATTTATTTGTTTCCTGCACAATGTATCATGACCATAGTCAAATTGAAGCTTTTGCATGAAATTTTATTTGATGTAGATGGCATACCTTGAAAACTGGGCGGCATTGGAAAGAGAATATTGTAGTTCTTTATCAGGGGCAACTGAAGCTTTGAAGGCAAGCACGCTATGCCTTCCAGTTACAGGAGGCACACGGGTATGCGAATATTGATAACGTTAATTTCAGAAAGGCTTTGTGACCTGTTATAATTTCAAATTGTAAATAGTTTTTTCTAATGATTTTTAAGGAAGGTCATTGAATTTATTACTAACAGGTTATTAGTTCAAGCCATGTACCATAATATGTTTATCACCCTGCTTATACAGGCAGACATGCTTTCTATGAAGAATGCTGTTAGTTCAGCAGTTGATGTCATGCAAACCATGGGATCGTCTATCTGTTATTTGCTTTCAAAGGTGAGATTTAATACATCATGCCACTTAAGTCCAAATGCATTGTTTCTGTTCTTTCCCTTGCTTTAGAACCTTCAATAGAACCAATAAGGTCCTTCTGCGAATCCTCAGAAGATTGTATTGAGTTGTTTGATTATTTATGTAAATAATTTTATTAAGGAAACAATTAAGCAATAAACACTGTAGTTAAATAAATTAAGAAAATGAAGTGTGTTTTGATAGTGGTGATAGGAATTTGTGCTATGTAGCATATTGCTTCTTACCTAATGCATTAATTGTTGAGCTATATAATATTGTGTACAGTGCATCATATAGTATCCATTTATATTATTTATCTTGAGTGTATATAGTCCACAAATGATCAATGCCATTAGTTATTAGGACCAAGAATCACTGTGTTGGTAGTGGGGCCCGTACCAGTTGCCCTGTGGCACGGTTCGGTGGGCTACTGGGCCATTCCATGCTGGGCCTGTACTGACACAGCAAAGCCGGAGGATGGTGGGGGAGAGGGAGAACGGGAGAAAGGAAGAGAGAAGGTGGGGGGGGGGGGGAGGGGAAGGAGGGAGAAAGAGGAGGAAGGGAGGGAGAAGGCTAGGGAGGGGCGTGGAGCGGCATAGGAATGGCTTCACCCTCCGGTTTCCCTATTTCGTTTCGAAATAGGAGTCCCGGAGGGGGCCATTTTTTATTTTTAAAAAATTAAGTGAAGTCGGCAACCTCTATGCTCACTTCACTTATTTTTTTTCAAAAATAAAAAAGGAGCTCCTTTCGGGACCTCTGTTTTGAACGAAACAGGAGAACCAGAGGGCAAAGCCCTTCCTCCACCCTCTCGCGCCCCTCCCTGACCATCCGCCAGCCACCATCATCCTTCTCCCTCTCTCTCTCCCTCCTTTCATCTCCCTCTCTCTCCCTCCCCCTCTCTTTCTTTCTCCCTCGGTTTCTTGATGTGAAGGTCGGAATCATCCTGGTTGGCTACTAGTACGGCTCGGTATGCACCGAACCAGGCTGTTTAGGACGATACCACTGACTTTGATTAAGACTTTTCTTTTGTCTACAAAGGGATAAATTTTTAATATTATTTATTGGATGATTCATTGATTGATTTTTTGTAGTGATTGTTTGTTCTTTCAATTGATGAATCACTTAATTCTGTGGCATTAATTTCACTGGTCGTGTCACTTGCATTTTAGAGTGTTCTTTCTTATTTGCTACAATAGAATTGATTTGATGTATTATAAGCTATTAGTTGAACTTCACTTTTATTTAATGAAATTCCCAAATAACAAGCAAATGTAAAGAATGAACTTGTTACGTTGACTAAAGTGGGGATGGCATTTTATCTAGCACCATAAAGATGATTGAGACTACAAACTCAGACGACATTAATGTCAAGGCATATTTCTCTAACTCCTTACCTCAGGCAACTGGGAGAAAGAATCAGGTCTGTGGAGTCTAATAGTGGACTGGGAGCAGCGAAGTCGTCTGGTTTTTGCTTATATGGCCAAACTTGTAACCCATTTACTTTAAGCCAAGCATTTTAAAATTGGAGACTAACATCCTCTTAGTGGATGACGAATACCAAAATGATAGAGATCCTGGTTAATCTTGGCCAAGATGGGAAGTTGGGACAAATAGGGAAGGACCGAGATATTTCAAGATCTCCGCAGATGTTAAGGTGAACCAAGATCTGGAATCCTGGCTAATACAGCTATCCTGATTCTAACTACCATTTTCGACATTGATTTGAATGTCTAGTATTATAAAAAAGACTACTAAAACTGAGCAAGACATATTGGCCAAGGCCAATATTTTGATTTCATATTGACTGATATATCAGGATATAACAGTTATATAGGCTGAGATAATAAGGGCCAAGATATCAATTATACCTAGACAACTTGGCCGACATGAAAACCTTGGTTCAAACCATGAGTATGATTAGCTAATGCCAAGATGAAGGTAAGCAATTGAAATTTTGTTTGACTCTTTGCATCCATTTGAAAAAATGGGCTAGTTAACTTGCGCTTCTTAGCTGCAATTATTTTGGCTTGTTGATCTTTCAAACTTCACTAGTTACTTTTTTAAATTTTTAGTTTAAGATAGCATGAACAATGAAAATAGTGAACTTATACAGAATTTAAATAAATGTGGAAACGATACATATGAAGAAAAACATGATTAAAACTAGCTTATTATTTTCTATTTATACCTATACTTTGAGAACAAATATGTTATATATTAAAAGAGATAGACTACTCTCCTTTTGGTAGGTTTCAACCTTTGATTCCATCAGGGCAGAATCGATGACGGGCATGTAAATTGAGGATGCATATTATTTGTCATGATCTATAACATTTAAAGTACTTTTTAAATCCAGAAGACATTTTGAAGGTCATTTACCTACGCATCAAGTGGACAGAAAATGGACAACATTAATGGTGCTTGTTATCAGCATCATTCAACCGTTTTCCCTTCAAATGTGTTGGTGGCTATAAAGCATGATTCAAAGTTGAGAAGATCTTGTGGAAGGATTGATCAAATCTTATGGTTGATTTTCAGCCTTAATGTCAAATATCCAAACTTGGTCCAAATTCCTAGGCTAGGCAAATTTAGGCAAGGGATGGTCATGCTGTGAAATTTATATGGCCAGTCGGTGAAGCTCATACAACCAAGAAACAACCCTCCAAAGTCCCCCTAGACTTGCCGAGAGTCTAGATGAAAGGGTAATATTATGACATTTGATATAAGAAGTTATATTCATTTCAAACACAAGTAAGCCGTAGAGCCATAGAATGTACTATGCATGATTCACTGTACTGGATTGTACCGTCCTGTAACTGGGCAAATACCATGCTGTACAGATAGCAAATTGGTCCTCAATATGGGGGGTCTGTTGAGTGCGCATACCATGAATCTACCTGTACCGACATCATACCAGCATGTGCTAGTATGGTACTAAAACCGGTATTGCAAACCTTGATACCATGAAGCCCCAAATGGTACTATTGATGCTATAATGTTAAAATGGGTGACACCACAAAATTTTGCATCCACACCTTTGATTATGAACTACACATTTTAAAGCATATGAATTAAAATTTAATTTAACTGATTTGGTGCTCCAAAACCATAAATCCTATCAAAACATTTTGATGAGCCATAAAACTATTTGCTAGATGCATAGGTAAATGACCTTCAAAATATGCCATTTTTGGCTTCTAGTTATATGTTGTAGTTCATGAGCGATGCACTCAATTTAGAGCACTATCATGATTTTGCACAAGCAGGTTTAAGGCTTCAGTCCTGCCGGAAGGAGAGTAGTCTATCTCATAACATACTATATTTCTGGCATATTCTTTGTTACAAGTCATAATTAGGCTCCAGCCCTGCTGAATGGAGGATAATCTATTTCATAATATAATACATAATATATTTGGGGCATATTCTCTCTTACAATTGAGTCTTACTGGAAGGAGAATAGCCATCTGATAACATAATATATTTTTGGCATACTCTGTTACAAATCAGAATTTCAGTTTCAGCCCATATCCAGGTAACACTAGTTACACTATTGAAGTCATGCTCAAGAGGAGTTGAGTTTAATATGACATATATCAGGCCTTTTGTCAGTCAAATTCATAAATCCATGTTGACCATTATGTATAATGCATGCATTGTTTCTAGTGAAAGATGGTTGGGCTTTGCCAACTTCTCTCTCTTTCTAAAAAAATACATGTGTTGGTAGATTAAGTGACAGTTTTGCTTTGAACGTGGGCGTATATACAATAGGGAATCTTTTATTTTACCTTGGGTAGATTTATAATAACAAACAGATGAGCATGTAACCATTATGTTTATGCTTGTAAGCACGTCATGGACAGTGCTGTTGTCCTTTAAAAGTGCTTAAGGACTCCTGTAATTGTTGATATGTTTATGGAATTATGAATGTGAAATCTTTGTAACTATGCAACAAAAATGGCAAACTGAAAAAATAATATTAATTAGAATGCTTCACTTGATATATTTTGGAAGGTAATTGAGGAATTTGTGAGTTATTTAGTTGCCTTTACAATTGGCATCATTGGAGAGCATTAGATACCCTTACCTTGACATCACTGGAGAGCATTTTCAGTTCAGATGCTGCTCCCCATTTATGATGGAACATTTAAAGTGACTGATTCTTTAAACACATCAAGCACTAGCTTTGAGGACTTCGGTCTTGATGTTGGTGTGTTATTGTGCAACAAAATTGGCAGAGAGAACAGTCTGGCTATTCTGGACCTGATTTTTTTAAAACTGTTTTCTGGTTGGGGTGGGGAATGAGGGGTTTGATGATTAACTTGATTACCTCTACCTTTGGCTTTGTTAGAGGGCGCTGTTAGTTCAGATGGTGATCCCCGTGTCAGAGGAATTTCCAACTTGATTATTTCTTTTTTTTTTTGGAGCAAAACAGTGGGAGAAACCACCATGACATTTCGTCTCGTTAGAGATGAAATGGCGCAAAAGAAAAAGGAAAAAAGAAAAACAGAAAGAAAATGAAGGACAAATAAAAAAAGAGATGCATAGAAAAGGGTTATGAGCTTTCAGTTTATTCTGGAAAGTTTATCAATTTCTTAGCATAAGAGGATGGAAAGTTAGCCAAAGGTTATGGAGGCACCTAGAAACGTCTCCATCATCTTATGCTATCAGATGTTTAGATTAATGAATTGCAACTATGCTTCAATTTTTAACTAAGCAAAATATGCATTACTCCCTTACTGATATGATTATGACTCACTGAGGGCTAAATGTTAGGAATGATATGCCCTTATACATTTGCTTACAGATTGGACATTCCTGTTTAGTAGTTGCTGGTTTAATTTTGACATGCTCTAGGTGATCTGAATGACATGGTGAATGACTCTGATGGCACTTGACTTGAGAAGATGAATATCCAATGTGCCTAATTTTGGAATAGCTAAAGAAGTTTCTAAGTTATTCGCTTAAAATTTCTTTCTTTTTTAAATGTGAAATCATAAGCCATTGAATCATAGCTGGATTCTGGAGCTGTTTTTTAAGTCTGAACATTGACTCATGACCTGAGGCTAAATGTTTTGCAGGTAGAGGGTACAAAAGCTCTGGTTTCTGAATTATCAGGTGTTGCAACCAAAGAAAGAGCGATGCTTGATGCATGTAGAGAATTATTAGCTTCAGCTGCAGCCATGCAGGTATATAACAAGAAATGCTCATAATGCACACAAAAAACACATATTAAATTAATTATACTGGAAGATAACACAATCACAGATACATTCCTGTATTAGCTACCATTCTGTTATTGGATGCACAGTGCGCAAGCTATATCAATATCTTCTTTGTTTTATGTATTCTTATTCAATATCTACAAAGCAATTTTCTGTTATTTTAGTCACTCACAGTGCACTAGCATTGTTAACTCACTAATGCTGACTCCCATAGCAACAAGCATTCTCTTTATTTATGGTTAGAGTAGTAGGATCATGTCATTTAGGAGGGCTGGAGAAAGGATCAGAACATAATGTGCATAAGTTCCTATAAACAAATTATTCTTATTAACCTCATTCTAGTTTACAAAGGCAAACGTGAATCTGTTTACTAATGAAACAACATGAACAATATTGATCATAAGATTTTCTAAAGCATGTCCCTTCCCAACACGTGGTTGATGCTTTTTGAAACTGCCTTCTCGAAAGGGATTTTAATTTAATCATCTTGATGCCAAAGTAAGTCCATTCTTTAAGCCAATGGCCTCTGGCTTATCTAGAATTGAGTTTACACCCAGGAAAGCTGTTCTTGAGTTGCAAATTTAAGGCGTTTTGCCACATCACTGTTTCTTATAATTTCCCAATATCAAAAGGGAATTAAGAGAGCGACCACTAAGGCTATCATAACCCAGCAATTTGGTGTTGCCCTCCATTTTGTTTTTAGATGCAACATTTGTCAAATGGGGATTGGTGACGATCTCTTGAGTATTCAGTGTGACTTGAATTAGGTGCTTTCAGTTCCCTTTTTTTAGGTGCTACTTTATTCTGTACTGCTGTTGATTATTCTATGTATATATATGAGAGACTGGCTGCTATTTGTGAGGAAGAAAGGGATCCTGGTGTTAATTAGGCCACACACTCCCTTGGAAAGTGAGAAAGGGGTTCCAGCAATTAATTAGGTGGAGAAAGGGATTCACAACAGTTTTTTCAGAGGGACAATAATTTGAGCCAAGCAAAGGAGCATGCAGCTGATTTTTAAGGTGACAAGGATGCATCTGAGAGGAAGGAGGGGGGGGGGGGGGGGTGATATTTCTTATTGTATTAAGGTTAGTTAAAAGGTGTCATTAAGATGAAGTAAGAACATCTGTTCACCTTGACCACACTTCTTGTTGATACACCTTTGAGAGTGCTGTTTAAAAACCCTTTGGCTTAACAAAAAGGGGGCATGGTTCTACTACTATCAAAATTGGACCTTCTTTGCTATCCCGTTTTTGTTGATTTTGCTTGAACAACAGCTAAGAATATGCCCTTGCAGATCATGATTCTGTGGAGATTCTTATGTGTGGACTCTGAAAGTAGCTTCAGATCAATGGATTATATTTGAATCTGAATGGAAGTCAAGATCTGAAACTTACTGTTGATTATTGCGTGACCGATCTATGCTGGTCTTCCATTGTGAGTTTACATATATCGAGGACCATGGTATGCTGAACCAAACCGGTGCTGACAGGCACCGGTACGGTACAACATATAAAATTGGTACAAGTCGGTATCGGTACGACCGGCCCGGTTCGCATCGACCCAAGCGCATTTTCCCGCGTGCGGGCTGGCAGCCCGCGTAGGGCATTTAATGCCACAGAGTAATGCCAACGCGTCCGCGCGTGGATGTGTAGTTAGTTTTTGGGAATCGCGCGCGGATGCGCGAGTGGAGAATCGCGCGTGATTCCCCGCCAGGGAACTGCGCACGTGGCCGGTTCCCCAGCAGGGAATTGTGCCCGCATGCGGTTCCCCGCACAGGGCCGCGCGCCCATGCGGGCTGGCAGTCCGCGTGGGCCATTTAATGCCACAATTGCCACTCTGTAGAATTTAGCGTGTCCGCGCGCATCCGCGTTTGCGCGCGCGTCTCCGGTTTGGTACCGGTGCCTACCGGTACGTCGGTATGGTTGATCTGGCGAACCTTGTCAAGGATAAAAGCCTCTCCTTCAGCAACTTTTCCAGTTTACTATGTTTTCATCAAAATCCTTGTTTTCAAACATTTGAGGCATGTTCAGGAGAGGCATACTATGTGGCACAACAAACAACGTAGCTTTTTCATTAGTGAAACCCCTATCACCAAACGGCAGAGAATGCCCTCTTTGAAAAGGAAAACACATGCCCATATATGTACCGGAAAATTCAAAAAAATCAAGGAGCAGTACCATATTGGTAGTCACTCGATATGATACAACTCTTGGTATGGGGGCTTTACACCTCAATATATCTTAGTACAATGAGCCAAAAAAAAAGGGTACTTAGTGGAGTTGATATATCTTGATATGGTGCAATAGAAGCCCAGTTCCCCAAGGTGTTTACAAGCCCTGTTGTACTAGCTCATGGCTGGTTTGGGTCGGTACTGTGATATTTCAACCCTTGATGTCTACACCAGTTGATCTGACAATCAAAGAAAGTGGGTCTTACAAATAAATGTCTTCTCTGTTCCTCTATGCAATCCCCCATCCACATATTTTCACAATTCAGATGTTTCTAGGGTTATCCTAATCTTGAGAGACCTAGAACTGTGACATCTTGAACCGAGCTGAACCGCATGGTCCACCCCATACCGAACCGAACTAGAACGGAATTGGCACGGTTCGGCTGGTATTTCCGAGAAAGGCCGCGAACCACTCCAAAACGGATGGTTCGGAGCGGAACCGGAGCGAACCGAGCGGTTTGCACTAGTTTGAATCGGTTCGGCACTCCCCTCTTTCCATAATAGAGTGGCTTGAGAAGGCTCGAGGCCTTCTCAGGTATTTCTTTACTTTCGTTTTCAAACCATTTCACCAAAAACTTTGTGATTTCAACGCTTAAAGGATGATCCAACCAAAACAAGGTAAGGCAACACTCCCCCACCTCATTTCTTTTTTCTTTTTTTTTTCAACGTCGGAAAATGCCGAAAAAATTGAAAAATTAGGAGAGGTCATGCAATTTTTTTTAATTTTGGCAGGATTTCATAAAATATTGTAGATCTATGGATGATCTACAAAATGAGGCTAAAATCTTTAATTTTCATTAAATCTATAATTTTTTAAGTTAAGAAATATATTTTTGGATTAAAAATTTAAAAATAAAATAAAATTTAAAAAATGACTGTAAAATTAGAAGCTTGTTTAGGGGTATGGAAGCTACTTTTAATTTAAATTTGGTGTCCGTCTATTCAAATTTGGATGCGACCATACGTAGAGCGACCTAGGTCCAAATTTGAATAAAATTGAGAAATAAGTAGCCTTTAATGGAAGAGCAGCGATGTCAGTTATGGTGATTATGGATTCAGTGGCTAGGGAGGGAGTGGAGAATATGAGACCATAATTTATGAGACAACCACAGGGTGGTCTTTGATTCATCAGTGAGTGCCAGTTATGCATGCCACACAGGATAGAGACCACGGTGCATAAGCTGGTATAGCCTACAAGGATATGATTGCATAAGACATGAGCTCCTCGAGGTCGTTAAGAAGAACACGATGCAGTTGCAGATGACTTCGCACGTGGGGTAGGTTCCATAGACGTATTCCGAATCATATGCTAATCCTATTATCCACAAGCACAAACAACTTATGACTCATACGGATATGAATATGGTGTGTCTGAGGCATCATCTTTCAATGGCTACTATCCTATGCAGTCCGGAGCATCTTACGGATCGGTTTTTGCTGCCAGCATATTCGAATGGATCTCTCCATAACCGTATTATCAGCCAGAGAACACAAGCCAAAGCTTCAGTGAGAGATCCGAGATCAATTATAATGCAGACCACATATCCGGGATGAGCGTAAAGACTACAACACTGCTTGGTTAGAGGGGTGGGTTGATGTGCTCTTGATTATGGTAATGATCCTGACATCTACGAGAGACATCGCTAATCGATGAGATTCTAGATGCCAATATATATGTTGTACTTCAAATACATATAATTGGTTGTATTATTGTATGTTTTGTATCTCGCTAATTGATTTTAGGATATTTCATATTGCTTCTCCTGGCATGTGAAGCCAGGTCGCTGGCTTTTTTCTTTACATTTGGTTTTGGCCTAATGCTAATGCAAAAGATTAGGGGTAGCAAACCTAATGACACAGATTTGCCAAGTTTTACCTACCTAAGGTAGCATTGTTTCAGAGCAATGCTACGGTAATGTAAAAAAATCACTCAAAAATATCAAGAAGCACCATTTAGGATATGCTGGAGTGATAGAAACATAAAAAAACATTAAGAAACATCAGACTTAAAATCATTCAAAAAACCAAAAAAATTGATTACTTTTCATTAAAACTTAAAAAAATTGAAAACAAAATACGACATGCTGATTAGGAATCAGCACGCTACTGTGTACTGTGTCGGTATGTTATTGGTTTGGTCCCGTGTACGGAACCGATAGCCAACCGGGATGGATCCCTGTACTGATTCTAACCGTGCCAAGAATTGATGAGAGATAAAGCTAGTCTCTTAATCCTTTTCTATCTCCATATAAGAAAAGGGTGTATGTCATCTGGATTATTGGTGCAAGACACAAAACATCCATAGAAGCCAATTCCAGATGTACAAAATCAGCCTACATATTCCGTTTCTCCTTGTAATTTTGCTTGACAAATTCTAGCGAGTTCTAAAATATAGATTGGAGTGGATGTCCTGGCATAATTCTCTTGAGCTTTTGTTACCATGTAGGATGATTTTCAGTAAGAAAATCATGAGGATTTAGAGCATTCAGTGACAACTGCCATTCAGAGCCAAAGCATATGAGTGCAACCAAGGCAGGACCAACCACCTTGTCCTGGCATAATTCCTTATAGTTTCTGTTAGGAAATCATGATTCAGAGCATGCAATAAGTGACATCTGCAATTCAGAGCCAAAGCTTATGAGTGTAAACCAAGGTATAACCAACCGCTCCTCCAGACCTCCTCTATATGCTCTTTGGTGGATGGTGGTGCTCACCTTGTTCTCTAAAAACATTTTCCCTTTAGCAATCAGATTTCCATTCAAGATGTCTTTGATCGAGGTCCCATGAATATACTTTGCGGGGTTATCAAGCCTACCAGACCCTAGA